>NC_082730.1:3147673-3490188 GCF_030144855.1 Hypanus sabinus
TGGTAGTAGCACAAAGACAGCATACCCTGGGTGGTGGGGTCCCTGATGATTTATGCTGATTTCCTATGGTTTATGTAGAGGGTTTTACACATGCTGGATTGGGCAGATCCACTACCATTTGTAGGATTTTTTGTTCAAGGGTATTGGTGCTCCCATAACAGCCAGTGATGCAGCCAGTAAATACACTCTCCACTACATATCTATAGAAGTTTGTCAAAGTTTTAGATGTTGTGCCGAATCTCTGCAAACTCCTAAGGAAGCCAAGGCCCTACCATGCTATCTTTGTAATTGCACTTGTATGGTGGGCCCAGGACAGAATAATGACACCTAGGAATTTAAAGTTGCTCACCTCCTCCAATGAAGACTAGCTCACGAAGCTCTAGTTTCCTTCACAGCTACCTGGACTATACCTCCTCACACCCGGTCAATTGTAAAAGCGCCATCCTCTTCTCTCAATTCCTCCATCTATGCTGCATCTGCTCTCAGGATGAGGGTTCATTCCAGAGGGAAGGAGCTGTCCTCCTCCTTCAAAGAAAGGGGCTTCCCTTCCTTCATCATCAACGCTGCCCTCAACCTCATCTCTTCCGTTTCACGCACGTCTACTCTCACTCCAGCTTCCTGTCACCTTACCAGGGATAGGGTTCCTCTTGTCCCCATCTACCACCTCACCAGCCTCTGCGTCTAACACATAATTCTCTGCAACTTATGCAATTTCCAATGGGATCCCACCACCAAACACATCTTTCCCTCCTCCCTCCCCAACATCCCCACATTCAACTTCCTGCAGGCATCGCTCCCTACGTGGCTTCCTTGTCCATTTGCCCCTCCCCACTGATTTTCCTCCTGACATTTACGTGTAGGGGCGAAACCTGCCCCTACACCTCCTCCCTCACTACCATTCAGAGCTCCAAACAGTCCTCCCAGGTGAGGCGACACTTTAGCTGTTAACCTGTTGGAGTCATACTGTGTCCGTGCTCCTGGTGTGGCCTCCTGTATATCTGGGATTCGAGCTTGGTTGGTGGTGGGGGGGGGGAGCGGGGAAGGTACAGTGGTGTAGAGAGTTAGTGGTGTCGGGGAGGTGGAATGTTGGAGTATTTAGGGACAGTATGGGAGGAAGATGTGGGCTCTGATGACTCAACAGGTGACAGGGGAGCCTGAGATATCCAGAATTGTTGGTGGGGAATGAGATATCGGAGACTCAGCAGCAGAGAGGAAGGTCTCGCCATTGTATCACCAGGGTCGTTGAGCTGGAATCGGCGCCAATTATATCCCAGGTTTTGAGGTGTCCAGGGCTAACGGAAGCGGGGTTTGTGTTGCTGGAATCCATAGTCTGGGGCGTCTGATCGAATCTAGATTAGAGTGGGAAGCGGCAGGGACCGCAGTCTTGCAGCGTCCGGGGCTATTGGAACTGGAGTTGGATCCGGCGAGTTCCACTGTCTGGAGACAATAAATATTCTGATCCTTCCTGGAGGCGAGGAAGGTAAAGAGCTGGCAGTTCAAGGTGTGGATCCGGCAGAGGATGAAGTGCATGACGGTTGGAGCTGTGGTAGACACTGAAACAGGGCCTCCCAGTATCTCCTTTTAGAGCAGGGGTGGCCAGCCTTTTACATTCCATGCGTCAATTGTTTTCACTCACGAGTTGAAATGCGCCATACAACTCTTGTACCCCCATTCAATTCTTGTAAAAATGTGTTAATATGTAACTCGTGCGTGAAAAAAATTTATTCATGGAATGTATAAGGTTGGCCACCCCTGTCTAGAGGCCTCGGTGCAGAATTTGGAGAGAGAAGCGGCGGTAGATAACAATGAAATTACGAAGAAAGAAACAGAAAGTTTGGAAGAAGGATGAATGATGGAAAATATGAAGGAAGACAAAGGAAAAGGGGATGGATGGAAAGAGGGGAAATGAAGGAAGACAATGAAAGGTAAAAAGAAAAATTAAAATAAAGGAAAGGTAGAAATGATGAATAGATGGACAGACAAAGAGACAGATAGACAGATACATAGATAGATGGATATGCTCTTGGAGTATTTGATTTGTGCCACTATCAGTGCAGGAAACATTCTAAGTCATGTGGCACAAGAGGTACTGCAGACGCTGGAGGAGCTCAGCAGGCTAGGCAGCTTCTATGGATGTGAATATACAGTCGACGTTTCAGGCTGAGACCTTTTACCAGGATCGGATAGAATGGGGGAAAATGTCAGAGTAAGAAGATCGGGAGGGGAAGAAGAAGTACAAGGTAGCAGGTGACAGTAGAAAATGGGAGGAAGGAGAGGTTGAAGTAAAGAGCTGGAAAGCTGTTTGGTGGGAGACAAAGGGCCGGAGAAAGGGGAATCTGATAGAAGAGGACAGAAGACCATGGAAGAAAGGAAAGGTGGTGCAGAACCAGAGGGAGGCGATACGCAGGTAAGAAAAGAATGCGTGAGAGAGAAACGAGATGGGGAATGGCATAGGAGAAGGGGGTGGGGTAATAACCAGAAGTTTGAAAAATCCTTGTTCATGTCATCAGGTTGGAGTATATCCAAAGGGAATATAAGGTGTTGCTTCTCCATCCTGAGTATGGCCTCGTCATGGCAGTAGAGGAACTATGGACTGCAATGTTGGAATGTGAATAGGAAATAGAATTAAAATGAGTAGCCACCGAGAGATTCCACTTTTTGTGTCAGGCGGAGGAAATGTGCTTTGATGACGCGGTCTCCCAATGGGTCTAGCTAGCCGATATACAGAAAGCTACATCAGGAGCATGGGATATAGTGGATGAACTGAATAGATTCTCGGTCGAACTGTCACCTCATCTGGAAGGACTGTTTGGGGCCCTGAATGGTGGTGAGGGAGCTGCTACAGGGGAATATGTGGCACTTGTTTCGCTTTTAATATGCGCCTGGACGGAGATCGATGGGGAGGGATGTACGGAGCGATCCCTGTGGGAAGTGGCGGTGTGAGAGATGTGCTTGTTGGTGAGATTCTGTTGTCCAAGGAGGTTACGGAGAAGTATATGCTGAATGCGGAGACTTGTGGGGTGGTAGGTGAGCACGAGGAGCCCTAACCCTGGTCTGGCAGCGGGATGATGACGTGAAGGCAGGTTTGTACAAAATAGAAGAGATGCAGGTGACGGCACTCTTGATAGCTGAACAGTTGTTATCACTGTTGATAGCTGAATAGTTATTATGGGCTGAACGTTGGCAGATGGAGTTTAATGCTGAGAAGTGTGAGGTTCTACATTTTGGCAGGAATAATCCAAATAGAACATACAGGGTAAATGGTAGGGCATTGAGGAATGCAGTGGAACAGAGAGATCTAGGAATAACAGTGCATAGTTCCCTGAAGGTGGAGTCTCATGTAGATAGGGTGGTGAAGAAGGCTTTTGGAACGCTGGCCTTTATAAATCAGAGCATTGAGTACAGAAGTTGGGATGTAATGTTAAAATTGTACAAGGCAATGGTAAGGCCAAATTTGGAATATTGTGTACAGTTCTGGTCACCGAATTATAGGAAAGATGTCAATAAATTAGAGAGAGTGCAGAGACGATTTACTAGGATGTTACCTGGGTTTCAGCACTTAAGTTACAGAGCAAGGTTGAACAAGTTAGGTCTCTATTCATTGGAGCGTAGAAGGTTGAGGGGGGATTTGATCGAGGTATTTAAAATTTTGAGAGGGATAGATAGAGTTGACGTGAATAGGCTGTTTCCATTGAGAAACAACGGGGAGATTCAAACGAGAGGACATGATTTGAGAGTTGGGGGCAAAAGTTTAAGGGAAACACGAGGGGGTATTTCTTTACTCAGAGAGTGTTAGCTGTGTGGAATGAGCTTCCTGTAGAAGTAGTAGAGGCCAGTTCAGTTGTGTCATTTAAGGTAAAATTGGATAGGTATATGGACAGGAAAGGAGTGGAGGGTTATGGGCTGCGTGCGGGTAGGTGGGACTAGGTGAGATTAAGAGTTTGGCACGGACTAGGAGGGCCGAGGTGGCCTGTTTCCATGCTGTGATAGTTATATGGTTAAGAGAAGCCCCTTTCTTTGTAGGAGGAGCACATATCAGTTGCTCTGGAATAAAAAGTCTCACCCTGAGGGAAGATGCGCAGAGACAGAAGTTTCTTTTTACAAGTGACAGGATAGGAAGAGGAATAGTCAAGATCATTGTGAGTCAGTGATTTTATATGATATCAGTAAATGGAGAAGAGGCACGAGTCTGCAGTATTGTGAAATCTGATTAGCTTTACATTGAATAGATTCCGCAAATATGGCTCCTGTGGTCATTACCGTCTGACTGACTGGACCTTTTGACTTTGTGATGCTGTTTGATGGAAAGCTGTGGTTGCCATTGCCATGTTTCCATCCGTAGTTGCAAAAAGCAAACAACACATCCTTCCTTTGGAATTTTGCTGGGATAACGAAGTCGTTCTGTGAAGGGGCGTGTATCTTGCCGTTGTGTTCTTACAAAACATATTTCCTGCGGCAACTGCGACTCAGCACATATAAATAAGCAAATTAATTCAGATAGTAATGGACGGCATTGTTTGATGGAATTAAGTGAGTTGCTGATCAGTGCATTGCTATTGCGAGTGTTCGTGAAACACATTCCACTGAAAAGGAGTTTTGCATTTGAATTAGCTATCACACAAATAATCACCCACAAGGTATTCATATCGGCCGTGTGGGGCTGTGGCTTATTTGCCGATCGAAAGTCGCTTCCGCCATTTCGGCTGTTGTTTGGTGCGTTTGAGATCTGTAGTGACTCTTTCTCATTGGTTGCCGCATGTGCCACGGCTTTGATGTACAGTTACAAACTCTAGAGCGGGGGTCGGCAACCTGCGGCTCCCGAGCCATTTGTGGCTCTTTCACCTCTGTGCTGCGGCTCCCTGTAGCTTTGGGAAATAATTGGTCAGTATTTAATTAAAATGTATTTTATGTTAGTTTGTTAGCTTTTGAAATGTAATTCTAAATTTGAAGATTATGGTGATCTTGTACAATCTAAGTGTGGCGACACATTTCCTGGCACATCCGAAACGGCTCACAACTAGCCAGCATTCCGGCTAAGGGAGATAGCCTACGGGGGTTTGTGAGTACGCGTCTTTTGCAGCATCTGCGTCCATGGGGGCTGGGTTGAGGGAGGCTTAAAAGCAAGGCTGTTTAGTTCGAATAAAGTTATTCGACTGCAGTTTACTGACTGCGTGAGCACACCGCTACAACGTGTTTTTATCGCTATTAATATACGTCACCACTGCCAATACCTGACACCCGCCAGTGCGCGATTTCTTTAATTTTTCGATCCAAGGTAAGCCAACTATGGAGAATTCTAAAAAAAGAAAAGTGACTGAAGAAAACAGAACGTTTAATGATACGTGGACAGATTCATTTGCTTTCACTGTTGACGAGACTGGTTTACCAGTATGCTTAATATGCAATGAGAAACTAGCAAACAACAAAAAGTCAAATGTCGCAAAGCATTTCCAGAATAAACACGCAGCCTTTGCTCAAAAATATCCGGATGGAGATGAGAGAAAAAAAGCCGTTTCGGAACTGATGCGGAAGGTTGATCTGAGCAAAAATCATTTCCAGAAATGGATGAAGTCTGGAAAATCAACGACATACGCCAGTTATATTGCCGCTCAGGAAATAGTCAGGCACGGGAAGCAGTTTACAGATGGTGAATATATAAAAGAATCTTTCATTAAGATTTCAGAACATCTATTCACGGACTTTAAAAACAAGAGTGAAATTGTGCAGAAAATCAGGGATATGCCCCTCTCTGCAAAGACTGTCAAAGACAGAACCATAAAAATGGCAGAAGACATCACAAGACAGCAAATTAAAGACATCAATTCAGCTGTGGCCTACTCGATTGCCTGTGACGAGTCTAAAGACAAAGGTGATATTGAACAAATAGCGTTGTTCTGCCGGTATGTAAACTCTGCCGGGCCACAGGAAGAACTGATTGAGTTGATACCTCTAAAAGACCAAACACGGGGGGAGGACATCTGTGAGGCTGTCTTGAATTGTTTAAGAGCCAAAGGAATAAAGACCACCCATCTGGTGTCAGTAGCTACTGATGGGGCACCGAATATGATGGGAACGCACAAGGGATTTGTGGCTTTACTGCAGAAGTCGCTGGACAGAAAGCTGCTGACTTTTCACTGCATCTTGCACCAAGAGGCACTGTGCGCTCAAACATTTCCTCCGGAATGCACAGAAGTAATGGATGTTGTCATTCAGATTGTCAATAAAATAATGGCAAAAAGTTTAAATCACCGTCAATTCCGTTTGTTACTGGACGAGCTGGAAAGCGCATATTCTGATCTCCTGCTGCACAATAAAGTCCGGTGGCTGTCCAAAGGGGAGGTGCTGAAACGCTTTGTCGCGTGTCTGGAAGAAGTGAAAACTTTCCTGGGCAGCAAAGGGCTCACCTTTCCTGAGCTGGAACAGCCAGAGTGGCTGGAAAAGCTACACTTCATGGTAGACATGACAGCGCACCTGAACACGCTGAACACAGCTCTTCAGGGGAAAGGACGCACAGCCCTGCACATGTTGGAGGATGTCTTGGCATTCGAGCGCAAGTTGACAGTGCTTGCCAGAGATTTACAGAAAGGCACTTTGTCTCACTTACCCAATTTGAGAGAGTTCAAACAAGGTCACGACATGATAATTTCGGAGTATTTACATTCTGCAATCATCGCAATGCAAACATCGTTTGGGAAACGCTTCTGTGAGTTCAGAGAGGAAAAAAAACACATTATCCTTCCCGGTCACTCCCTTAAGCATCGATCCTTCCCTACTGAATACGACTGCATTGGCAGGTGTGAGTCAACCTGATCTTGAGATGGAACTGGCCGACATAGCCGACAAAGACATATGGGTGTCCAAGTTTAGACGCTTGACAGCAGACCTTGAAGATGTTGCCCGTCAGAAGGCCGTTCTTGCTCAGAATCACAAATGGAGTGATATTGAAAACCTTCCAAAACCGGACAAACTTGTGTTCGAAACATGGAATGCTATGCCCGACATTTATGTAAACATGAAAAAGTATGCGCTTGGAGTCCTGTCGATCTTTGGATCCACATATGTATGTGAGCAGGTGTTCTCCAACATGAACTTTATTAAAAACAAACATCGCGCATGCCTCACAGATGACAGCTTGCGATCCTGTGTAAAGATGAAGGTGACGTCATACAGCCCTGATGTGCAGACGCTGTGCGCTGAGGTCCAGGAGCAGAAATCCCATTAACCAAGTATGATAAATATTTTAATTGCCTATTATTTTATGTATATTCATATTTTTTCATTGTTCAGTGAAATAGTCCTTTTATTTTTCAGGCTGACAGCTGGCTGATGTTATTTTTGGTTTGCTGCTGGCGGAAAATTTAAGTTCGGCGTTTTTCATAAATACAAGAAGGACTCAAATAGACATTGAGTATTTTACTTAAAAGTAACTTTCAACCCAACGTCTTTTTTTCGGAGTTCAAAATGTTTTTGTTGCATGCAGAAATGTAATTTCGTTTTCTCTGCAGGAGTTCATCAATTTCATAAATGCAACACATTATAGTTTGTTTATACATAGCATAAAGGCAAAAAAAACGTTGTATGCAGTGTTATTTCATTTTAAATGTCAAACGGGTTTTGCGGCTCCCAGTGTTTTCTTTTCTGTGGGAAACAGGTCCAAGTGGCTCTTTCAGTGGTAAAGGTTGCTGACCCCTGCTCTAGAGTATAAGATTAGACCGTGCAGGCAGCTTTCTTTTTCACCTTTGTCCCCAGAGCACACCTCACAGAACCATTGGGAAGGTTTACTCCGCGCGCACTTTTAGCTTGAATTTCTGTTCGTTGAACATTTAATTTTGCAATTTGTGTAACTTGGTGAACTTAAGAGTTTGTTCAAATCTTTTCCTGTTTGTAAATAAACTATTAATATGCTTATTCGTAGTCAATGTTTACTGCCTCACTCACCAAACCCATAAACACGCTTCTGTGATACAATATCTGAGACCAGATTTGCTGGAGAATGGAAGAAAAGCAAGAGTCGGAGGCCACGGTTTGATGATGCTAAGGGTCCGTTAGATTAGTGCGGTTACCATCTGGAAATAGCAGCGGTGTGGCGACCCACTTTCTACGCAGGCGAACTGGCTCACAAAATGGCGCGGCGTCGACAGAGAGGCCGGCCCCAAAATGGTGCCGGGTCTTCTGCACCAGTAGAAGAGGCTTTTGTAATGCACCTCTGGCGTCATTTCCGCCCGGAGGGGGCGGGAACAGAACTGCGTAAAAGCCAGTGCAGCGAAGTTCGAATAAACTAGTCTGGAGTGCAACTCAGGGAATGCGTGTCGTTATTTCTAGCTCTGTGTGTAGCACATCGCTACAGCGGTAGATATGTTATCGTTGTCGAAAATTGTAAGCGTCCTTTAATGTCCAAGTTCAGTCACCCAAAAAGAGCTATTTTTCAGCACATAACCAACCCGGTGTTATTCCTGCAAATTTACCGTGGGCTGTGCGTAGTCGTGTCGGGACGTATGCATTCACCTCATTACGATAGGGCGAGCCCGACTGCAGGAGGGATGTGGATATGAAAGGGAGAGTATTGAGGAGTTGCCTGGATTGGAGGGCATTACTTAGGTTGAGTGAACTTGGCCTTTTCTCGTAGGGGCGACGGAGGTTGAGAGATGACCTGATAGAGATGTATAAGATGATTAGAGGCAGTGATCGTGTGGATAGCCAGAGGCTTTTTCCCAGGGCTGAAATGGCGAACACGAGGGGACATAGTTTTAAGGTGCTTGGAAGTAGGTAAAAGAGGAATGCCAGAGGTAAGTTTTTACACTTAGAATGGTGGGTGCATGGAATGCACCGCCAGCGACAGTGGTAAGGCGGATACAATAGTCTTTTAAGAGACTCCTAGGTGCATGGAGCTTAGAGGGCTATGCGATAGGGTAATTCCAGGCAGTTTCTAGAGTAGGTAACATGGTCGGCCCCAATGTGGGCCGAAGGGCTGTAGATTTTTATGATACTATGATTCATCTTTTCCACTATTCCTGATGATTGTGGATGGTAGGACACATCCCACTCCAAGGAGAAACCCAGGGCTTGCCACTAAGTTTTAGTTAATTTCCCCATAAAGTGTGTTCCTCGGTCCCTATTAAACTTACAAGGAACCCCAATCAGGGAATAATCTCCTTCATTAGTAATTTAATTACTGCCCTGGTGTCATTATTTCACTTGGGAAAGGCCTGCATCCATTTAGAAAATCTACCTAATATTATTAAAAGATATTTATATTCCCCCGCATGCTGGCACATGCAGAAAGGCTATCTACAGATTCATAAATAGCGCCTCTGGGGTGGGCAGATTATCAAAATTAACGGGGGACTCTCCCCAACTGTTTCTTTGATAACTCTCACCAGTTCTAACCAGCTGTTCTGCTGCTACTGTTAGCCCTGGCACAAATCAGCGCTGTTGTATTTGGTGTCTCACTCCTCATTTTTTTCCTGCATGTCCTTGGCTAGTCTAACAAGGGCACTACGCGAGACTACGGGGACGATCTGGGCACCCACCAGGGTGCGACTATGGTTCACCACCATCACGGGCACAGCGTTTATTTTTCCAAACTGCTTTCCTCTGCGCTATCCGCTTGCTGCGCAGCCTGTAAGGAACCTATGGTAGCGGGTCCAGGTGCAGATTGATCATTGAAACCCTCCCCAGAAAGGCTGGAAGACTCAGCGACTGCATGTGCTACAGGATTACCTTGTGCCGCAAGGCCGGAGCTATGCATATGGGCTTCAAATTTCATCGCAGCATTCTGCTGGGGCAATAAAACAGCCTTTCGCAAATTCTCAACAAGTTGAGCATGCTGTATAGATTAACCAGAGCAAGTAAATCCTCTGTCGTATGCTGCCACAGGGCATCGAAATCCGGTACTACCCCCAAGCATATCGCAAATCGGTATAGATGTTTACAGTTTCACCCTCAGCTAAGATGCAAGCCCTAGTGGGAGAAAATAGCACAGCGGCCTGCGCTGATCTTTCTGTGAGAGGGATCCCTACATCTAATAGCTCATGAGGAATTACTCAGCCGCTATCTTGTAATCATTAGGTTTACACGATGGACCATCAATTAAAATAATTAGATTTGGGTTATTTAGAGGGCCATTTCCATTGTTTAAACTCAAATAGGGATGCTCGGCGTCACTGTGAATAAGAACAAATGTGGTCGGATTAAGAGCCGGTGCTCTTTTAAAAGTCAGATTTGGTTTTGATAATAGCATGACCTCATATCCCTTCCATCTTGCTGCAGGAAAGTGTTGAGTAGCCTCTGAACTGAGGAGTAGCATTACTGCATGAGGAGTCAATACTGTGCAGGAATGGCCCAATATTATAGGTGCTGCCTCTTTGACCATCACTGCTGTCGGCAACACAGCTTGCAGGCAGCCCGACAGACCACGCAACATGGGTGTTAACTGAGTGGAGTAATATGCCACCAGTCTTTTCAAGCCACCGTGCTCCCGAGTCAACAAGGCGCTCACAAATTTCTCCTTTTTGTTAGGATACAACTGGAAGGATCTAGAGTGGTCAGGAACGGCCAAAGCTGGGGCATGGAGCAACTCATTATTTAGAGTCTCTTATGCCTATTCCATTTCAGGGTCCATTGGATTTGAGATGCTACATCCTGTAGTATGGCTGTCCGTAGCACAGCATCATAAGTTCTGTATTCAGGAACCCAGTGTTGACAGTAATTTGTCATTCTGAGGCATGAAAGCATCCGTTAATTTTAATTTCTGGTCTAAGAGATCGTGCGATTGCCGACCGGCTTTCAGGTTCAAGTCTCTACCGCCTTGCTGCAGAACACAGCCCAAATAGGTGACCGTTGTTTGGCAAAACTGTACCTCAGATAATGAGGCTAGGTGGCCATGGGGCTGCCTGGTGGTTTATCAATGCTACAGGTTTTTTCTGGAAATCCGCCAATCTCTTAGAGGCCAGCCGCAGATCATCAGCATATTGTAGAATGACACCGTTTCCTGGTAACAGTAATGATTTCAAATCGCCTCTTACAACAGCTGCATATACCGCTGGTCTCTCAGTATTGCCCTCAGGCAACCTCGTCCAGGTAAATGGTTGTCCATGAGCTCAGCAGGTCGGGTAGCATCCGTTGAAATGAGCAGTCAATGTTTCGGGCCGAGACCCTTCGTCAGGGCTGGTCATAGTCCTGACGAAAGGTCTCGGCCCGAAACATTGACTGCTCATTTCAACGGATGCTAGCCGACCTGCTGAGTTCATCCAGCTTGTTTTACGTGTTGATTTGACCACAGCATCTGCAGTGTACTTTGTGTTTACAGATAGTTGTCCATTATATGTAAAAGCAAACAGATATTGACTGTTCTTGTACAGAGGGTCCTAGAAGAAGGCGGAGCAGAGGTCAACAACATTGTACCATCAATATGCAGATGGTATAGAGATGAAAATAACTTTTGTGTGCAGTAGAATCTGAAAAATGAGCAGTATTATCTGGCTGACAGCCTGCAAATCTTGCACAAACCGCCATTTGTCCGGCCTGCCTGGTTTCGTGATTGGCAATATGGGAGGCACTTCTTCCTGTAAACGAGCTTCGATAACAAGTTTAGTACCATTAGAGCCTCAGGAGGTAAACGGTACCGGCGAATGGAAGAGAGTCTCATGTTTTCTTAATTGTGATTTAGTGGGGTGCAGCAGAGTCAACTAGACCCACATGATTTTTGTGCGATGCCCACAAGGATAGATCCACTGCTTTAAATCAAAGTCGAGGGTCATACTGGGGAGAAGGGGGCGTGCTTTCTAGTCTAAAGATACAAGGAACCCCGAAGGGAGAGTCTTAAGAGGATTGTTACTATCACTCCAGTATCAGGACCTAAATAGGTTACGCCAATTACGCCTGAATTTGCTCGTTAACCGTTTCATATCAGACCCAGACACTTAGGAGGTTTATTCCCAGGGATACATGAGTACAGAGTGGTCTCCTTTGAGCAAGTAAATTATCTGAGAAGGATATAGAGTGGCAAGCAAAAGTCTGGGCACTCCGGTCAAAAATTCTGTTACTGTGAATACTTAAGTGAGAAGATCTCTAAAAGTCATAAAGTTAAAAATGAAACATTCTTTTCAATGGTTTAAGCAAGATTAGTATATTACTTTTGTACAATTTTAGAGTGAAAAAAAGGAAGGGAGCTCCATGCAAAAGTTTAGGCACCCTAAGAGATTTGAGCTCGCAGATAACCTTTCAGAAGGTCTCAGACCTTACTTGGCTTGATAGGGCTATGGCTTGTTCACAATCATCGTTAGGAAAGGCCTGGTGATGCACATTTCAAAGCCTTATAAATATCCTGACTCCTCAAACCTTGTCCCAACAATCAGCAGCCATAGGCTCTTCTAAACAGCTGCCTAGTACTCTGAAAATTAAAATAAATTATGCCCACAAAGCAGGAGAAGGCTATAAGAAGATAGTAATGCGTTTTCAGGTAGCTGTTTCCTCAGTTCATAATGTAATTAAGAAATGGCAGTTAATAGGAATGGTGGAGATCAAGTTGAGGTCTGGAAGACCAAGAAAACTTTCTGAGAGAACTGCTCGTAGGATTGCTAGAAAGGCAAATCAAAACCCCCATTTGACTGCAAAAGACCTTCAGGAAGATTTAGCAGACTCTGGAGTGGTGGTGTACTGTTCTACTGTGCAGCGACACCTGCATGAATATGACCTTCATGGAAGTGTCATCAGAAGAAAACCTTTCCTGCGTCCTCACCACAAAACTCAGCGTCAGAAGTTTGCATAGGAACATCTAAACAAGCCTGATGCATTTTGGAAACAGGACCTTTGGACTGATGAAGTTATAATAAAACTTTTTGGCCACAATGAGCAAATGTATGTTTGGAGAAAAAGCGTGTAGAATTACACGAACAGAACATCACTCCAACTGTTAAGCACAGGGGTGGATCGATCATGCTTTGGGCTTGTTTTGCAGCCAGTGTCACAGGGAACATTTCACTGGTTGAAGGAAGAATGAATTCAATTAAATACCAGCAAATTCTGGAAGCAAACATCACACCGTCTGTAAAAAAGCTAAAGGTGAAAAGAGGATGGCTTCCACAATGGTATAATGATCCTAAGCCACCTCAACGTCCACAATGGACTACCTCAAGAGGCGCAATCTGCAGGTTTTGCCATGGCCCTCACAGTCCCCCGACCTAAACATAATCAAAAATCTGAATAGACCTCAAAAGAGCAGTGCATGCAAGATGGCCCAAGACCCTCACAGAACTAGAAGCCTTTTCAAGAAGAATGGGCGAAAACCCCCAAACAAGAATTGAAAGGCTCTTAGCTGGCTACAGAAAACATTTACTCGGTGTGATACTTGCCAAAGGGGGAGTTACTAAGTACTGACCATGCAGGGTGCCCAAACTTCTGCTTCGGGCCCTTTTCCTTTCTTTCTTATTTTGAAGCTGTAAAAGACGGAAATAAAACAGAGAACTTGCTGAAAATACTAAAGAAGTGTGTCATCTTTAACTGTATGCCTTTTGGAAATCAGGTCATCTTTTACTCGCTTAGCTACTCACAGTAACAGAAATTTTGACCAGGGGTGCCCAGACTTTTGCATGCCACTGTAGCTGTGTTTCGACGGCAAACCCTTCAGGGCTGAAAAGTATTTGACCCTGAAAGCACCTCCTTTAACGCTCTCCACAGTGGGCCTTGGCATTCTTCTTATATCCATCCTCAACTTGAATGAGTGTGCTACTTCGGGTCGCAAGCAATTTAAACTATTTTCCCATGCACCTTTATACATGGAAATTAAATCTGTTACAGGCACACTCTTTTTTATGTTGGCATCTCATGTCCTCCCCAAAACCAGTTTGCTGCCTAGCCCCTGTTCAGATTGTCTCTTTGGTCTGTTCTAACCATGTCTGCATTCTGAAGTTGCCTTTACTTTTAGCTGCATTCGTGGCCCAATCGCCATTTGTTCCCTGAGGTACAGTGAATCGATGTTTGAGGGTGGGTCAGACACTGTCATTATTAACCTGCAGGAGTCGATGGACATTTTTGGGTAATGGATTAAAATTTAACAAGTTTCTACGAACCAATTGTGGAGAGCGACAGCTTTCCTGATTGGGTTAGGGCATCAGTAATCATACTCCTAACCTCTGCAGGCGTCCAGGGCTTGAGGATCAGTATCTCACCTACCATTATTCGGGGTATCTGCATAAAGGTTGGACTATCAGACAGATTACTCTCCCTATGGCTTATCGCTAGGTCCTGCTACCTGCTCTGCAGATTGTACCCTTTTGGCCTGTAACCGCATTTTCACCCGTTCACCATGTGGTACTTTCACAGGTTGCAACTGTTCCTGATCCATGGGAGCAGAAGGATGCCCTGTGCTCGAGGCACCGGATTGGGAAATCTGTTCATATGATTCCTGGAAGCTGATTCCTGGAATGGGACTGTGACAATTGGACTTGTCATTGCTTGCTAAGCGGCCATGACAATCATTACATCACTATTTCCATAATAATGGTTACTGGTAAACGTCATCTCGGATTTTAGGATACAGTCCCGCAGAGGGTGAAAGAGGGGGAGAGGAGGAGGGTGTCATAAGAAACTTAGAAACATAGAAAGCCTTCAGCGCAATACAGGCACTTCGGCCCACAAGGTTGTGCAAAACTTGTCCCTACCTTAGAAATTACTAAGCTTACCTATAGCCCACAACTTTTCTAAGCTCCAAGTACTTATCCAAAAGTCCTTAAAAGATCTTATCGTATCCGCCTCCACCACATTTGCCAGCAGCTCATTCCATGCACTCACCACTCTCTGAGTAAAAAACTACTCCTGACATCTCTTTCATACCTACTCTCCAGCACCTTAAACCTGTGTACTCTTGTGGCAACAATTTCAGCCCTGGGAAAAGGACTCTGACTATCCACATGATCAACGACTCTCAACATCTTATACACCTCTATCAGGTAACTTCTCATCCTCCGTCGCTCCAAGGAGAAAAGGTTGAGTTCATTCAACCTATCCTCAGAAGGCATGCTCCCCAATCCAGGCAACATCCTTGTAAATCTCCTCTGCACCCTTTCTAAGGCTTCCACATCTTTCCTGTACCTCTTGGTTCCTAAATTCAATTCCACGATTGATGAAGGCCAATACATTTTTCGGCTTCTTAACCACTGAGTCAACTTGTGCAGCTGCTTTGAGAGTCCCATGGACTCAGACCCCAAGATCCCTCTGATCTTCCACATTGCCAAGAATCTTACCATTAATACTATATTCTGCTATCATATTTGAGCTACCAAAATGAACCACTTCACACCTACCTGGGTTGAACTCCATCTGCCACTGCTCAGAGCGAACACGAGGAAATCTGCAGATGCTGGAAATTCAAACAACAACACAGACAAAATGCTGGTGGAACACAGCAGGCCAAGCAGCATCTATAGGGAGAAGCGCTGTTGACGTTTTGCCAGTCCTGACGAAGGGTCTCGGCCCAAAATGTCAACAGCGCTTCTCCCTGTAGATGCTGCCTGGCCTGCTGTGTTCCACCAGCATTTGGTGTGTGTTGTTGCCACTGCTCAGCCCAGTTTTGCATGCTATCAATGTCCCGCTGTAACCTCTGACAGCCCTCCACACTATCCACAACACCTCCAACCTTTGTGTCATCAGCAAACTTACTAATCCATCCCTTCACTTCCTCATCCAGGCCATTTATAAAAATCACAAAGGATATGGGTCCCAGAACAGATCCCTAAGGCACTCCACTGGTAACCGACCTCCATGCAGAATATGACCCGACCCTTTGCCTTCTGTGGGCAAACCAGTTCTTGATGCACAAAGCAATGTCCCCTTGGATCCCATGCCTCCTTACTTTCTCAATAAGCCTTGCATGGGCTACCTTATCAAATGCCTTGCTGAGATCCATATACACTACATCTACTGCCCTTCCGTCATCAATATGTTTAGTCACATCCTCAAAAAATTCAATCAGGCTCATAAGGCACGACCTACCCTTGACAAAGCCGTGCTAACTATTCCTAGTCATATTATACCTCTCCAAATGTCCATAAATCCTGCCTCTGAAGATCTTCTCTGTCAACTTACCAACCATTGAGGTAAGACTCACTGGTCTATAATACCCTGGGCTATCTCTACTCTCTTTCCTGAATAAAGGAACAATATTCGCAACCCTCCAATCCTCTAGAACCTCTCCCATCCCTATTGATGATGCAAAGATCATAGCCAGAGGCTCGGAAACCTCCTCTCTCACCTCCCACAGTAGCCTAGAGAACATCCCATTTGGGCCCAGAGACTTAACCAACTTGATGCTTTCCAAAAGCTCCAGCATATCCTCTTACTTAAATCTATGAGCTCAAGCTTTTCAGTCTGCTGCAAGTCGTCACCATTATCACCAAAAGCCTTTTCCATAATTAATACTGGAGTAAAGTATTCATTAAGTACCTCTGCTATTTCCTATGGTTCCATACACACTTACCCACTATCATATTTGATAGGTCCTATTCTTTCATGTCTTATCCTCCTGTTCTTCACACACTTGTAGAATTCCTTGGGGTTTTCCTTAATCCTGCCCGCCAAGGCCTTCTTATGTCCCCTTCTTGTCATGGTCCCTTCTGGCACCTTGCTATTTTCCTCAGGAATTGGGCCTCAATCACCTTGTTTAGTTCCCAATCATTCCCAGGTTCCACTAACTTCAAACACCTGCTTTCCATCAGTAAATGCAGTATGAAAATCCTGTGACAACAACAAGGAGCTGCCAGTTCGCTGGTTGACTCATGTATGGGTAATCCCGTTCCATGGTTCTCAGGACTATCAGTTCTAAGTCTAGCATCGTTCCTGAATTCTCTACTAAAACCAAGTCTCCAGGTAAAGACTCCCTTGATGCCAATTCCACGCTCGCTACCACCGTTATGCCTCCTGACTTGGCCTTTGTGCCCATGTTCAGCTTTTGGGTTTGTTCCACTGCCACGTCCTTTTAACACTTCTGGCTCTCCTAATTTCCTTCTTAAGCTCCTTCCTGTTAGCCTTATAATTTTCTAGATCTCTAAGATTACCTAGATCTCTGAACCTTTTGTAAGCTTTTCTTTTCTTGTTGACTAGATTTATTACAGCCTTTATACACCACGGTTCCAGCACCCTACCATAAACTCCCTGTTTCATTGGAACATTCGTATGCAGAACTTCACACAAATATTTCCTGAACATTTGCCACATTAATTTCATACTTTTCCTTGAGAACATCTGTTTCCAATTTAAGCTTCCAATTTCCTGCCTGATTGCCTCAATTCCTTTGACTCCAACTAAACACTTTTATATCTTGTCTGTTCCTATCTCTCTCCAATGCTATGGTATAGAATTATGATCACTATCTCCAAAATGCTCTCCTACTGAGGGATCTGACATCCGATCAGGTTCATTTCCCAGTAGCAGATCAGGTGTTGCCTCTCCTCTTGTAGGCTTATCTACATATTGTGTCAAGAAACCTTCCTGAACATACCTAACAAACTCCACCCCATCGAAACACCATGCTCTAGGGAGATGCTAATCCATATTTGGGCAATTAAAATCTCCTATCATGACAACTCTGTTATTATTACACTTTACCAGGATCTGTTTCTCTACCTCCTCATCGATATCCCTGCTATTGGGCGGCCTATAAAAGCACCCAGTAAAGTTATTGACCCCTTCCTTTTCCTAATCTCCACACACAAAGACTCCGTAAACAATCCCTCCATGATGTCCACCTTTTCTGCAGCCGTGACGCTGTCTCTGATCAACAGTGCCACACCCCCACCTGTTTTGCTTCCCTCCCTGTCATTTCTGGCACTTGAAGTAACCATTCCTGTCCGTGAGCCGTCCAAGTGTCGGTAATGGCCACCACATCATATCTCCAAGTACTGATCCACACTCTAAGCTCATCTGCTTTTTTCAAAACACTCCTTGCTATAATGTCCCTTCTCTATCTCCTGCCTAACCTCCCTCACACGCTGTCTCCTATCTTTACCTATTTGAGAGCTAGACGCCTCTTTCTCAGTCTCTTCAGTTTGGCACCCGAGAACATTTCTATCACATACAAACCTTTGATTTCTGTCTGTACATGCAGTCCTTGCATGACCTTTATCCTCCTCCACTTCACCATCTGCTCTGGTTCCCCTCCCCCTGCAAATCTAGTTTAACCCCCCCGGAGCAGCAGTAGCAAACTGACCTGCAAGGATGTTAGTCCCCCTCCAGTTCAGGTGCAAACTATCCCTTCGGAACAGGTCCCAGCTTCCCTGGAACAAGGTCTAATTGACCAGAAACATGAAGCCCTCTCTTCTGCACCATCTCCTTAGCCACGTATTTAGCTGCATTATCTTCCTAGTTCTAGTATGTGGCACGGGGAGCAATCCTGAGATTGTAACCCTGGAGGTCCTGTCCTTCAACTTTGCAACTAATTCCCTAAACTCTCCTTGCAAGACCTCCTCCTTCTTCCTATCCATGTCATTGATCCATACATGGACCACGACATCTGGCTGCTCCTGAGAATACTAAGAACTTGAACCGAGATATTGCGGACCCTGGCACCAAGGAGGCAACAGACCATCCGAGATTCTCGATCTCCCCCACAGAACCTCTTATCTGTACCCCTAACTATCGAATCCCCTATTACTACTGCTCTCCTCTTTTCCCTCTTTCCTTTCTGAGCTGAGGGTCCAGTTTCGGTGCCAGAGACACGACCACTACAACTTGTCCCTGGTAGGTCGTCCTCACCAACAGTATCCAAAACGGTATACTTATCATTGATGGGAATGGCCATAGGGGTGCTCTGCTCTTCCTGTCTCCCCTTCCCTCTCCTGACAGTCACCCAATTACCTGTCTCCTGACTCCTAGGGGTGATAAACTCCCTGAAATTCCTGTCTACTTCTGCCTCTGCCTCACGAGTGATCAGAAGTTCATCTAGCTGCAGCTCCAGTTCCCGAACTCGGTTTGCCAGGAGCTGCATCTGGATGCACCTTTTGCAGGTGTAGTCATCAGGGACAGCTGTGCTCGCCCTGACTTTCCACATCCTGCATACGGAGAACTCGACTGCCCTAACTGCTGCCTCCATTACTTACTCCTAAGTTAATTAAAGGAACTTACCTAGCCTTGCCTCACTTGGAGCAAGCTCGTCCTCAGCCTCTGCTCACCAAAGCCTCTCGAGCCAAAACCTCAAAACCTCAAAGCTCCACTCCTACCCTGTGCCACTCACATCACTGGCCACTCCTCTTCGGTTACCTGTCTTTTTATTTGTGCACGGCAATTATCTCTCAAGCCTTTCACTCCTCTTCTTCCTGCTACAACGGTTTCTCGATCACACTGTCCCGAGTACCCGCTGTGTGCACCTTTTTAAAGCACCTAAGTTGCTTCCCAGCACTCAGCGCTCTGGCAAGCCCTTTGCTCCTCCTCTTCCTGCTGGAACAGTTTCTGATCACACTGCCAGACTCGTAGGCACATTCCTTCTAAGTAGGTAGAAAAAGTAAAACCATGCCTGCTATCTCCAGTTTCTAGCAATACCTTGTCCGGAGAGGAGCCTGGAGACACTGGGGTCCACCAGGAAGTTGCTTAGTCTGTTTATTCATGGAGCATTTGTCAGTGGATCAGTAGGCTTTGAGGTCATGTATTTTCTATTCAGTAAAGCCCATGTAGTTTTGACACATTTGCTTTCACTGTTATCCATTTCTGACCTGGTAGTTTTATGTCAACCTGTAATCAAATTTAATTAGATTTCAATCACGAAACCCTTACACTTTTCTGGCCGGAATTTATCTAAAGTCTTCCAGGTCCCTGTTGTCTTTTAATTTGACTTTTCATTGGACCCCTGTGAGTTTTGGACCCTGTCTTCCATCTACTATCTTTGGGATCTCCAGGAGCTCAGGGATGCTTACTGGCCGGGAGGACCCTCGTCTGCACCAATCTTGCCCTATTGTTCTTCTCTCTGCCGGAGACTCACAGCCTCTCACGGTCAAGCGGACACCATAAATGCTTTCCAAGCACAACTCGCAATGCCAGAGTAACTCACTATCACCAATTAGACATAAACAAATTTTTAGATTGGGCTTCAGATCGATCCAGTATCTATAAGGATCCCTTCCTCATCGCCAAATTGTTAGGGAAATTAATTTGCTCAGGAAATTCAATTAATGTTAGTCACTCATAAATTGGAGATGGACTTTGATATCGCTGGAGAATATCTTTATTCATGAATTAAGGAAGATCGCTAACGGTGCGTCTACCAGTCTTCCAAAGAAGAATAGCTATAGCCTTTTTATACATATACACAGTCAATCACATCAGTCAAAGTTTAAAAAAAGTCAATTCTGTGCATTTTATCAATTCCCACGAAGATGTCAGAGACAGTCTCTTTCTGCCCACAACACGTAGAGGTAGATTGTTAGTACATCCTTGAAGCTAAGGTAGATTATTGCAAGAATGTTGAGAACCCAGGCCGAATGGCGAGTCTTTATCTATGATATATAGAAGGTTCATTAAAGTTTAGATCCAGTAAGCCATTAAAGTACAATTTGTTTTATACGTAAGCACCAGACATATGAGGAAAAACCAGACACATTTTATAATTGTCAGAAACTTGGCAACCCACAGAGTTTCCCCTACAATTTATGACTTTCACTGTCTCTGTCCTGTTTACAGAGTTGTGAAATGCAGTAAAGTCAGCACTAGACATATTGCTAATTACAATGGTTAGGGTGTTAACAACTCAGACATTTTAACCTTTCATTCATAATTTTCTTCCACAGTAGGTGATTAAGAGATTATGACACAGGGATCGATGTGGAGCTGGAATCGAAAAATTGTCACCATTGCCAATCGGCGATTGGCAAATGGTACTAGTGTGCAGAAATGGCTAATTATCTGTTTTATGACAGCACAACTATAACCCTGTTACAGAGAAGCTGAGATGGAGCAGAGGAGGTTTCTGAGGATATAAGGATATATATAGCAACTCTGGGGGAAGATTGGAAAACAGGGATTGATTCCCTTCCTCCAAAATTGAGAAAGTCATAGCGGATACATTGCCATTGATATAATCGATAACTCTATTCATGGGATTAATGAACACACTGCAAGTGCACTTTGCAAATACCTCTACATTCCAGGTTAGATGCCTGTCAAGAAAGGACAGTGATGAAAAAGTACAATGTTACGATAGAGGAAACGAAACAAGGGCAAATACGAGATGTGTACAAATGGAGTCCAGAAGATTACAGCATGCTAAAAGATATAAAGGAACAAACAATACATCAATGCATAATGGAAGAGTGTGAGAGAGAGATGTAGATAGATAAACTCTGTGTGTGTGTGTGTGTGTGTGTGTGAGAGAGAGAGAGAGAGAGAGAGAGAGAGAGAGAGAAGCACCGACAGAGTAGAAAAAAGAAAATCTAAGAGCAGTGTCCTTATGATCCATCCTGGGAGCTGGAGAGTGAGCGACAGTCAACATTAAGCAGAAAATATCAGAAGCACTCAACAGACCATGCAGTATCATTGATCACACGGAAAAATAAGGTTAAAACTTCACTTCTAAGTCTATTTGCTGGAAACTTAGGAAGAGATAACAACTTGGAATGAAGTTGAAAGTTGGTTGGGAGGAGAAAGCATGGCACAGAGGCTCTGGGAGGCTCATTTCCGGGATTTAATTGGCTTAACTGTAAACTTCTTTCTTCCTTGTGCTGGCTAAAAAGTAGGGAGCAGACAGATAGCAGTAGTTATTCTACACCATTTCTTTCTATGATTTGATGGTTTTCATAACTGGACATCTCACCGTGTTCTTCAGCTCCTCTCGGAATTTGCTTTGAGTCACCGCATAAATGCCCGTATTTGTGGAAGTGCTAAGAAGCTGCAGCATTTGAGATGCATGTTCTGTGATATAGAGGGGATTGGTGACAGAATAATTCTCAATGTTGGCAATTCGTTTATACAAATAAAATACCACCAGTGTTACCCACAATGAGCTGAAACTGCCGGTTATACTGAAGAGTAGAACGATGGATTTCCTTCGGTTCTCCATCCCTGGGTCCTTGTCATTATCTCCAGAGCTGCGGCCCCGGAGCCCCTTGCGGACTCTACTGGCCACTAATATTTGTCTGACCGTCAGAACGTTGAGCAGCAGGATCAGAAGGAACGGAACACATGGAGTTAAAATGCGATGGAACATCTCAAATGCCGCCCATGCGAGGGTAGTATAGAAACTCGGTTTAGTTACACAAACCTAGGGAACATTATTAATAATTTCCCCTGGCTCGTATGTGAAATACCAGGGAACAGAGACGAAACATCCCAGTACGCTCACTGTCACTATAACCGCCACAGCCATTTTCTCAGTGCAGTATTTTCTTCTCAGCCTCTCACAACAAATGACTACAAATCGGTCAAACGTAAATGCGACCGTCAGCCAGACAGAGATTGTAGTGCTCGCGAAAATCAGCCACACAATGAGGCTGCACACTGGAGTAATGTGGAGGAATGAACGAGGAAAATAAATCAGACCTGTGCAGCTTAGCAATGGGTCCGAGATCACGACCAGGAGATCGGCCACCGCCATTCCCACCAGGTACCGGGTGATGCACTTGGAAAGACCGCACTTCCCTCGGCACAGGATCACAATCGCCACCAAGTTAACTATAGGAGAAAAGAAAAGGAAGCCGATAAATTACTGATCAGACCCCGACCCAATAAGGCGGCTTTTTGGGATCTGGTAATATTTCCATTTTGTTCATATACCAAGGGCATGGTATCGGTGTGGAGAATGTAGACTTACGAACCAAATAAAGTGGTCCATATCTGTACTTCCGACCTTAAGTGTCAGGTGAAAGGCAACCGCCACTTGGTCTCCTAACCGACAATAAGGAATTGATCAGCATTACCAGGGCCCTTATAACATATAACCATATAACAATTACAGCACGGAAACAGGCCATCTTGGCCCTTATAGTCCGTGCCGAACGCTTACACTCACCTAGTCCCACCTACCTGCACTCAGTCCATAACCCTCCATTCCTTACCTTTCCATATATCTATCCATTTTTTTTCAATGACAAAATCGAACGTGCCTCTAACACTTCTACTGGAAGCTCGTTCCACACAGCTACCACTCTCTGAGTAAAGGAATTCCTCCCCCTCCCGTGTTACCCCTAAACGTTTGCCCCTTAACTCTCAACTTATGTCCTCATTGTTTGAATCTTCCCTACTCTCAATGGAAAAAGCCTATCAATGTCAACTCTATCTATCCCCCTCATAATTTTAAATACCTCTATCAAGTCTCCACTCAACCTTCTACACTCCAAAGAATATAGATCTAACTTGATCAACCTTTCTCTGTAACTTAGGTGCTGACACCCAGGCAACATTCTAATAAATCTCCTCTGTACTCTCTCTATTTTGCTGACATCTTTCCTATAATTCGGTGACCAGAACTGTACACAATACTCTAAATTTGGCCTCACTAATGCCTTGTACAATTTTAACATAACATCCCAACTCCTAGACTCAATGCTAAATAAATATAATAAATATATAAAGGCCAGCATACCGTTCTCCTTTCATGCTGGATGAAATGTTTGAAGCAGGATATCAGATGCGGCAGTGTTCCATAAACAAAAAAAACAACATCCTCACTGTTCCCTGTCTGGAGCAGAACCTCGCTGTTCCCTGTCAATGACGGAACAACAGATGGTGTCTCATCCATTCTGCATCACCGACAGACATTTCAACTCAGCCGCAAAAGAGCCAGCAGCTAACACAGTGGTCAGAAATCTGGATCTGCATTGTGATAATCACAATAGACATTAGGGAATCCACAAAGACGAGAAATTCAGAGAAAAACACAGTGTTGGAAGAACTCAGAAGGCCAGGCAGCATCGATGGAGGAAAATAAACAGTCGAACTTTCGGACCGATTTCCTTTATCAGAACTGGAAAGTAAGCGGGAAAGATGTCAGAATAACAAGGTGGTAGATGGTATGTGAGGCTGGGAGAGGGGGACAGTGCGTGGGTGGGGGGGGGGAGGTGAGGTGAGAAGCTGGGAGGTAATAGATAGACGAGTTAAACGAATCTGATAGGAGAGGTGTGTAGACCATCAGAGAAGGGGCACCGTAGGGAGTGATGGATAGATGAGGAGAAGAGAAGGGATCCAGAATGAGGAATTGAAAAAAAAATAGAGGTAAACATGGTATAATCTCTATTTAAAATTGCCATACTAAAGGAGGCGGAAATGTTTCTCTCTCTTCTCCAGCAGCCTGTTCGCTTTGAAGCTCTTTTCAAAAATCGGGTGTCCACAATCACCACTTCGCCGCAGCTATGAGTGATTAATTATAAATTCCTGCCTTTGTTCCGGGTATTCCCTTCCAGTACGTTTATTTACAAAGATTCATGATCAAGACAGGAGTTGTATAAACCAAATCATTGTGAAGGCATTGCGGTCACAGTGAAACCAAAGGGACCAAAACCCAGAACTTTCTATTATTGAAATACGAAGATGTTAAGGATTTAGCTAGAAACCAGCAGCAAGAGGGACAATCAATCAATTTCAAAGAACTAATACTTTACGCTTACCGGGAATTCCAACGGCTGAAATAACAGGATAGTAAATATCTTCTATCCGCCAGATCACTGGATATCCCATTTCAGTGTGAGGATGTAACACCTGTTGTTGGGGATCCACAGCTCCGGCAGACTGTCTGAGCTGATGAAATCCCACAGGTTCTCACTTATAGAGAGGATCAGTCTCCCGGGACACAGATAAAAGCCCCATCCTCGCTCTTTGAGTCTTTTGAAAACACACATTAAATGATCACCGCTGTCTCTAGTGTAGGTATCATTGGGGATTTAAAACAATTATATCCGACGGTGCAATTAGCGTAATTCTCTGGGAATACGACCGAAAAACGCAATTGTGCGAGATGTACTGTATAAGTGAACAAAGAACACCTCTAGTCATTGTATTCACACAGGGCTAGGACTCGGAGACGTTTTGCAAATTTACGTGTGAAAGGCAGAGAGAGAAGAAAGAGAGAGAGAGGGGGGGGGGAGAGAGAGAGAGAGAGAGAGAGAGAGAGAGAGAGAGAGAGAGAGAGAGAGAGAGAGAGAGAGAGAGAGAGAGAGAGAGAGAGAGAGAGAGAGAGAGACACAGACAGAGAGAGAGCGCGAGAGACACAGAGAGAGAGAGAGAGAGAGAGCGAGAGAGAGAGAGAGAGAGAGAGAGAGAGAGAGAGAGAGAGAGAGAGAGTGAGAGAGCGCGAGAGACACAGAGAGAGAGAGTGAGAGAGCGCGAGAGACACAGAGAGAGAGAGAGAGAGACAGACAGACAGAGTAAGATAACTCAGTGGCACCCTGATAGTCATGGTAGACAGCAGGTTGGTAATGGATGCAAAGAGAGTGAATTTGTTAAATGTACACAAGATGGCTTTTAAGAGCAGTTTGTCTGTGAGCCTTTTGGGAGGTCAGCTATACTGGATTGGATGCTATATAATGACCCTGATGCAATTAGGGAGCTTAAAGTAAAGGAACCCTTAAGAGGCCGAGATCAGAATATGATTGAGGTTCAACTTGAAATTTGATAGGGAGAAAGGAAAGACTGATGGAGCAGCATTTCAGCAGAGTAAAGGAAATTGCAGCAGTACGGAAGAGGGGTAGGCCAAAATAAATTTGATTAAAAAATGGTAGGGATGACAACAGAGCAGCAATGGCTTGAATTTCTGGGAAAAATGAGGAAGTATTTTTGGGAAAAATGAAGAAATATTCAAATAGTGAAATAGTACAACCATGGCTGACAAGGGCAGTCAAAGCTAAAGTAAAACTAAAGTAGAGGGAATACAACAAAGTAAAAAATAGTGGGAATATGGAGGACTGGGAAGCATTAAATCCTACAGAAAATTGCTAAAGGAATCATTAGGAAGGAAATAGTGAAATACGAAAGCAAGCTAGCATACATTATCAAGGAATCATTAGACTCTGGCATGGTTCAGGACGACCGGAAGATTACACATGTCATTCCATTCTTTAAGAAAGGAAGAGGCAGCATAATTAGATGAGTTATCTTGACATCAGTGGTCGGGGAGATGTTGGATTCAACTGATAAATTTGAGGTCATTGAGTACTTGGTGACACATGTCAAGATAGGACCAAATTAGCATGGTATCCTGAAGGGAAAAGCTTACCTGATTAACCTGCTGGAATCCTTTCAGTTGATTAAAAGTAGGATAGATAAAGGGAATGCAGTGAATGTTGTATTTTTGAACTTCCAGCTAGCCTTTGACAAAGTATCGCACGTGAAGCTGCTTACTAAGTTAAGCACCCATGGTATCAAAGGAATCTTACTGGCATGGTTAGAGCGTTGGCTGATTGGTAGGAAGCAGTGAGTAGTAAAAAAATCATCCTTTTCAGATTGGCTGCCAGTGACTATCAGTGTTCTGTAGATATCCATGATGATACTGCTTCTTGTTATGCTGTATATTAATGATTCAGATGATGGAATAGGTGGCTTTGTTGCCAATTTGGCGGTTGAATTCAAAGACTGGTGGACAGTCAGGTGGTACTGAGGAAAGAGGAAGGATGCAAAAGGACTCAGATAGACTAGGAGGACGGCCAATAAAGTGACAAATGAAATGCAATGTTGGAAAATACATGGTCATGCACTTTGGTAGAAGAAATATTTGTGCAAACTTTTATTTTCCAATATTTTTATTTGTTTCTACATAGAAGACTACAGAGTACAAGGAAGTATATATAAAAGGTCAAAAAAGATTTTTAAAACTACCAATTACATTATATCTGTTCCTAATAATAATCTCATTAACCCATATTCATATAAGGTAATCAATAATTATATTGAACTATACTAATTTATTACAAAAAAAAAGAATCTAACCACTACCAAGACTGAAGCTGCTTATTAAGGAGAAAAGAAGTTAAAATACTTTCTCAGATACTAAAAATTAAAAATAGCCAACATCTAATTTTAATCAACGAATTTAAGGTTTTAAAATAATTCAGAAAAGGTCCCCACAATGTTTGAAAGTCTTGATGAGATTCACAAATTGAACAACGAATCTTCTCTAAATCTAAACATGACATAACGTCGTATAGCCATTGAGCTTGAGTAGGAGGAAAAACATCTTTCCATTTAAACAAAAGCATCCGGCTAGTTATAAGAGAGCTAAAGGCCAAAATATGTAAATCAGATGCCTTCAGCTTAATACCTTGTCCTGCAACAATACCGAATAGGGCCATCAGAGGGTTAGGCTTAAAATTGACTTTAAAAAGTAAGGAAAAAGTTTGAAAATCTTCCTTTCAATATTTTTCAAGATTCAGACAAGTCTGAATTAATGAATTAATGAAGCTTCTCCATTATTACATCTGTCACAGTAGGGAGATATATCCAAATAAAAATGAGATAGATTATCGTTAGTCATACACTCTAAGTACCACCTTAAATTGTATGATGGAATGATGAGCAGATAGCGATGAAGCATTAACCAGTTAAAAATTTCATTCCAAGTTTCCTCAGGCATTGATGACTATAAATCTTGTTCCCAGAGATTCTTAATTTTGTCTAAAGGAACACTCCTCATCTCCAGTAACATATCATAAATATTAGATATTGAACCATTATGAAAAGGTGTTAAACTAATAATTATGTCTAGTAAATTCTATCTGAGCTTACAGGAAATGTACATAATTGAGATCCTAAAAAGTCACTGATTTGTAAATATCTAAAACAGCGAGTTTTGGGTAAGCTATATTTAGCTGAAAAAAAAAGGTTTCTTCCAACAAACAGATCCCATAAACATTTAAAATCCAACCTGGCCCATTGTTTAAAAAACTAAATCAGTCATGGAGGGTTTAAAAGAAAATTACAATAAACGAAACTTGATAGGGAAAATCTCAATAAACCAAAGTGTTTTCTAAATTGTATCCAGATGCTCAGAGGATGTTTAACTATTAATTTATCAGTTTAGTTTACTTACAGATAAAGGAAATGAGGATCCAAGAAGAGAAATAAATGAAAATTTATTAACAGAGTTAGCTTCTAAGGAAACCCATACCGGACAGTCTACACAATTAATATAATATAGCCAAAACATAATATATTGTATATTAACTGCCTCGTAATAAAACCTCAAATTAGGCAAGGCTAAACCTCCAGACTTTTTAGATTTTTGAAGGTGAACTTTATTTAAATGAGGACATTTATTTTTCCATATATAAGAAAATAACATAGAATCAATAGATTCAATAAAAGATTTAGGAATAAAAACAGGTAAAGCCTGAAAAAAGATGTATAAATTTAGGTAGAATATTCATTTTAATAGAATTATTTCATCCAATCAAAGATATTGAAATAGGTGACCAATTTAATTATACTCTTTTTACATGATTCACTAAAGTAAGAAAGTTTTCTTTAAAAAGGTCTTTGTAATTATTAATGACTGCTACACCCAAATAAGTAAATTGATTCCCTTTAAAAGGAGGATTAGTATTAATTGATACAAAATTATTTAAAGATAATAATTCACTGTTACGTAGGTTCAACTTACATCCTGAAAACAGGAGAGTAAAGAAAGTGCGCAATGTAATGGGGTCTCAGCATTAGAGATAAACAGCAATATATCATCAGTGTAAAATGAAATTTTGTGAGTAATACCTCTCCTTAAAATACCACAGGTGCGATTTGATTCTCAAAAAGCAATGGCAAGAGGTTCTAAAGCTAGATCAAAGGGCAAAGCGTTCAACGGGCAGCCTTGTCTTATTCCGCGATGAAGTTTAAATGGTTTGGAAATTTGAAAATTAGTAACAACCCGACCAGTAGGAGATATATAAATTAATTTAATCCACTGAATAAAATCTGGTCCAAATTCAAATTTTTTCTAAGATTTTAAATAAATAATTCCATTCAACCCAATCGAAGGCCTTCTCAGCATCCATGAATATCACATATTTTGTTACTTCCTGGGAGGGAGAGTAAGTTACATTTAATACACGGTATATATTAACATGGGAATGTCAGTTTTGAATAAATCCACCCTGATCATCAGAAATAATAGAAGGTAACATATTTTCAATCCTAGGGCCAGAACTTTAGAAAGGATTTTAGTATCAACATTGAATAATGAGTAATGTCTATATGAAGCACAATCAGTTGGGTCCTTGTTCTTCTTCAGGATAAGCAAAATAGAGGCTTCATAGAATTGAGGCAACCCCCCAATTTGAAAGAATCCGAAAAGACTAAGTGTAACTGTGGGATAATTAATGAAGAAAAGGCCTTATAAAATTCTCCAGAAAATCCATCTGTGCCAGGAGTTGTCCGCAAGTGTAATGAATGTATAGCCTTGGCGATTTCCTCATAAGAAATGGGTTGATCCATCTGTTTACAATTAACTGCAGAAAGTGCAGGGATATTTAATTATCTAGAAAATTATTCATTACAGTATTATCTTCAGGGGAATCAGAACTATAAAGTTTAGAATTGAATTCTCCAAAGGTATCATTTAATTCAGAATGATCACTTGTTCCATCACCATTAGTTTTGCAAATGTCTTTAATTTGTTGTTTAACCACAGACGTTTTTAATTAGTTGGCCTATACTTTGCCTGATTTATTTCCGTGATGTAAAATTGAGTTTTATCTTTATGAAGTTGAGTTTCAATTGGATATGTTACCAGAAGATCATATTTAGATTTAACTTCAACGTGTCTTTTATATAAAACACGATCTGGAACTATAGCATATTTTTGATCTAATCGTTTCAATTCATTGGCTAATTCAATTCTTTCTTTATTAGCTTTATTCTTAACACTCGCTGTATAAGAAATAATCCCTCCTCTAATATAGGCCTTGAAAGTATCCCATACAATAAGATTAGAAGTCTCTTCCTTTTTATTCTCGGCAAAAAACAAAATAATATGCCTCTCTAGAAATCTAAAAAAATCCTTATCAGATATCAAAGTTGTATTAAAATGCCAAATTCTATTTGTTTGAGGAAGACCAGGGAGATTTAAAGATAGAAATACAGAAGCATGATCTGAAACAGCAATTTATATATTCAAAGTGATCAAATCATTTGATTATCAATAAAAAATAATCAATCCTGGAATATGTATGATGAACCTGGAAAAACAAATGAGTAACCCTATCTAAAGGATGTAAAAACGCCTAATAACAACAATACCACGTTTCAATAAAAAAGGTTCATTAAACAAAGCTGATTTATTATGAGACGCTGGTTTAGAAGATGATCAGTTTAAAATTGGGTCTAGCCAGCATTTAAAATCTCCGCCCATCACCAAAAAATAAAAACTCAGATATGGTAAAAATGAAAAGTAAAAATGCTCAAAGGATCCTGGATCATCTACATTTGGGGAAAACACATTGGCAAATACTATGAATTTATTATCTAGTTTTCCTGAAACTATAATAAAACATCTATTAGCATCAGACAATATTTTACGTTGGATAAAGTAAAGTGTATTATCTATAAGAATCGAAACTCCTCTAGATTTGGCCTGAAAAGACGAATGAGAACAATGTGTGTTCCAACGGCTAAAATAAAACGTAGATGATCACATTTGAGTATGTGACTTTCTTGTAAGTAAAATGATAGGGACCTTAAATTTCCTAATTTAAGCAAAAATCTTATTACGTTTGACAGGGTGATTTAACCCTTTCACATTAAATCTGAGTAAATTAATAATTTGATCCATTTTTACTAGCATTTAAAGGAAGTGTAAAACTGTAAGTTAAATCCAATCCATAAATCTTGAGAAATGTTAACTAAGCAACCAGTTGGCTAAAAAAATCGAAAACTGCTTCTGAGAAAAAAAAACATCCCCCTGCCCACCTCCCAAAGAAAGAAAACTGAGTAACAGAAAACCGGCACCTACAACTATGAACAACTCCCCCCAAAAACCTAGTGATAACTCCAATTAGTTTCAAGCATGTTTATATTCCAACCTCGACTAAAGAATATCCAAACAAGAAATTCAATTCTCATATATCAAAAATAAAGTATTAAAAATACAAAAGGAAATTAGTTACAATGCTTTACCAAAAGTAAAAGATGTAATTATTCATACAGAAAGACATTAAATATTTAATCGTATATCTTCATGAAAAAACAGGCTAAGCAGTTAGCTTTCAAATTAAAACAAAATATGTCTCAGCATTCAAACGAAACCATTCGAACGATCCATCTTTAATGAGATTCTCAGTCAAACTGGGTAGCCAAGAGACGGTTGAAAACCCTTGTTAAAAACAATCCAACAAAGCTTTTTTTAAACTTAGCACATTCCTGCATAACCTTAAGGGAATAGCCTTCGAGAAACTTAATATTCCACCCTATAATGAATTCTATCCCTTCGACGGGATTTGTGAATTAAAAGTTTCTCATTTAATCTTGTGTCTTCATGTAAGGACAAACCAAAGAGCTAGCCTTCGGATTTTAAAAACCTTTGTGCTTCAGCAGTTGAAGGAAACCACTCAAAAGAACCATTTTTAAGTGTGATTCTGAGACGAGCTGATAGCGAATGGAGGTTTTAAAACCCTTGTTAGAAAACTCAGACATAACTGCTTTGAACATAGCATGTTCCTACAGAACCTCAGGCGAGTAATCTTCAACAATTCTAATCTTAGCACCACGGTAATCAATTATGCCTCTTCGACAAGAGTCACGTATTAACAACTCCTTTGTTTTAAATTCATGAAAACAAATTATTATTGATCTTGGTCTATCTCTGTTAGGAGGACTAAACATGGGAGACCCGTGAGCTTTATCAATCATAGGCAAAGATGCCAAAATCTCTGGAAATAATTCTTGCAGAATGGTTGCAAAGAATTCCATAGGATGATTACCTTCGATTAATTCTTCAGGACCCAGGACACATAGTTTATTCCTTGTGCTTCTATTTTCTATGTTGATAATCTCCTGTCTTAACTTTTCATTGGACTTCAATTGCTTTTCAGAAATCTTCTGCAGTTCACCCACTTCCGTTTCCAGCGACAACAATATTGCTTCATCATTTTTATACGTTTATCGTGCTCATTAAGAGTTTGCTGAAAAGAATCCCATTTACCATTTATTTGTTCAAATTCAGAGCTGTATTGTTGAAACTTCTCAGGGGGTTCTCGTGTATGACTTTGCAGCAAATCCATTATAGAATGCAAAGAAGAAGGGGGATCATCCTTTTTATACCTCTGCCACCTCTTGATATAACCATAATGAAAAAAAATGTCACACTTAAAAAGGAAGTTTCAAGACAGTTTGGAAATAATAAGATAATTAGTGTTGGAGCAATGGGAGATTGCTGTTACTCCATCAGCCACCACCAGGAAATCAAACTGATTTCTAAGCAGAGAGAAAATCCGAAAATTTGTGATGCAAAGGGACTTGGGAGTCCTTGTGTAGAACACCCTACAAGTTAGGTTTCAAGTTGTGTCAGAGGTGAAGAAGGCACATGCAATGTTAACATTCTGTTCAAGAGGTCTAGATTACAAGAGCAAGAATGTGATTCAGGTTTCAGGAATTCTTAAACAGCTTCTTCCCCTCTGCCATCAGATTCCTAAATTGAGATTGAGCCCTTGAACACTACCTCACTTTTAAAATATATATTATTTCTGTATTTCGCACGATTTTAATCCATTCAATATATGTATACCGTAATTGATTTACTTAGTTATCATTATTAGTTCTTTTCATTTATATTATGTATTGGATTGAATTGCTGCTGCTAAGTTAACAAATTTCACAACACATGCCAGTGATAGAAAACCTGATTCTGATTCTGATGCTGAGCCTTTAAAGGGCACCGGTGAGGCCAAACCTTTAGTATAGTGGACAGTTTTGGGCTCTCTATCTCTGACAAGATGTGCTGGCATTGAAGAAGGTTCAGTGGAACTTGATAAGGATGATTCCGGGAATGATGGGTTTATCATATGAGGGATGTTTGATGGCTCCGGGACCGTACTCGTTGGAATTTAGATAGGTGCGGTGGATCTAATTGAAACCTTTCGAATATTGAAAGGTCTAGACAGAGTAGACGTGAAAAGGATGTTTCTCATGGTGAGGAAATCTTGAACAAGAGGGCACAGCCTCAGGATAGAGGGGCATCTATTTAAAACCGAGATGCAGAGATATTTCCTTAGTCAGAGGGTGGTGAATTTGTGAAATTTGCTATCGCAGGCAGCTGTGGAGGTTGGGTCATTGGGTGTATTTACCACGGAGCTTGATTGGCCCCGGCATCAAAGGTTACAGGGAGAAAGCCGTGAAGTGGGGCTGAGGAGGGAAAAATTAAGGATCTGCCGTGACTGAGTGGTGGAGCAGTGTCGATGGGCAAAACAACCTAACTCTGCTCCTATGTCTTATTGTCTTATGGTCTTATCATTACCAATACCTCCATCTGGTCCAGGTGACTTATCTACCTTTAGACCTTACAGTGACCCCAGAACCTTCTCTCTAGTTATGATAACTGCGCACAATTCATGGCCCGTGACAGCTAGATCTTCCACAATGCTACTAGTGTCTTCCAGAGTAATGGCTGAAGGAAAATACTTTTTCAGTTCATCCGTCACTTTGTGTTCCCCTATTACTACCCCGTCAGCATTGTTTTCCAATGGTCCAATACACACTCTCGCCTCTCTTTTACACTTTATGTATCTGAAGAAACTGTTGGTATCCTCTTTAATATTATTGGCTAACTTACTTTTGAATTCCATCTTTACCTTGTTTATGATGTTTAACTGTCTTCTGTTGATTTTTGAAAATTACCCACCATTCTAACTTCTCACTCATATTTGGTCATTATATGCCTTCTCTTTCGCTTTTATGTTGGCATTGACTTATCTTGTTAGCCATGGTTATGTCATCTTTCCTTCAGAATACTTCTTCCTCTTAGGAATTTGTATATTCTGTGCCTTCCGAATTGCTTCAGAAATTCTAATGATTTTTGCTTTGCCATTATCCCTGCCAGTGTTCTTTTGCAATCAATTACTGCATTGCAAAACTGTTACATATCTTTAGCTTCTCCTTCTGAAATTTCAGGGTGAATTCAATCATATTATGACCACACTCTCCCAAGGCTTCTTTAACCTTAAGCTCTCCAATCAATTCTGTTTTGTTGCACAATAACCTATCCAGAATAGCGAATTCCTTGGTGGGCTCAACCATCTCGTAGGTACTCTAGAAATTCCCACTCCTGGAATCTAGCACCAGCCTAATTTCCCCAGTCTACCTGCAAATTGAAAATCCCATGGACTATTGTAACGTTAACCTTTTGGCATGCATTTTTTCTCTCACTTTGTAATTTGTAGGCCACATCCTTACTATTGTTCGGGGGCCTGTATAGAACTCTCATCAGGGTAGCTTCTCCTTTGCAAATTCCAGGGTGAATTCTGTTACATTGTCATCACTGTGTCCAGTGTTCCTTTGCCTTAAGCTTAACTACATAACGCCCAATCTAGATTTGCCCTTTTCCTCCTGGACTCAGCCACAAGCTTACTTTAAAAAACTATATCATAAGCATTCTACAAGTTACTTCTCTTGCATTTCAGAACCAATTTGTTTTGCCTAATCTTCCTGCATATTGAAATCCCCATGGGTATCATAAATTGCCCTTTCTAATGTCATTTCTATCTTCCATTGTTATGTGCACCCCACATCATGGCTGCTGTTCGGAGGTCTGTACATAACTCTTACCTTGGTCTTTTTATTCCTTTTTAACTCTACCTACAAGGAATATCCATTGTCCAGTCCTATTTCACCTCTTTCCAACCCAGAGGTCCTCTGTAGTTCTACCCACAAGCATGACTTGGAGGTGGATTTCCAAGTTTGTTGATGACTAGAGAACAGGTTGGAGGGCAAGTCCCACATCCACATTGAAAATACCACATCCACAGTGAACGTCATCCTGCAGATACTTCAGCTCAGCTCATTACCAGGATGAATGTTTTTTTTTTCCCTGTCATGAATCCCAAAGATTTTAGAATGGTGATGGGTTGATTGATCCCGACAGGACCCTAATGTGCACAATGGACAGGCAGAGAGATAAACAGAATGGAAACAGGCCCTTCAGTCCATTGACTACATGCTGACCATCAATCACCATTTTAAAACTAATACGGGTCTATTTCTGACATACCTGCAGTAGCTGTAACCAGGGCCGTTTTGACACTCAGCTTAACATATGCAGAAAAGGTTTACAGAGGCATTCTCACACAGAATATGGTTTCAGTATTATGTAGATAAGGAGCTGAATCATGAAGTCCAGTGAATCAGCTTGCTGAAGATCGGCCTTCATTTTGTGTAAAAGCTGATGGGCCGAACGAGCTATTTCTGCTTTGCATCAGTCCAGATATATGGTTCCAATGTACCCAGCAACATTCAAGCTTGTATCGTCTATCATGCAAATTACATACTACTAGTTGTGTGATCACTTAAGTCAAGTATTCTGCACTCCCAAGGGGTTATTCCATCAATAGAATCAGAGTCAGAATCAGATTTAATATCATAGAAACATAAAAATGTAGAAAACATACAGCACAATACAGGACCTTCGGCCCATAAGGTTGTGCTGAACACGTCTCTACCCTAGAAATTACTAGGCTTACCTATAGCTAAATTACCTATAATTTTCTAAGCTCCAAAAGTCTGTTAAAAGATCCCATCGTATCCGCCTCCACCACCGTTGCCAACAGCCCATTCCACGGACTCAACACTCTCTGAGTGAAAAACTTACCCCTGACATCTCCTCTGTACCTACTCCCCAGCACCTTAAACCTGTGTTCTCTTGTGGCAACCATTTCAGCCCTGGGAAAATACCTCTAACTATCCACACGACCAACGCCTCTCAACATCTTATACACCTCTAACAGGTCACCTCTCATCCTCTGTCACTCCAAGGAGAAAAGGCCGAGTTCAGTCAACCTATCCTCATAAGGAATGCTCCCCAATTCAGGAAATGTCCTTGTAAATCTCACCTGCACCTTTTCCATGGCTTCCACATCCTTCCTGTCGTGAGGTGACCAAAACTGAGCACAGCACTCTAAGTGGGATTTGACGAGGGTCCTATACAGCTGCAAGATTACCTCTTAGCTTCTAAATTCAGCTCCACGATTGATGAAGGCCAATACTCCATACGCCTTCTTAACCACTGATTCAACCTGGCAGCTGTTTTGAGCGTCCTATGGACTCCGACCCCAAGATCCCTATGATCCTCCACACTGCCAAATGTCTTACCATTAATCTTATATTCTGCCATTATATTTGACCTACCAAAATGAACCACTACACACTTATCTGGGTTGAATTCCATCTCTCACTTCTCAGCCCAGTTTTGCATCCTATCAACGTCCCGCTGTAACCTCTGACAGCCCTCCAAACTATCCACAACACCCCCAACCTTTGTGTCATCAACAAACCTACTAATCCACCCCTCCACTTCCTCATCCAGGTCATTTATAGAAATCATGAAGAGTAAGGGTCACAGAATAGATCCCTAAGGCACACCACTGGTGACTGACCTCCATGCAGAATATAACCCATGTACAACCACTCTTTGTCTTCTGTGGGCAAGCCAGTTCTCGATGCACATAGCAATGTCCCCTTGGATCCCATACCTCTGTACATTCTCAATAAGCCTGCATGGGGTTCATTATTAAATGCTTTGCTGGAATCCATATACACTACATCTACTCTCTTCTTTCATCAATGTGTTTAGTCACATCCTCAAAAAATTCAATCAGGCTTGTAAGGCACGACCTACCCTTGGCAAAGCAACGCTGACGATTCCTAATCATATACCTCTCCAAATGTTTATAAATCCTGCCTCTCAGGATCTTCTCCATCAACTTACCAACCACTGAGGTAAGACTCATTGGCCCAAAATTTCCTGGTCTATCTCTTCTCCCTTTTTTAAATAAAGGAACAACATTCGCAACCCTCCAATCCTCTGGAACCTCTCCGGTCCCTACTGATGATACAAAGATCATTGCCAGATGCTCAGCAATCTCTTCCCTCGCCTCCCACAGTAGCCTGGGGTACATCTCGTCCCGTACTGGTGACTTATCCAACTTGATGTTTTCCAAAAGCTTCAGAATATCTTTGTTCATAATATTTACATGCTCAAGCTTTTAAATCTGCTGCAAGTTGTAACTATTATCACCAAGAGCCTTTTTCATAGTGAGTACTGAAGTAAAGTATTCATTAAGTACCTCTGCTATTTCCTCTGGTTCCATACACACTTTCCCACTTTCACATTTGATAGGTCCTATTCTTTCACGTTCTATCCTCTTGCTCTTCACATACTTGTAGAATGTCTTGGGGTTTTCCTTAATTCTGCCCTCCAAGGTCTTCTCATGGACCCTTCTGGCTCTCCTAATTTCCTTCTTAAGCTACTTCATAGTAACCTTATAATCTTATAGATCTCTTAGATAACCTAGCTCTCTGAACCTTTTGTAAGCATTTCTTTTCTTCTTGACCTGATTTATTACAGCCTTTATACACCACGGTTCCTGCACCCTACCATAACTTTCCTTTCTCATTGGAAAGTACCTACGCAGAAATCCACACAAATATTCTCTGAACATTTGCCACATTTTCTCCATACCTTTCCTTGAGAACATCTGTTTCCAATTTAAGCATCCAATTTCCTGCCTGATAGACTCATAATTCCTCTTACTCCAGTTAAACGCTTTTCTATCTTGTCTGTTCCTTTCTCTCTCCAATGCTATGGTAAAGGAAATAGAATTATGATTACTATCTCCAAAATGTTCTCCCACTGAGATGACGGAGGGGAAGAAGCTATTACTGAATCACTGAGTGTGTGCATTCAGGCTTCTGTGCCTCCTTCCTGATGGTAACAGTGAGAAAATGGCCTAAGTGGTGGAGCTCCTTAACGATGGATGCTGCCTTTTTGAGGCACCACACCTTTAAGATGCATGCTATGGAGGCTAGTACCCACAATAGAGATAACTAATTTTACAGCAATCTCAGGCTTAATAAGACCATTAGACATAGGAGCAAAGTTGGGCTTTTGGACTTATCGAGTCAGTTCTGCCATTTAATCATGGCTGATGCTTTTTGTCCCCTTCTCATCCCCACTCCCCAAACTTCTCCCCAGTACCATGGTGAATCAAGAACCTAACAATCTCCACCTTAAATACTTTCAACGACCTGGCCTCCACAGTTGCCTGTGGTAACAAATTCAACAAATTCATCTAGCTAAAGAAAATTGTCTGCATCTCTGTGTCAAGAGGACGCCCCTCTATCCAGAGGCTGTACCCTCATGGCCTAGACTCCCTGACCATGGGAAACATCATTTTTACATCTGCTGTGTCTAGACCTTTCAACATTCCAAAGGTTATAATGACATCCCCTTCATCCTTCTAAATTCCAGCGAGTACAGGACCAGAGCCATTAAATGCTCCTCATAGAATTACCTTCCATTCCCTTCTGAACCTCTTCTGAACCCCCTCCAATGCCAGCGCATCTTTTTCTTAGATAACGAGCCCAAAACTGTTTACATTACTGATGGTGAGACCTCACCAGTGGTCTACAACGCCTCAGCATCATAAGGCTGCTCTTACATTCTACACTTCTAGAAGTGAATGCAAACATATCATTTGCCTTCCTCACTACCGACTCAACATGAAGTTAAGCTTTAGGGTATTCTGTACAGGGATTCTCAAGTCACTTTGACCTCAGAGTTTTGGATTATTGGCACCAATGTTATTAGCATGAAAAGTGCTGAAGTCCTGAAGAGAGAATTTAGGGAGCTAGGTAGAAAGCTGAAAAGCAGGACCTTCAGGGTAGCAATCTCTGGATTGTTGTCTGTCTCACGTGCCAGTGAGGATAAGAATAGGATAACACATGAATGTGTGGCTAAGAAACTGGATCAGGAGTCCAAGTTTCAGATTTTTGGATGTTTGGGATCTCTTCTGCAGGAGGTATGGCCTGTACAAAATGTAGAGATTACACCTGACCCAAGGGGAACCAATATCCAGGCAGGTTCTAATGAGCTGTTGAGCAGGCTTTAAACTACTTTGCCTGGGGTATGGGAATCGGAGCGACAGAGCTAAGGATGGGGCAGTTTATTTACAAGCAGAGTCAGTGTAGTATTAAATCAGATAGTAGGGCAAAATTGCATTTTGTAGGATGAATTACAGTGTTTATTTTTTGGGGGGGTGGGGGGAAGGCTGCTGAACCTGTTAACTTTGAATACAGGCGGTATCCTGTAGCACATTTAGATATTGTCAAGGATGTCACTGAAAGATGAATATAGTCGGGAGCTTGACATTCAAGGATGCACATTGTATTGAATGAAGAAGCAGAGAGGCAGAAGCGTCGCTCTTTTGGTAACAAAGGAAATCAAATCTTTGGAAAGAAGTGACATAAGATGGCAAGGTGTAGAATCCTTGTAGATAGAGAGAAGAAACTGCAAGTGTAAAAATAAACTAGTGGGGGTTATATACCCTGACCTGTAGCCAAGATATGGGCTACAAATTATGACTGGGGGTAGAAAAGGCACTTCAAAATGGTAATGGTACAATAATTATTGGGTATTTTAAGTTTCAGGCAGATTGCGAAAATCAGGTTTATGCTGGATCCCAAGAGAGAATTTATAGAACGCTGACAAGATAGCTTTTTAGAGTAGCACATAGTTGAGCTATGAGATCAGGTATTCTGGATTGTGTGTTGCGATTGGGCCGTGGCCCTGGAAAGGCTGTTGTTATCTTGCCAAAGTAGAACCCCACATACGACACTTGGCATCACTACCTCACCACCTCCTGGTCCAGTAACACCGGAGGTCCATAAAAGAGATCGAGAAATTCTGCATCATTGCTTTTCTGGGATATAGGTCTGCTAGTCTGTCCTGGAACTGATTAGTATTGCATTGATTTCGGGAAAAAATAGCGAATGAGACCGGAAATGTCTTTGATGAAATCAAACAAACATTATCCAATTTGTCTGCAGAACTAATGGTTGTTCGTACAGTAGCATTTTAGGACAGCATGGCTTTGGATTTTATTGTATCATAAAAAGGGGCACTTTTGTTCCTGTACTTACATATTTGACAAATTAGAAAATATGACTAACTTGACAAACCACATCTGAGAAGTTACCAAATAGATTAAGACAGTAAGGGATCAGTATCACAAATATTTCTCTCCGGGTGGAGAATTGTGGCCATTAAGGATGCTGGAAGTGTGGGCAATTATTGTGCATTATAGTATAACTATTGGTCTTACAATAATAGCTGAAAACCTTTTATGTTTTTTTGTGTGAAATAACAGGTCGAAGTAGAGGATATTAAAAAAGTAATGGATAATTACTGAAGTGGTCTAATGAACAGGAATTTCAGGATCGGCTTTGAAACTACATCATTGCTTTAAAATACATATTTCAATAACTATACTTGGTAAAATGTTGTGTTGTCCTTAAACTGCAAAAGGAAGGTAATGTGGAAATGCATTTCACTTGGAATATCAAAAATGAGTTTTGTCTGTAACAAAATTGAACCTGTATTGTTCCAGATTTCTTTCCTAATAGTGCTTTTGCAAAATTATGCCAGTGGACCATGAGTACATGAAAAATTGCAGAAAGTCAAACTGATTCGGTTACTGGAAAATTTCCAAGTACACTTAATAAACACCTTGATGGAATGTACCATGTCTTTGAACTGACGTGTGTGGATAACACGTGTGTATAGATGTTACTATACTGCCCGATTTTCTCGAAGCTATCACTGATCTTGTGTGGTGCTAGCCTTTCATTGCTGCAAGTAAAATAAATGCTCTAATGGTTGATCCACTGAATGCTAATTGTTGTTTGTTTATAAGACATAGCGAAAAGATGCTTGATAGAATCCATAGGAGGCAGTGATCATAAAATGACAGAATACATCTTGTAGTTTGAGAGAGAGAAGACAAAATCATATATATCAGTATTACTCAACCTGCAAATTTACCTGTAGGGAACAAATCCTGCACAAGGACTCCCAAGGCCCTTTGCACCTCAGGTTTTTGCATTTTGTCTCTATTTCGAAAATAGTCAACTCTTTCAGTTTTTCTACCAAAGTGGATGATTAATCACATCATGACACTGTTCTATCTGCTACTTGTTTGCCAATTCTCCTAATTTTTCCATGTACTATTATGTCTCTACTTCCTCGCACCTATCTTCTTTTTCCTTCGTCAAATATTAATTTACATTAGGGAAAAGTTAATTTACTTATTAGACGGACATTAATCCATCATCTAGTTTTGTGGTTATGAAAATGCTTAGGGGGAATCCCGATGATGACGATACATATTATGATTATTATTTTATTATTATTATCATCATCTTTATTACATGTAACAAGAAGAAAACGTATAAATAACTTATAAATCATGGAGAATCAGATCGAGAACCTTTAAAGTCTGAGTTCATTTTCTAGATAAACGAAGAGAATCAATGGGCCGGTGTTCGGCATTCTGTTTGGTAATGAAACACTAACTTCTTCATGGCCTCACTTTTCTCAAAAAGGTTCTGACTATCGTCCACCCCTCGACGTGCTGCAACTTCCTACAAAGAATTCTTGTGTGCATTCACAAATGTGAAGGTTATGGCATATTTATTAAAATTGTTTACAGATATATTTGTATTTCATCTGCATAGCCATCCATTTATAGTAAACAGATATTTCATGCCTTTCACCAGCTCTTCTCTGAATTTCCTCTGTGTCAGTACATAGATGCAGGTGTTTGTGCAGGTACTGAGAAGCCTCAGCATAAATCCAAATTGTTGCAAGATATATATTGGGGTGTTCAAATATTTATCTGTATAGAAATAATTTTGGACTTGCCAGTTCACAGAATGAACTGCATACGGCACCCACAATAATATGAAATTGGCCGATAGAGCAAAGAGCAAAATCATTGACTTCCTCCGGTTCTCCATCTCTGGGTCTTTCTGATTTTCATGGCTGTTCCGCAGTACACGGCGGACTCTATTTGCCGCTATTATATGTCTAACGGTTATGAAGTTGAACAACAAAATTAAGCAGATTGGTAAAAATGGCGTTGTGATACTGTCCAGTAACTCGTAGCCTTTCCACATTGGTGACGTTAAATATTCAGCGTTAGGGACACAGCGCCAAGGCACTTGATCAACGATGACGTAAGGGCCTACTGACAAGTAAAATGGAATGCATCTGGCGCAGCTGCCCGCAAACACCGCAACGTTAACTACGCTGGCTGTTCTCTTGGTGCAGTATTTTACTCGCACCTTTTGCCAGCAAATAGCAATGCAGCGATCAAAAGTGAACGCGACCGTCAGCCAGACGGAACAGTCCATGGATATAAATTTCATGATTAAAGTCGCAGTGCACACCGGGGTTAGGAGCAAGAAATTAGCAAACATATAAATGTTATTAATTTGCTCCACTACAACAGCAATGAAAACCACTATTAGATCTGCAGCCGCCATAGCCACCAGGTTGCGAGTGATGCATTTGGAGAGACCGCATTTTCCACGGGATAGGATCACAATGGCCGTTAAATTAACTGCAACGAATGAGAAAAAAAAAACAAAGAGTTATTTTCAAACACGTAAAATCTCAATGTTAAATGCTCATTTGCATACGCTACGTTAACCCTGCTTCCTGATATCAGAAAAGGCCGCTCACTGTATCCGTTACTGTCACTTTTATTCATTGGATGCAGATGATCGATATGTAGATCAACAGTACCCTGTATTCCATTGAATGGACTCAGTGCGGGTCAGACACACCTGTATCGTGTCCTACTTTGCTCGATATTACTTGCAATATTAAAACTTGTTACAAGTGCTTCAGTGATTTTAAAACGTTTCACAATCAAAAAATAAATTAGTAAAATGGTAAATGTGACAGTGAAATATTGACGAAAAACAACAAAATCGAAGAGAATGAAGGATAAGTATTCACCTCCCTATTCTCTTGGAGTTGTATTCTAGAGGAGATTTCCCAGCGTAAATCTCGAGGATCTCAATCTTGTTAGACTTCGCCATTGCAGAGCGGGTGGAGGCCAGCGAGAGAATGAAGGGTAAGATGTGGAAGAAGTTGTTCGGTGCATGGTCAATGTATTTCATCGTCACCAAGATACACAACGGACTACGGTTCAGTGCACCGGGTTGAGAAATCAATTGAGTTACAGATTAGCGACCACGGGCAACAATGTGAGAAAGTGAATTACGAGCAGGATCTGGGCTTTAATGTTTACGCCAGGTAGAGTTTACACATGCGGCGCTGCAGGTTTGGTTTCAACGGCGTTTCGGACCTATTGGAATAGGACTTGAAACTGAGCAATATGTTCATTTGAATAAGATTTACATAGTTATAGACTTCAATGTAATTCCAATTGGAAAAGTCAGAAAGTGACAACTAAGGAACATTTTATCTTAGCATCTTAAAGTTTTCTATAGACAAACGTGTGTAGTTTGTGAGGTGATGCAAGAGCCTGTGTATCGGCAGGAGAACGAAAGTCGCCAGGATGTGTGAGACTGTTTGCAGTGTGAGAGTGCTTTTCCGCCCACTGACCGCTCCGAGTAGTGAACAAGCTCATCACAAATTCGCCGACGATGCGTGGAAGCGGACAGTCACGGGATGCTAGCGCTGTGTTGGTGCTGAATGACGATTACTGTATGATCCCTCATGATTAATGTCCTTAGTTGGATTTAAAGTATTCAATTAAAAAACTAAAGCGAAGTAAAAACAGTAAGAAAAATAACTCGTACAGTGTCTGTAAACATATTACTGGAGTGAGAAGAAAACAGAGATTAAGCGCAGGCACCGAAATGGGCAGTTCTTTAATAATACAAACATACTGCATTGTCTGTTCCCACAAGAGGAAAAAAAGCTGAACTTTGCACCCAAGGGACAAGGCTGCAATGGCGGCGAAATTCTTGACGACAGGTTTCCTGTTATTTCTCACGGTGAATGACAAATAATTATGGTGTATGCAGCAAGAGCTTGTTAAATCAAGTGATTTCTCACATCGGGTTGAGGCAGTAAATGAACTGAAAACGGAGAATACACAATTAATTTGTGTAGAGAGACTGGAGACGGCAGATGCTGTAATCCGTACTAAACAGACAGACCTATAGATAAGTAGAGTCATAGAGGCAGACAGACGGATAGAGACGTAGAAAGACAGACAAGCAGATAGATAGACAAATACATAGAGAAAACACAAACAAACGCATGCTGGACGATATCTGCGCTTGTGCAAGCGCCTGTGGAGACAAAGATTAGGACTGAAGTTTCGATTCGAGATCGAACATCAGGACTGCAAGTTTCGAACGAAAACGTCGACAATCCTCTTGTTCCAACGGTCGTGCTGCACCCCTTCAGTTCCTCAAGCAGTTCGTTTTCTGCAAATTACTTTTGAGCTGGAAATGCATATCAGAAAGTAATTTCTGTCAGGAACTTGCAAGTAATAATACTCATCAGGACATGCAATTAAAACGGGATTATGAAACTTTGCACGTTCCTTTATTTTCTTTCTCATGGTCAATATACAGTTAGGTAATTTCACGGACACTAAGTATTTGGTTACTATCTTACTATCAAACGACAGATGTAGAGACAATACAATTCTGACTATATAATATTAGTAAGGTTTTTATTGGATACAACGTATTGGACAGCGGAGGCCTCAAGTGATTGGTCCCCCAGCAACTTCCATGGAACTTATCCGCATCTAAATCGGCGAAGTCTTATTCCACGTCATTACCTGCATTGGAATTCCGGAACAAGCATTCATGGGGAGGAAACTGCGGCAGGGAATTTTCTTTGTTTGTTGAAAAGGTGGGCGTTTCTCCGTAGACACAAAGGGAGTCACAATTCATGACGATTACGTCTGAGGACCACACTAAGTTAAGTCGTAAGTATAAATTACTATTACTTATACATCACTACGAAGGAAACCGATACACATGACTAGACTCCTGACGCCAACCTGATCACGTTCATGAATCCAGCTGCAGCAGAAAGAAGGATCGTTAAATTACTGGGTAGATCCATATCTTACCGGGAACGCCAAATGCCGCAAGTACGGGGTAGTAAATGCTTGCTATGTAATAAATTGCCGGATATGCCATTGCCTCTGTACAGAAGAGATGAGCTAAACAAAGCTTTTCAACCGCTCACGTGCTGGCAATTGTGCCAACGAGCTTTTATATAGCAGAACAGAGACCTTCTTAGCCAATTACTGGGATAATTTTTAGCCAGTTACATTAGGCACACCTCACTGCGCAAATACACACAAGTATTATTTGTTTTCTTATCATTGCGTAATTCATTCCGCTCGTCGGAGGATGTTGCAAACAATTGTTTTAGCAAACATTCGGCAAGCAATATCTCAAATTCCCTTTCCCTGTCCGGGCCTCTGTACCTCGAAATCTCCATATTCTAGTGATCAACATTATTTAGGACACAAGAAATCTCCTTCAAAGAATTATAATTTTGGACGTAACACCTGGGTTCACAATTTTTAGCAAGTGTCTGAACTTCACGGTATTAGCCGAGGAAGCTTTGCGCCGCCCTATTTTTTTGATTGTGTCATTGTGTCGGACAGGTGATTGCTGGAATGTCAATCTTTCCCCGCTGTCCGTGTAGATTATGGCTGGCACATTACCCTCTTTTTCGCAGATCTTCTGGCAAATCTTCAACCGGTAGTTTATCTTTGTCTTTTCACACCTAAACTTGGTGAATATTTCCAGCCATTTATCTTGTTATCCCTTGCCAGTCGCTGACCTCTCCCTCTCCGAAAGTCACCCTTCACTTTCGCTATAATCAACATGATCCAAATCATTTGTCATATGTTGTTCTCTCTCTCTGTCTGTCTCTCTCTGATTCACTGCAAATCTCTCGCACACTATAATCCAATATCTATCCTTTCGCTGTTTGAAATTATCCGTAAACCACAATATCCTTATACTGTTAACTTCCCGAAACCGCGTCATGAGTTGTTTTTGTAAGCAGCCTTGTTACTTTATTTGAAGATTCCGACATCACTATTCCTTTAGATTTGATCTCTGACGCATTAACTCTCTATCTGCATGTTCCCCTTATTGCTTAAATCTTTGACTTCATTAACGACTTTCCTTTCTGCAACATGGCTCTTTGACGGTTTGAATTCCTGCTTTTTGCTCTCTACACTGTAGCCCAACATCCGAGGATTTGCAGAAGACCCTTCATTGCGGAAGGAGAGTGAAGTGGAGAGTGCAAATATAAACAATCAACCCCTACTTGTGCGAGGCTGGGAGCAGGTGGCGCACACTGTGCTAGAGAAACAGAGCGAGTGAGGTGTGTGTGTGTGTGTGTGTGTGTGTGTGTGTGTGTGTGTGTGTGTGTGTGTTTGAGAGGAAGAGAGAGAGAGAGAGAGAGAGAGAGAGAGAGAGAGAGAGAGAGAGAGAGAGAGAGAGAGCGCGCGCCACGGCCTCTGCCATCAGTTCTACACGCCCGCGCAGCCGGATGGTAGAACTTGTTCGGCAATCGCGCCCGTGAGTATGCACGTTCAAGCTAATTAGTTGTTTCATTATACTGGTATTTAACTCCTTTCTTTTCGTCCTAGTCTTGTCCGCATTGGACCAAAACCACATTCAACGTCTACGCTCCTACTTGCCGTCTTCCTTTTCAGGGAAAAAGGACTAACGTTTCGACAGACACCCTATAGGAGCGGTATTCATTTAGTATTTAGTAAGCAGTGTTGGTGTTAACTTTCAGCTTGAGAGTTTTAGTTGTAACCCTCAGGTTCTCTCGACTCCCGTCCCCACTCCTTTCTGGTGTCTACGACCTCCCCTTTCTGGTCTCTTCGAAATGCAATAGGAAAATTGAAGAATTCCTGATTCAGTGTTTGTGTAGTGTGTTCTGCTGACATTCCTGGCAGAGCAGTTTTAAGACTCTGGAAAAATCTTTTCATCAAGCCATTTGTAGCTGGCTGGTGCAGTACAGATATACTGTTCACAAGAATCACCATTGTTGTTGCGCAACGAATGGTTATCCATTGTCACTGACTAGGTATTCCGGAACTCCTGTCCTTGAAAAGAGGCGTCTGGACAGATCAATAGTGTACGAGACTGTAGTGGGGCTATGGGGAACACTTCCGGCCACTTTATAGCGGCATCGACTACTGACAAGAAATTTGAAACCGTGAATGGACAGGCAAAATCTTCATGAATCCCCCACCAAGACACTGCAGGACATTCCCAGTGATAGAAAGACGTTGTTCATGACATCGTCTGGACTTGCAATTGACAATTGAAGCAAGAGGCAGAGAGCGAAGAAGTAAAGGCATCTCAGAGAGAAGCCATTTTTTTAACTGATCGGGGAAAAGTGGCTAGACTGCGCAGGCGCGTGACGTAGCGCGGCAAAAGCTTAAAAAAGACTGCCATCATCGTAGCGGCCAACTAGATTTCCAGGGAGTTGGGATCCAGAGTGCCAGAGTAGATAGTAGACCGAGGCTGAAAATAAATTGTTAAAGTTTCATGCAAAGTCACAAGTAGAAGGGTCGTGTGTGGTGGCATAATCTTCTGTGGTAATGCTTTTGACAAGGTCCCGCTTGGGAGGTTAGTTAGGAAGATTCAGTCGCTAGGTATACATGGTGAGGTAGCAAATGGGATTAGACACTGGCTCAATGGGAGAAGTCAGGAAGTGGTAGTAGAGGATTGCTACTCTGAGTGGAGGCCTGTGACTCGTGGTGTGCCACAGGGATCAATGCTGGGTCCATTGTTATTTGTCATCTATATCAGTGATCTGGATGATGATGTGGTAAATTGGATCAGCAGATTTGCTGATGATACAAAGATTGGAGATGTAGTGGACAGTGAGGAAATGTTGTCAAATCTTGCAGATGGATCTGGACCAGCTGGAAAAGTGGGCTGAAAAATGGCAGATGGAGTTTAATACAGACAAATGTGAGGTATTGCACTTTGGAAGGAAAAAAAAAACAAGGTAGAACATGCAAGGTAAATGGTAGGGCACTGAGGAGTGCAGTAGAACAGCGGGATTTAGAAACACAGATACAAAATTCCCTAAAAGTGGCATCACGGGTAGATAGGGTAGTAAAGAGATCTTTTGGTACATTGGCCCGTATAAATCAAAGTACCAAGTATAAGAGTTGGAATGTTATGGTGAGCTTGTATAAGGTATTGGTGAGGCCGAATTTGGAGTATTGTATGCAGTTTTGGTCACCGAATTAAAGAAAGGATATTAATACGTTTGAAAGAGTGCAGAGAAGGTTTACAAGGATGTTGGCTGGACCTGAGAAACTGAGTTACAGAGAAAAGTTGAATAGGTTAGCACTTTATTTCCTGGAGCGTAGAAGAATGAGAGGAGACTTGATAGAGTTATATAAAATTATGGTGGGTATAGATAAAGTGAATGAAGGGACGCTTTTTCCACAGAGACCGGGGGAGAAAGAAAAAGAGAGGACATGGTTTAAGGGTGAAGCGGGAAACGTTTAAAGGGAACATTAGTGGGGCTTCTTCACACAGAGAGTGGTGGGAGTGTGGACTGACCTGCCAGATGAAGTGGTAAATGCGGGCTCACTTTTAATATTTAAGAAATATTTGGACAGGGACATGGATGAGAGGGGTATGGGGGGGGGGACATGGGCCGGGTGCAGGTCAGTGGGACTAGTCAGAAAAATGGTTCAGCACAGCCAAGAAAGGCCAAAAGGCCTGTTTCTGTGCTGTAATGTTCTATCGTTCTATGGTCTTATCCTGCACAGTGTTACATACCTCCCGTATATCTTGTGACTGTCTTATGACCACGATGTAATTGAGTATCTGATGAGCATGTCTTGTGATGGTGGGGTTATGTAATTTCCCGCCAATGTGAGGTCACGTGATGTCAGGTTCCAACAAGTACAAAACAGGAAAACCTGCTGTGACGCAGGAGTTTTTTTGTGTTGAGTCATCGTTTAATTTGTCAGTTACTCAGTTATGTTGCGTATTTGTCTCATGACGCAATTTTGTTTTAACCGAGTTTTACTTTCTACTGTAAGGTACAGAATCGTTGTGCCAGCAGTTTTGCCAATTGCTGCCAGTTGTTTTATGTATCTTTGATATAATTCTAAGTCTAAGTATTGGAGAGTGAATTCTTTACCAAAGTACGGGAAACTGAAGGATTGAGTAAATTTGGTGTTGTCGATGGTTTACTACAGCATCGACCTTACTGAATCTTCATTCAGGAAATAGTGACCTGCATCTGAGATAACCCTTACCTGTAAGAGTAGAAAGGGTTGTGCAGTGTTCATTCACTACGAAAAGGTCAGTTCCTTTGAGCCGTTTTTATTTCCTTCGTTGTGAATCCTTTAGACAAGGCATATTTTGGCTGGGATCAGCAGTAACGTCACGTCGTCTAGGAAATCATTACTTCAGGAAAGTCTCTTCTAATTGACTGTATAAATCACTTGGATTTCATAGCTATTACTTAAAGACTGTGTTCGCATTCACCATTTTCAGAACTGTTCCAGAGTTGCAGTATAGCAGCTAACTTCCGTTTAAGTTAGTCGTTTGCTTACTTTTCATTTTTGTTGAGCAAAGTTTAATACATGTTTATTTGTTTATGAAAAAACCCGACTTAATTCTATATTCACTGTTGCGGGACACGTACCGTAACAGTGTATGTCAAGCTGCTCGATCTACTGGTCTGTCCTAGACCAGCAGTCAAAGATTCGAGCTAACTCTTTAGAGCTGGATGACCTTCGGCTTGTATGGGAAAGTAAGGAGATAATCGATCAGAGCTACTGGGAAGTAGTCACCCTAAAGTTTCCGGAAGCAAATAGCTGAGTGACTGTCAGGAGAAATGAAAATGGGAATAGACAGTTAGCGCAGAGCACTCCTATGGTCATTTCCCTCAATAATGAGAATACCATTTTCGAGGGATTGTGAGGGATTTCTTCCCTGGGGAATACTACGAAGACCAGGTTACTGGCATTGAGCATGAGTTCCCGGTGCAGGTGGGAAATGAGGTGAAGATGGGAGCGGTAGTAATAGGGGACTCAATAGTCGGAGGAACAGACAGGAGATTCTGTGGACGTGAACTGGCCATCCGGATGGTAGGTTTCCTCCAGGTGCTTGGGTCAGGGACATCTTGGATCACGTCCACAGCATTTTGGAGGGGGAGGTAGATCGGCCAGATATTTTGGTATATATTGGTACCAATAACATAGGAAGGGAAATCTAAGAGGTTCTGAAAAGATCATTTAGAGAGCTAAGTAGAAGGCTGAGAAGTAGGACCTCCAGGTAGTAATTTCTGGATTGCCACATGTGCCACACTCTGGCGAGGGTAGAAACAGGATGGTTGATCAAATAATCGTGTGGCTGAGAAGTGGTGCAAGGGTAGGGGTTCAGGTTCTTGGATCATCGTGATCTTTTCTGGAGAGATATGACCTGTACACAAGAGACGGGATGCATCTGAATCCAAGGGAGGCCAATATTCTCACGGGCAGGTTTGTTAGAGCTGTTGGGGAGGGTTTAAACTAATTTGGCACGGGTTGGGAACCGGAATTAAGAGACTTAGGCTAGGACGGATGGTAAAAAACCAAAGATAGCGTACAGTCGTGTTGTCAGGAAGGACAGGCAAATGCTAGGACAAAATTGCAGCCAGCAGAGTGTGCATCAGTACATTAAAGATGCAGGAAAAAAAGGGTAGCAAATACAGTAATTGAAAGCATAATATCAATGCATGTAGTATAAGAAATAAGGTGGATGATCTTGTTGCAGTATTCCAAATTGTCAGGTACGATGTTGGGGCCAGCACTGAATCATGGATGAAGATTGATCGTTGGTGGCAGCTGAATGTCGAAGGTTACACGTTGATTGGGAGGGATAGGAAGGTAGGCAAACGGGGTGCCGTGTCTCTGCTGGTAAACAATGGGATGCAAACTGCAGAAAGATGTGATATAGGCTCTGAAGATGTTGAACCCTAGTGGGTTGTGTTAAGGATCTGCAAGGGTAAAAGAAAATTGATGGCAGTTAAATACAGGCCACCCAACAGTAACTGTAACCTGGACCACAGATTACAACGGGAAATAGACAAGACGTGTCAAATGAGCAATGTTTTGATAGTCATGGGTGATTTTAATATGCAGGTTGATTGGGAAAATCAGGTTGCTAACGACGCTTCAGAGAGTGAGTTTGGTGAATGCCTATGGGATGGGTTTTTAGAGCAGTTTGTTGTTGACCCTACTAGGGAATCAGATGTGCTGGACTGCGTGTGATGTATTGATTTTCCCTACTGTTAATAGCTGAAATGTAGGTGCAGGGTGATGTTTGTAATCCAAAATTTTGTCCCGCCCTCGCGCACTGGTTATTAAGTAACAATGTCGATATTAGGCAATCATTTCAGCAGCTGCAGTTGATCGGTAGGAAACGCCGACATTGCGAGAAGGGGTGATTCAGCATGTGAATGGCCGTTGGAAATTCGCATTATGCGAGTGCTCCGCCTCTCCTTCTCCTCCTCTTCCCTACCCTGTGGCCATGCGGAGTTTAACGATCCGATGTTGCCGGTGGTTCCCTTCATTTATGTACACAAGGAAGAGCGCAACTTCCCTTTCGACGACCCGGCGGGTCTACCCCAAGTAGAAGTTTTGTGTGGGTGTTGTGGAAGTGCCCAATTTGGTCACGGGAGAGAAAGCGGGGTGGTCGCCTCGGGGAGTGAGGTTTGGTAATAAAGGAAACGACTACAACTCCCAGAAGGGCGCGTGGCACCGACCACTCGGTATCTGCCTATTGTCGACCGTGGCTCCTCACGAGAGTTGTAGTTCACGCGCCGAGTGGGAAGCCATTTGATGTGAGCGTTGCAACACGGGTTTTCCTAGGAGTCTAGGCAGTGGCTATCGCCCGTGATGAGCTCGATTGGGTCTACATTATCGGATGGGCGCCTGGATAGGGCGCTGCAGCTGCAGAATCCGGTTGATCTCCACAGATTGGGCGCGCTGGGGTCGGTGAGGAGGAGCTGCAGCCACCACAGTGCTGGGATAATAACAAAGCTACTGTAGGGAAGGAATTCGTGTATATTTCCCTAGTTTTCCGATCCGTGCATAGTTACTGTAGGCTTTAGTGGCGGGGAGGGCAATGTTGCATTGTCCGCACTCTGGGATTAGTGCACATTCATTATCCAGGATCTTTTTGAACCGACCCATAATTTCTTCCGGCAACCAGTGCCCATAATTTCCTGTCTTTTGCCTTACATCCTTCTTAAAGAGTGGAGTGACATTTTTCAATCAGTTCGCTCCTCCAGGACCACGACAGAATCAAGTGATTTTGACAAAGCATCACCATTGCTTCTGTTATCTCCTCCGCAACCCTCCTCAGGACTCCGGGATGAATATCAATGGCACTCATTGCCGCTCCCTGACACTCAACGGAATATCTAGCACACTGCTAGTGTCTTTCGCAATGAAGACCATGCCCAGTACCCATTAAGTTCATCTACCATTTCCTTGTCCCCCTTACTGCTTCACCAGCCTCATTTTACAGTCGTCCAATATCAATTGTTACCGCCCCTTTACTCTCCTTATAACTGAAAAAAAAACTTTTGGTATCCTGCTTCATAGTATTTTTTAGTTTGCCCTCATATTTCATATTTTCCCTTCTTATTGCTTTTTAGCCTTTTTGTTGGATTTTAAAAGCTTCCCAATCATCCATCTTCACACTCACTTTTGCTACTGAATGTGCCTTTCTCTTGGTTTTATGCAGTCCTTAACTTCCCTTATCAGCCACGGTTACCCACCACTGCCATTTCAAAACTTCTTCTTCTGTGGGAAATATCTATTCTACACCTAGTGAACCATTCCCAGAAACCTTAGCCATCTCTACTCTGCCGTTATCCTTGCCAGTATCCTCCTCCAATCCACCTGGGCAAGCTCCCACCCAATTCTCTGTAACTCCCTTTCGTCCATTGCAAAATTGATACATGTGATCTCCGCTTCCCACCCTGAAACTGCAGTATATATTCAATCATTGTACCGCACAGTACTCCAATTAATGATTTTTAACAGTACCTGGAATCTTTCATCACCAGTATCCCGGCAGTGCATTCCACCCTGCATATAAAATATCTTAGCCCGAATTAATCCTTTAAATATACATAATCAGGCATACAGCCAAGAATATTACAAAAAAAACAGTGCAAGGATAATGATTATTGTCGTGATGTGCACCCTTTATGTTGACCAGAACCCATAACACTGAAATGTAACATTTGTACTAGTAAGGAATGATTATAAAATAAGGCGCTATAAATGCAAGGCAGCAGTAACTCTGCAAACAGCAGAGGCCCTCCATCGCGGATGTGGAGTACTCCATGGACACGTGGAGATCAGAGCGGGACCCTACGCGATACATTGTCAGTATAAACTCGTTTTGCTGGTATTACCTTATCTCTTTCTTGACTGTTCATGGGGTGGGGCGTCAGGAAAACAGCAGATATGCATAAAGATATTCGGTTGTGTAAATTCTCATGCTCTGCCATTGAGACAATGAAGATACTTATCCGTAATTATAGACTCTCATTGTGCTTCTCTGATTATCATTATAACCATATAATCATATATAACCATATAACAATTACAGCACAGAAACAGGCCATCTCGGCTATTCTAGTTCGTGCTGAAAGCTTACTCCCAACTAGTCCCACCGACCTGTGCTAGCCCATAACCTTCCTTTCCTTTCCTGTCCATATACCTATCCAACTTTAAAAAAAAATGACAATATCGAGCCTACCTCTACCACTGCCTTTACCACTTCTACTGGAAGCTCGTTCCACACAGCTACCACTCTCTGAGTAAGGAAGTTCCCCCTCGTGTGACCCATAAAAATCTGTCCCCTAACTCTCAACTGATGTCCTCTTGTTTGAATCTCCCCTACTGTCAATGGAAAAGACCTATCCACGTCAACACTATCTATCCCCCTCATAATTTTAAACACCTCTATCAACCTTCTTCGCTCCAAAAATTAAAGACCTAACTTATTCAACCTTTCTCTGTAACTTAGGTACTGAAACCCAGGTAACATTCTAGTAAATATCCGCTTACCCTCTCTATTTTGTTGAGATCTTAACTATAATTCGGTGACCAGAACTGTACACAATACTCCAAATTTGGCCTCATCAATGACTTGTGCAATTTTATTATTTCATCCTAACTCCTAAACTCAATGATCCAATTTATAAAGGCTTGCATACCAAAAGCTTTCTTCACCACCCTATCCACATGAGATTCCACCTTCAGGGAACTATGCACCATTATTCCTAGATCACTCTGCACTTCTGCTTTTCGCAATATCCTACCATTTACCATGTATGTCTTATTTTGATTATTCCTACCAAAGTGCAGCACCTCACACTTGTCAGCATTAAACTCCATCTGCCATCTTTCAGCCCACTCTTCTAACTGGCCTAAATCTCTCTGCAAGCTTTGAAAACCTACTTCATTATCCACAACGCCACCTATCCTAGTATCATTTGCTCACTTCCTAATCCAATTTACCAATCCATCATCCAGATCATTAATGTATATGACAAACAAAAATTGGACCCAGTACAGATCCCTGAGGCACACCACTAGTCACCTGCCTTCAACCTGACAAACAGTTATCCACCACTACTCTCTGGCATATCCCATTCAGCCACTGTTGAATCCATTTTACTACTTCAATATTAATACCTGACGATTGAACCTTCCTAACTGACCTTCCATGTGGAACCTTGTCAAAGGCCTTACTGAAGTCCATAATGACAACAGCCATCGCTTTACCTGTGTCAACTTTCCTAGTAACCTCTTGAAAAAATTCAAGAATGTTTGTCAAACATGATCTACCACGCACATATCCATGTTGACTTTCCCCCGTCTATACAGATAATTGTATATGCGATCTCTAAGAATACTTTTCATCAATTTACCCACAACTGACATCAAACTTACAGGCCGGTAATTGCTAGGATTACTCTTAGAACCCTTTTTAAACAATGGAACCACATGAGCAATATACCAATCCTCCGGCACCATCCCCGTTTCTAATGACATTTGAAATATTCATGTTAGAGCCCCTGCTATTTCTACACTAAATTCCCTCAATGTCCTAGGGAATATGCTGTCAAGGACAGGAGACTTATCCACTTTTATATTCTTTAAAAACGTCATTACTTCCTCTTCATTATTCATCATAGCTTCCATAACTACCCTACTTGTTTCCCTTACCTTACACTATTCAATAGCTTTCACCTTAGTGAATACTGGAGAAAAGAAATTGCTCAAAATCTCCCATATCTCTTTTGGCTCCATACATAACTGTCCACTCTGATTCTCTAAGGGACCAATTTTATCCCTCGCTATCATTTTGCTATTAATATAACTGTAGAAACCCTTTGGATTTATTTTCACCTTAACTTGACAAAGCAAACTCATATCTTCTTTTAGCTTTTCTAATTTCTTTCTTACGATTCTTTTTACATTCTTTATATTCCTCGAGCATCACATTTAGTCCATGCTGCCGATATTTATTGTAGATCTTTCTCTTTTTCCGAATCAAGTTTCCAATATCCCTTGAAAACCATGGCTCTCTTAAACTTTTAACCTTTCCTTTCAACCTAACAGGAACATAATGATTATAAAGGGGTAGATCTTTGTAACATCTCTGTCTATTAACGATATTGCCATCAACGTCATACATATTTGAGCCCCCAAATGCACCACCACACATTTGGATTGGCCTGTCATTGGCACATACCAAAATACAGTAAGTACATTTGTTTGCATGCCATACAGGCAGAACCTGTACAGCTGTGTCACATCAAAGCTTCTATACTGAGTGTCCGGACTGTTGAAGGTAAGTGTACCACGTACATTATTCACTACCCTTTCTACAGGTGTCACCCCATAGTAAAAACGTTTGCAGCGCAGAATCAGGCCCATTGCACCGGGAGGAATTTATTAAACTAGCAAGTAAATGTCTAACTAATCTGATCAGTTATTGGCAGTCCATATCCCTCCTATTGTTGTAGTAGTGCGACCATCCGAGGCGAGTAAGATGTTCATCTAAGTTTGTATATTAGTGGGTCCTCAGTCTCTAGAGGCCGATCTGGTTACACATATTCTCGTGCAGTTTGGGCAAGAATAATTGGTACCTGTGGTTTGTGCTTGGATATTTTGGTTGGTCATCTCTCCTTTCGCATCTCCTGTGTTCTTTACGGCACACGGAAGTCGCTGTCACGTGGGTCAGATTTCCTCAAGTGCATCTATTTTGCCATGTCTTGCCAGTTCTAAAAAATAATGAATTTCTTTAGGCTTATTTTGATGTTATCTTTGAAGCATTTTGAACACAGCTACACAGACACACACATACTGACACAGACACACAGACAGACAGACACACACACATACACACACTGAAACGCACACAAAACGCACACAGATAGATACAGACACACAAAAACACATGCAGACACAGACACACGAGCTCAAAGAAACAGGCATAGAGAAGTACACACACACACACACACACACACACACACACACACACACACACACACACACCTGGCCATAGAGCGCTGAAGAATTTATCCGTGTGAATCAGCAATCTATCTGAATTCTGCATCATCTTCACTGAATTGCAATAGCAGGTTCTGGTGTTTCAGTAGATCAGCGAAATCGGTTACTCTGTGCAAATGCAGATTTGTTGCTTTTTTTTGGCAGAATTACGGCGGTGTTAGAGGATTTTGAAAGAACTATTATTAAGTGTATTATATTGCCGCAGTAACAAAATAAGGCAGTAAACATGATATCCTGAGCCGATAGAGAGGAAGAGATGATACAGAGGTTCACAGACATGGCCATGACATCCTTCCCACCTTTTCCCCTAAGCTGAATTTCACAACATAGTGACGTAATTACTCGTGAAAAGGGGAAGTTTTCTCATGTATGAAGTGTTCCGGCGTCCCTGCAATCAATACACGGTCTTTCCCAAGCAATGTTTTGATTCCGAAGAAGGGTGTCGAAGAGAACAGAAGTGTAGGTCATACAGAAAGTAATCTTGCGGGCCCTACTAGAACATGCAATTCGCTCACATGTGCTTATACCAATTACGGTACTCCAATCACCTACCACTGGCTTTCGGAGAGCGCCGTAGTGTCTCCGCAAGTGTCTGCTCACGATAACACGCATAGATGGGGAGAACTGCACAACCTCTTTAACACCCTCCCTTGCCGTCCTTCCCTTCCATAGCCGTATGCCCACAGTGCTGAGCCTCTATGTCTCTCGCAAATTCCCTTGTTTCTGCCTTCACTTCTACTATTTCGCCTCCTTATTCCAACTCCCCTCTATCCCGGATGCCTCGTGAACACAGCCTGGATCCCCATTTTCCCATTACCTGGTCAGTCAGTACTCACTGATTTCCCCTTTTCTCCCACTCACCCCGAAGCTCTCCATCTCACTTCTTTCATTGAATCGAACACTCTTTATATATCTACCCCGCACACTCGCAGCTAACTTTCACCCTTTCTATATGAGAGTATATTGTCTTTTAAATTTCTCTTTACTTCTCTCGCGCCTCCTCCACCTAGCCTCTTCCTTTAATTATCAATTTTCTAGTTTAGTATTTCGTCGGCTTTCATTTTCTCTCTCAATTACTCCACCTCTATTGATTTCCTTTCCATTACTCGTAATCTAGCACCTCTCCAATCTGCCGAATGGTCTCGACCTGAAGCATCGACTGTATTTTTTTTTCCATAGATGCTACCTGTCCTGCTAAGTCCCTCTAGCATTTTGTTTATGTTGCTTGGATTCCCAGCGTCTGCAGATTTTCACTTGTTGGTGACCTCTCCAATCTGCTGGAAGCCTAACGAATCTGACGTAATTCTTGACATACATTGATCACTATTTTAGTACCTAGACACGGCAGACTGATGTCATCACTCTAGTCCTTAAAAAGACATTTCGCAAAATTACAGTTTTCCCAAAATCAGGAGCCTGAAACATATGAAGCTGCATATAAAGCAGCGATGTACGTGCCGAACGCTGAGGAGGCCTCAGTCTACTATGACATCTAATGCCACAAAATCATAGCTTCCAAACGCAGTTGCTACTGGCAAGGTTGGGAATTTAACTCGCATTGGATGATCTGTGCACCCAGACATCGATGCCTTGTGTTCAAGAGCGCGAAATCTTATCTTTTCTACTTATATTCCTGTGAGCACACCTTAACGTAGAGAAGAGCAAATTGACAAATTTGGGAAACGAAGTAATGGAATGTACCCAAGAAAGTTGCGGTGATTTGAAAACAGTGATCTGAAAGTCTGCCTTTCAGGGGGTGGCTGACATGATCAGGCGGCTCTGCTGCTGTGGTTTACGCCAATATGCAATATTTTAAAGGTATTTCCTCTTGTTAATAATAAAGATAATTAAAGGCAGAGAATGTAGATGCGTAATAAAAATAGAAAGTGAAATTAAACTCTATTAAGCAAGAACATATTTATGGAAAAAGAAGCATTTTATGTTTCAGACTCTTCGTCAGAATTTGGAAGTACAGATAACACGGTAGTTTTCTGGATGACAGATTGAGGGGAATGGGGCACGTAAGACAGATGGACAGATCGCGGAAACGCAACGTTCAGATCTGTTTTAAGGTTCCACTCCCCAACCCCCCGTCATTTTAAAGTGTACTTCAAGATTCCATTCATTGCGAGAACAGACTCGGGCTATCTATCCTATCCATGCTCATCATAATTTTCTAAACGTCTACAGTATTTCAGTCTCCAGTGATGATAAATCCGGCTAATCCAACCAGATTTCTCAAGAAGCGGATCTGTTAATTAATTGATGCACCGACATGGCCGGGTATTTCATCAGGAGCTTCGCCTGTTCCCTGAACTTGGTCTGAGTCGCCGCGTAAATAAATGTATTCGTACAGCAGCTTACATTTCTCAATAACACACCAACATAATGAAAGATTAGCTCGGAATCATTACTTCCTTTAGCCGTACCCGTGAACTGATAATAAATGAATTGTAAAACACGTGTCAGCCACAGGAATACGAAGCTACCAGAAAGAGTAAAGAGCAAAACTACAGACCTCCTCCTGCTCTCCATCTCTGGGTCACTGCGGTTCTCCTCCCTATTCTGACCCCGCAACCCTTTACGAACCTGACTGGCTACTAAGATATGCCTAACTGTCAGAGCGTTGAGTAGCAGAATTACAGCGAATGGAACAAAAGGTGTAAAAATAGTGTCGAACCAGTCAAATACCACCCACTCCAGTTCAGTGTAAACGATTGTCTTCAGTTTGCAGCCCCAGGGCACGTTGTCAATGCTTCGTCCAGGTTCAAATATGAAGTAAAACGGGATATCTTTGATACACAGCAAAATGCCGGTTGTTCCTAGAACCACGGCCGCAGTTTTCCCGGTACAATATTTTAATTTAAGCTTTTGACAACAAATCGCGATAAATCTATCAAAGGTGAAAGTAACAGTGAACCAGACAGACCAATCTGTGGAGATACGAGTTAGTAAATAAACAAATCTACAAATCAGAGTAAGGTCCATAAATGTCCCTGTGAAATAATGATACTGCATCCGGTACAATATGACCTCAGTGATTATGACCAGTAGATCGGACGCTGCCATGGCCATTAGGTAGCGAGTGGTGCAAGTGGAGAGGCCACAGTTTCTTCTACCCAGGATCACAATCGCCACTAAATTCACTGCAGAAATAGAAAGGAGCAGAGAGTAGGGATTAATGAATACTGATGTGCATTCTTCTTATCCTAACAGTATTTTCTTTTTAAAATCGGAAGCGCGGCAGTCGGGTCAGAGGTAACTTACGCAAATCTTTTAGATTTACATCCAGCGAATTCCAGTTTGCATGCTTCGTTGTTTTTTGGATGAAAATTATTGCAGGGATTGTTGGTGGAGAAGTCTACCACCGACAATTTGTGTCATTCAAACGTCTCAGGATATCGGCAATGATAAATGTACTGGTAATGGTCATAGGTATGACTTTGGATATGCAAGTATCTCAGTGGAGGTGAGGAAATCTTCAGAGGAAGACAGAAACAGAAGGAGTGATTACAGAATGGGTCTGATACCTCAGCAAACAACTAAACACCATACTACTATGTTAAGCATTCTCAGTAATACACAGCGAGTGTTTCGGATGAGCCACTCTGATTAGGACTACCAGTTAGTACGATCGTAAACTGAAATATCTTACGGTTGTTATGATGCAAGTGATGAGGCTGCAGGGGCAGTCCTATTGCAGAAAGCAGGGGATGGGGTGGAACACCCGGTAGCGTATTGATCTCGGAAGTTCAATGTGCACCAGAGGAATTAATCTACCGTAGAAAAATAATTGTTGGCACTTGTTTTGGCAGTACAACATTTTGAAGTGTACATTTGTTCAGCACAAAAACCTTAACCCGCCGGCTAAGGTCGAGAAGAAGCCGGGAGCTGGTGGTAAAGGTAAGGAGGAGGACAAGCAGGCTGGCAGGAAGGTTCCTGGCTTGACCTGTTATAATTGTGGAAAGGCTGGGCACATTGCAGCTAAGTGCTTTGCTCCGAAGAAGGAGACAGGAAAATGGAAAATAGCAATCCCTACAGGTTGCATTAGCAGATTGATGAGGGAGGCAAAGGAAGATAGAGTACGAGAGGGCCGTGAGAAATTTATTTCGGAGGGGACGGTATCTGTGAAAGAAGGAGACACCCCAGTTCCAGTGAGAATCTGGAGGGATACTGGGGCTGACCAGTCATTGATCCTAAGTAAGGTGCTAGATTTCGGTCCTGAAACTGGAGAGGTGGTATTACGAGGCATAGAAAAAGGGACAGAAGCTGTACCTTTGCACAGGATCATTTTAAAATGTGACCTGGTATCTGGACCTGTCGAAGTAGGGGTGCGGTCAGAATTACCGAGAGACGGCGTGGACGTCCTTCTTGGTAACGATTTAGCAGGTGGTGACGCGTGTTCAGCAGTGAAGCTGACAAGCAAACCTGTGAGAGCTAAGGACCCGCCCCTGGATTCTAAGATCTATCCCGCATGCGCGATCACTCGCAGCCTGTCGAGAAAAGCAGCTGAGAAAGAGGACAGTTTAAATGAGTCCAGTGTTGATTTGGCTGAGACGTTTTTACCGACCCTGTACCAAGAGGGGTTAGGGGATGGTAAAGCGGAGAATAGGGAGGTGAAAGAGAGTAAAGGAGAGGAGACAGACCTACCCTTAGCAAGAAAATAATTTATAAAGGAGCAAGGACATGACGAGGAGCTTGTGACATTGAGAGAGTCAGTTCTTTCAGTTCTTTCTGAGACAGAACTGGATAAAGAACCAGAGGGCTACTGAAGGATGGGGTGTTGATCAGGAAGTGGAGGCCGACCACGGTGCCGGTCGATGAGGACTGGGCGGTGGCACATCAGGTGGTAGTACCGAAGGTGTATCGGGATGAAATTGTGAACTTAGCTCACATGGGACCTCTAGGTGGACATTTGGGAGTGAGGAAGACTGTGGATAGGGTTATGAAAGATTTCTATTGGCTAAAAATGAGGAAGGATATAGCTGATTATTGTAAAAGGTGCCATACGTGTCAGGTGGTAGGAAAGCCGAACCAGGTTATCCCTAAGGCACCTCTCAGACCTATGCCCACTTTTGAGGAGCCTTTCTCCCGAATCATTATGCATTTTGTGAGTCCTTTGCCTTGAACAGAGAGTGGGCAGCAGTACGTCATGACCATGATGTGTGCCACTACACGATTTCCAGAGGCTGTGCCCCTGGGGAATATTAGGACCACTGCGGTGGTGAAGGCACTCATTAAATTCTTTATCACAGTGGGGCTACCTAAAGAAATACAATCGGATCATGGGATTATATTTACATCCAGAGCATTTCAGCAAATGATGACACAGATGGGAGTTAAACAAATTTTAGCTTCTGCATACCATCCGGAATCTCAAGGAGCGTTGGAAAGATTCCACGCTACACTAAAGACCAATATTAAAACTTACTGTCAGGACAACGTTCGAGACTGGGATGATGCATTACCACTTCTGTTATTTGCCGTGAGGGATACGGTTCAGGAATCTCTGGGGTTCAGTCCGTTTGAGTTCGTTTTTGGTCACAAGTCCAGAGGACCTTTAACCTTACTTGAAGAGAAGTGGTCTAGTCCGAATGTTCAAGTCAGTATGATTGACTGTATTTCAAAATTCCCGGAAAGACTCCATAAGTTATGCACCTTGGCAAAGGAAAATTTAAAAGACTCCCAGACAAGAATGAAACAATGGTATGACAAATGTACCCGGGAGCAAGAATTTCACGTGGGCGATAAAGTCTTGGTCCTATTCCCTTTAGTTACCAACACCCTACAGGCGAGGTTTCAAGGACCATACGAAGTAATTAAGAAAATAGACTCGCTGAATTATGTGATTGAAACCCCTGATAGACGCAAGCCGAACCAATTGGTTCATGTAAACATGCTGAAAGGTTATCATGAAACGACCCCCGCGGTGATCAGTGCAGTCACGAAAACTGATGAGACAGAGAGGAGTGTTGAGGAGGAACCAGAGCGTTTTGAAAAGATAAGTATAATACCCACCAGACTAGAGAACTCGGTTATTCTAGCCAACCTTGCTGATAAAATTAATCACATAGAGCCTGAACAAAGCCAGCAGTTAACACAGCTCATTAAACGGCATACAGATTTATGTCCAGATGTTCCAAGGAGGTGTGAAGGAACAGAGCATGATGTCATTGTTACCTCGACCCAGCCTATTAAACAATCTCCTAATTGGATGAATTTGGAAAAGAGCAAGCTAGTAGAAAGAGAAATTGAGCATATGATAGCTGCTGGTATAATTCGTGAATCCTCTACTGCGTGGTAGTACCGAAACCGGACGGTACCATAAGATTCTGTACCAATTACAGAAAGGTGAATGCTATCACGCAGACAGATGCTTACCCTATCCCTAGGGTGGACGATTGCATTGACGAAATGGGGAAAGCGAGGTACATCACTAAGATTGATTTGTTACAGGGATACTGGTGCATTCCTTTAACGGACAGGGCTCGAGAAATTTCAGCCTTTGTCACCCCATCCGGGTTTTATGTGTACAACGTCTTGCCATTCGGAATGAAAAATGCACCAGGGACATTTCAGAGGACGATTGACATAGTGATAAAAGGGTTAACAAATACCAAGGCTTATATTGACGAAGTGGTAGTTTGGAGTGACACCTGGGATGAGCACATTGAGGCTATAGAAAACCTGTTTAAAAGAATGTCTGCAGCCCAACTTACAGTGAACCTTGCAAAGAGTGAATTTGGTCATGTCATAATCACATACTCGGGGTATGTGGTAGGACAGGGGCAGTTGGCTCCTGTGCAGGCAAACGTACAGGCTATTTCTGAGGTTCCTGTACCAACAAATAGAAGAGGATTGAGAAGATTTTTGGGCATGGTGGGGTACGACCGAAAATTTTGTAAGAATTTTGCTGATATCGCCCTCCCACTTACAAAACTCCGACGGAAGGAAGAAAAATTTGAGTGGAACAATTCTTGTCAGGATGCTTTTGACAAGTTAAAAACCATACTGTGCCATCACCCTGTGTTAAAGGCACCTGATTTGTTAGAACCGTTTTCCCTAGCGACTGATGCAAGTGATGAGGTTGCTGGGGCAGTCCTATTGCAGAAAGCAGGGGATGGAGTGGAACACCCGGTAGCGTATTTCTCTCGGAAGTTCAGTGTGCACCAGAGGAATTACTCTACCGTAGAAAAAGAATTGTTGGCACTTGTTTTGGCAATACAACATTTTGAAGTGTACATTTGTTCAGCACAAAAACCCTTAATCATTTATACAGAGTACAACCCTTTGTCATTCCTAGCTAACGTGAAAAATAAAAAAAAAACAGGAGATTACTTAGTTGGAGTCTGATGCTACAAGAGTTTGATATTCAGATACAACATATTAAAGGAAGTGACACTGTAATTGCTGACTGTTTGTCTAGATGCTAAGTTGAATGTATATCTGTATTGCTCTGTAGTTAAAATACTTCTGTAATTCTGTAAGACGCTGTATTAGTTAATTTTCCCCTTTGGTGAAAATTCCTAGAAGGATGGGGGTGTTAAGAAGGATGAACAACTCTGATGGGTAGAAGGGTGCAGAGTTGCCCATGTCCCCCCCCCACCCCCCCCCCGGGAGATTAACAAACTGTTACTGTTACTACGCTGCTAATGAGAGAGAAAGAGAGACAAAGGGAAAGCATACTGGGACCGGAACATCTGCTTCAGATAAGGGAGAGATAACACCGGGAGAGAGAGACTTGTTGACCCACCATATTATGACTCCTGAAAGACTTATGGCTCCGGAGAGGGCTGTTTACTTGGTACCATTCTGTTCATTAAAATTCCTCAGTGGACAGCCGGAGTGGGCTGATTTGATGGAATAAGCCATTCAAAATTGATTGACACCTGAGACCCCGTGAGTAGGGATAAAAGTGAGATCTGGGGAGACACCCCTCAGATACACCAGGAGACACACTAGTGAGCACTGCTTGAGTGTTGGAACCCACGAGAAGGTGTGGGGCATCGAGGACCGAACAAAGGATCGGTCAGTTTAACTCACAGTGTTATTAGCAGGGCCGGTGGGGGCTTGTGTCTGTCCCCTCTTGCCTGGGTGACGAGTCCACCACAGAAGAACGGTCTAGCTGAAGGACAGAGGGGTCACACCTGAATGGCCACAACACATCGATGGATCAAGAATGTAATGGAAGGTTTACCTGACTGTAGCTGTCACTGTTTGCTCCCTCTCTCTCCCCAACGATTAAAACACAAGAACCAACAACTACCTCAGCACGTATGAACTGAACTGAACTTTACATTCACATATGACAATTCATTATCCCCTAGACATCGATAGAGCTTGTTTATTATTGATTATTATTATACCCACACTTTTAGGTTTAGTATTGCTAACGTGTATTATCTATATATTTGCATTGTTGATATTGATTTGTATATTTTACTAATAAACTCTGTTTGAAAATAGTACCAGCAGACTCCAACGGATTCTTTTATCTTTGCTGGTCAGACACCCAGTTACGGGGTACGTAACACTGTGATACGGGTAAATGCAGTTCCTTTGTCTGCTATGCAAGCAATGACTCCTCGGCCGGGGCACTTCCTCACTACTTTTCGTACAACACTGAATTCAATACAACACAATAACATAGGTATACTCAGATTACCTGTTTTAATTTCGTTGTGCGAATGGGATAAAGGGGAAAGCTTTTTCAGAGTATTTATCAAACAAATGTCATTGATTAGTTGTCTATAATACAGGAAACCTGCTCGCAATCTGACATCATAGGAGATATCTCATCCCCGCAAATATTATGATTAACAGAATTTTCAATCCAGTGTAGAAATGGCTTTCCTAAGGTAATAAAAAGAAAGACATAATCTGCCATATTGCTCCGAGTTAATACTGAGACTGCCTTACGACTGGACCAAATGTCTTCCATTTTTTTTCCAGTGACTAACTGGGACAACACTCGATCCCTTCCTCTCAAATATTTTTCAGTCATTAACGATTTAATTATAAAACCCTTTCTTCTTCCCTATCACCGAGCTCAATAATCTCTCAAACTTTTCAGATCACGTTGCATATGTCAAGTATTTATCACAACAATTTTCAGTCATATTGAAGATTCAGCACAGTCCTCCACACAACTTACAAACAGTTGGTCCCGTTGGCCTGCTTTTTACTTATTTTTTATTTAAGGAGACGGCAGGCTCACGGGCCCTTCCGGCTGAACGAACTAGTGCCGCGCAATCACAGCTATCTGCAACTATCGGCAATTAAACTATCGGCAACTTTGGAATGCGGGAGGGAAACGGAGCGAAGGGAATTCTTGCGAGAACGTAGGACTACCAACAGACAAGGGCGTAATTCAATGGGTCGCTGTGGCTGTAATCGTGCGCCTTCCTACTTCCGGTTAGTAAATTCCGTCTCAAAGCTGCACAATTTGAATTGCATACTTACCAGGAACGCCAATGATAGCAATGATGATGTACAGTATTCTTTCCACATTTAGATACCTGTCCAGCATTTTCAAAGTGAAGCACTATGATCTGCAACGAGGAAACAATCAGTCCGAATGATATTTTGAAGCGATATATTGCCAGAAATTTATACTCTTTCGAATTACCATGGGGACATGAATATTTCAACACACTAAAATAGATTTGATTTTAATAGTAGCAAACAGATAATGGCAGCCGTTAAATCCCAGCTGGTACAAATTTTGTTTTCAGAAACAATTTAATAAGGTGGTGTTAAATTTCATATCTCTAATAGTTGGAAATTGAATATGTTTTTACGTCCAATTGTGCGGTTATTATTTTAACCATAATTCAACCATTTCTCCATTTCATATTGTTTTCTAGATGCTCTGCATTCTTTTTTCATTCAGCAACGCAATCTGGCCTCGTAATTTTCACAACAGGCGACAGACTATGACTTGTGGACGTAAAGTAATTTCCAAACCTTATCAAATTTAGCAAATCGTACACGCAGAGGATATGACCTTCTGGCAGCAAGCCGGGAGTTATGTTTCGAACATTGCTTTGGCCCACTAGCTGTGCCTCCAGCAATGCATTCTCTGTGCTTGGCAGACATCAGAACTCCGGGGATCTCTACTACCAGTGTGCTGATCTGCAATTTTCAGGCCAACAGTAGGCATGTAACGTCTGTTTTACTGATCGCTGTTTGTCTGGATGATATAGAGAACGAGAGAGTTTTGAATGGGTCTGTCCAGCATCTCTTCACAGCACAGCACTTTCCGCTCATGAATTAGCAGGTGAATTTCTTCGGAAATGCCTGAAATAGTGCCAATTCCTTGTTGAAGCAAGTGCTGAAACCAGTGTTGTGTATACAGTGCCTATAAAAACTATGTATCCCCTTGGAAGTTTTCCCGTTTTATTGGTTTACAACTTTGATCACAGTGCATTTAATTTGGCTGTTTTTCGACACTGCGCAACAGAAACAGACTCCTTCGTGTCAAAGCGAAAACAGATGTCAACAAAGTGATCGAAAATAATTACAAAGATAAAACAGAAAAAAAATTGATTGCATAAGTATTCACCCCTTCAAGTCAGTATTTAATAGAGGCACTTTTGGCAGAAATGACAGGCTTGAGTCTGTGTGGACACCTTTCTATCAGCTTTACACATCTGGATACTGCAATTTTCCCCATTCTTCTTTACAAAACTGCTCAATTTCTGTCATGGCAATTGTGACTGAACAGTCCTCTTTAAGTCAAGTCACAAATTCTCATTTGGACTAAGGTCTTGACTTGGCCACTCCAGGACATTAACTTTTCTGTTTTTAAGCCATTGCTGTGTAGGTTTGGCTTTACGCTTCGGGTCACTGTCTTGCAGGAAAACAAATCTTATCACAAGTCGCAGTTTTCTTGCAGACTACAAATCGACTTCCTCCAGGATTTCCCTGGATTTCGCTGCATTCATTTTACCCTCTACCATCACAGACTTTCCAGGGCCTGCTGCAGTGAAGCATCCCTACAGGATGACGCAGCCACCATCATGGATCACGGCAGGGATGATGTGATTTTGATGATTTGCATTGTTTTGCTTATGACAACTATAGATTTTAGCCTGATGACCAAAAAGCTCACATTTGATTTCATCAGACCACAGAACCTTCTTCGAGCTGACTTCGGAGACTCCCACATTCCTTCTGGCAAATTCTAGCTGAGATTTCATTTGATTTCATTTGTGTTCAATGGTAGCTTTCTCTTTGCTTCTCTCCCATTGGACTGCGACTGGTGAAGCACTTGAGCAACAGTTTTTTGCGCAATCTTTCTAACCTCAAAAACTGAGGCATGTAACTCTTCCAGAGATGTCAAATGTCTCTTGGTGGCCTTCTTGTCTATTTCCTTTCTTGCACAGTCACTCAGTTTTTGAGGACGACCTGCTTTAGGCGGATTTACAGCTGTGCCATATTTTTTTCCATTTCTTGATGAATACTTAACTGTACTCCAAGGGATATACATTGATTTGGAAATGTTCTTGTATCAATCTCCTTTCTTGTGTTTTCGAACAACCTCTTTGCGGAGTAGCTTGAAGTGTTCATTTGTCTTCGTGGTGTAGCTTTTGCCAGGATACTGACTCACTAGCAGTTGGACTTTCCAGATACAGATGTATTTTTGCTACATGATTGCGCTCGGTGATCTCAATTCAACTAATTTTTGTGACTTAAAGTGTACTAATATCCTGGCGGGATTGTTTAATATAGCTGTTAGGGAGGGTTTAAACTAAGTTGGCATGGGGAAGGAAATCAGGGTGTTAGGGTCAAGGAAGAGGAAAATATTAATAAGTCAAAGATACTGTGCAGCAAAGATAGCAAGAAGGACAGGCAGGTGAATAGACAGGATAATTTGCTGTGCAATAGAAATATAGAAAAATCAGTAACAGATACTGATCTAAATGTTCTATACTTAAATGCCCACAGCATTAGAAATAAAATGGATGACCTTGTTGTACATCTACAGGTTAAAAGATATGACATTGTGGCCATCACCGAGTCATGGCTAAATGATGGATGTGATTGGGAGCTAAATGTCCAAAGATACAAAGTGTATAGGAAAAATAGGAAGGTAGGTAAAGGGGGTGGCCTGGCCCTGATGGTAAGCAACGATATCAAATCACTAGAAAGAAAGGACATAAGATCAGAAGAGGAAGAATCCTTCTGGGTCGAGTTAAGAGTAAGGGTAAAAAGACACTAATATCAGTTCTACACAGGCCTCCAAACAAAATCCGGGATGTAGACAACAAGTTACAGCTGGAAATAGAAAAAAAAAACAAAAAAGCGTGTCAGAAGGAAAATGTGAAGATAATTATGGGGGATTGTAATATGAAAGTGGATCTGGAAAGTCAAGAATGTACTGGATCTCATGGGAGGGAGTTTTTTGAATGCCTACTGGATGGTGTTTTGGAGCAGCGTGTCCATAAGCCAATCAGGGGATCGGCTGTTTTCGATTGGGTGCTGTGTAATGAATCTGAGGCGATTAGGGAGCTAGAGGTAATGAAACCCCTTGGAAGTAGTGATCATAACATAATTGAGTTCATTTTCAAATTTGAACAGGAGAAGCATATATCAGGTGTATCGATATTTCATTGGAACAAAGGAAATGACAGTGGTATGAGAGAGGAACTGGCTGAAGGTGATTGGCAAAGTAAGCTAGATGCAGGGACGGTAGAGCAGAACTGGACGAAATTTCTACAAGAAATAAGGAAAGTGCAGGAAAATATATATTCCAAGAAAAAAGAAAATCATGAATGGAAAAAAAGCACAAATATGGCTAACGAAAGAGGTTAAGGTTAAAGAAAACCCAAAAGAGACGGCGTACAAGGAAGCAAACATCAGTGGGAAAACTGAGGATGGGATGACTTTTAAAAACTTACAGAAAGAAAGCAAGAAAGTCATTAGGAAAGAAAAGATGAATTATGAAAGGAAGTTGGCAATTAACGTAAAAAGGATACTAAGAGTTTTTTTTAATATATGAAGAGTAAAAGAGTGGCACAAGTAGATATAGGACCAATTGAAAATGATGCTGGAGAAATTATAGTGGGTAACAAAGAGATGACAGAGAAACTAAATGAGTAAGCAGGAGTTGATGAGGCCCTATGGGGCACTGGTGAGACCTAATTTGGAAGACGGTGTGCAGTTTTAGGCCCGCTGTCTTATGTATACTGACGTTGGAGAGAGTTCAGAGAAGATTTACAAGGATGATTCCTGGAATTTAGGGGCGAACATATGAAGAACGTTCGTCGGCTCTTGGACTGTATTCATTAGAGGATAGAAGAATGAGAGGGGATCTCAGAGAAACATCTCGAATTTTGAAAGGGTTGGACAGAATAGATGTGGAAAGGCTGCTTCCTTTGGTGGGTGAGTCCAGGACAAAGGGCGACAGTCTTAGTATTAGAGGGTACCAATTTTAAACAGAGATGAGGAGTTTTTTTTTAGCCAGACGGTCGTGGATTTGTGGTATTCGTTGCCAAATACACCTGTGGAGGCCCAATCATTGAGGGTGTTTAAGGAAGAGATAGACAGGTATCTAATTAGTCAGGGTATTCAGGGATATGGGGAAAAAACGGAAATTGGAACTAGATGGGAGAATAGTTTAGCTCATGGTGGAATGGCAGAGCAGACTTGATGGGCCGAATGGCCTACTTCTGCTCCTTTGTCTTGCGATCTTGTGACTTCTAAAGCTAATTGGCCCCACCTGTGATGATTTGATGTGGTATACTAAAGGGGGTGAATACCTATGCAATTAATTATTTGTATATTTTATTTATAATTAATTTATATCACTTTGCAGAGTTCTGTTTTCATTCTGACACGAAAGGCTCTTTTATGTTATTCATCGTTAAAAAGACAAACTAAGTACATTCTGATTGAATGTTGTTAAACAATAAAACATGAAAACACAGGGGGCGGGAGTGGTGGGTGGGTGCGCCAATAATTTTTATAGGCACAGTACATGGGATCGTCTTACCAATACCTTGGAAACTAAAACAAGACCAACGTATTCTTCAAATCTCTTCCTCATCCTCATAAAAATCTGCCTTGTTTGTGTGAGACTCATGAGCTGGTCATTAGATCCCTCTGAAATTGTCATTGCTTTTATCACACAGTTTAAATAACTCCGCTCTTTGATGTATTTTGCCGATGTTTTCCCACATTAAGTTCAAAGTATATATTTTTAAAATCAAATTATGTACATATCGCCATATACGAATATGACAGCATGATGCTTGAGCGGTAATAACTGTCCCTGAACCTGGTTTTCTAAGAGTCAGGCTCCTGTACCTCCTTTCCGATGGCAACGGTTCAAAGAGGGCATGGTCTGGATGGCACATTGTAGGACTATTGGAGAGTCTCAGTGGTAGTCCCGTGCACTGGTATAGATGTCCATTATTTGTAGTAGTTAAGTACTGTGTGACATTCATGAGCGAATCATACAGATCAGAACGAACTGGCCATATCAATAACTGTAGGCATGTTTCCCCGTTAATGGCTAATAGCAGATCTAATGCGTTCAGGTTATGAAGAATCACCTTACGCTTAGCCAAAATTTCTTTCGGCAGCTTGAACCAGGCATGACTGTGCAAGCACGTGAAGGTCTGCCTGTGAGAACAGTGGGAGAGTTTATAAAGCGAGCAGATGTACGGAGCGGGAGTCGTAGGAGCGAGCGACGGAGTAGTGGGAGACAGAGTGGGAAGGCGTTGATTCGAGAGGGTTCGGCGAGCAGAGACTGAGACCGAGCTTGCTCCCAGTGAGGTAAGGCTAGGTAAGCTCCTTCAATTAATCTAATTAACTTAGAAGTAGGTAATGGAGGCAGCAGTTAGGGCAGTCGAGTGCTCCGTTTGCAATAGGTGGAAAGTCAGGGAATTCACAATTGTCCCTGACAAGTACACCTGTAAAAGGTGCATCCAGCTGCATCTCCTGACAAACCGAATTAGTGAACTGGAGCTGGAGCTGGATGAACTTCGGATCATTCGTGAGGCAGAGACAGAAGTAGACAGGAATTTCAGGGAGATAGTCACCACTAAAAGTCAGGAGACAGGTAGCTGGGTGACTGTCAGGAGAGGGAAAGGAAATAGACAGGAAGAGCAGAGCACTCGGGTGGCCGTTCCCATCAACAATAAGTATACCTTTTTAGATACTGTTGGTGGGGATGACCTACCAGGGACAAGTTGCAGTGGTCGCGTCTCTGGCACAAAGACTGGACCCTCAGCTCAGAAGAGAAGGAAGGAAAGAGGAGAGTAGTAATGATAGGGGCTTCGATAGAGAGGGGGACAGATAAGAGGTTCTGTGGGAGAGATCGAGAATCCTGGATGGTCTTTTACCTCCCTGGTGCCAGGGACCACGATATCTCGGATCGAGTTCTCAGTATTCTCAAGAGAGAGGGTGAGCAGCCAAATGTCGTGGCCCACGTAGGGATCAATAATGTGGATAGGAAGAAGGAGAAGGTCCTGCAAAGAGAGTTTATGGAGTTAGGTGCAAAGTTGAAGGACAGGACCTCCAGGGTTGCAATCTCAGGATTGCTACCCGTGCCACGTGCTATTGAGGCTAGAAATAGTAAGATAATGCAGCTAAATACGTGGCTAAGGAGATGGTGCAGGAGGGAGGGCTTCATTTTTCTGGACAATTGGGCATTGTTCGAGGGAAGGTGGGACCTGTTCCGACGGAACGGGTTGCACTTGAAATGGATGGGGACTAACATCCTTGGGGGAAGGTTTGCTAGTTCTCCTCGGGGGGGGGGGGCGGGGAAATCAATTTGTAGGGGAAGGGGAACCAGAGTGTTAGAGCAGATATTGAGGTGGAGGAGCATAAAGGTCATGCGAGAACAGAAAGTATGGTGCATGGATTAAAGCCAGATCTAACATAGAAAGAGGCTTTGAGGAAAGAGAAGCAGAATAAAGGGTGTAAAGGTAGTAAGGTAGAAGGACTAAAGTGCGTGTACTTCAATGCAATAAGCATCAGGAACAAAGGTGATGAACTGAGAGGTTGGATACATACATGTAATTATGATGAGGCCATTACAGAGACTTGGCTGGCACCAGGGCAGGAATGGATTCTTAATATTCCTGGATTTCAGTGATTTAAATGGGATAGAGTGGGGGGGGGAAGGGGAGGAGGGATGGTATTACAGGTCAGGGATACTATTTCAGCTACAGAAAGGGTGGGTAATGTAGCGGTATCCAGTTTTGAGTCAGTATAGGTGGAAGTCAAAAACAGGAAGGGAGAATTTACTCTTTTTGGGTAGTATTCTATAGGTTCCCTGGTAGCAGCAGATATATCAGGGAACAGATTGGGAGGCAGATTTTGTTAAAGTTGTAAAAATAACAGGGTTTTTATTATGGGTGACTTCAACTTCCCTAATATTGATTGGCACTTGGTTAGTTACAATGATTTAGACGGGGCAGAGTTTCTTAAGTGTGTCCAGGACAGATACCTTTCACAATATGTTGACAGGCCGACTAGGGGGAATGCCATACTGGATCTAGTATTAGGTAACGAACCAGGTCAGGTCACTGATCTCTGTGTGGGTGAGTACCTGGGGGACAGTGAACACCGCACACTGGCTTTTAGCATTATCATGGAAAATGATAGAATCAGAGAGGACAGGGAAATTTTTAATTGGGGAAGGGCAGGTTATGAGGCTATAAGTTAGAACTTGTGGGTGTGAATTGGGATGATGGTTTTTTTTTTGCAGGGAAATGTACTATGGATACGTGGTCGATGTTTGAGGATCTTTTGCAGGATGTTAGGGATAAATTGTCCAAGTGAGGAGGATAGAGAATGCTAGGGTGAAGGAACCACGGGTGACAAGTGAGGTGGAAAATCTCGTCAGGTGGAAGGCAGCATACATGAGGTTTAGGAAGCAAGGATCAGATGGGTCTTTTGAGGAATATAGGGTAGCAAGAAAGGAGCTTTAGAAGGGGCTGAGAAGAGCAAGAAGTGGGAATGAGAAGGCATTGGCGAGTAGGGTAAAGGAAAACCCTAAGGCATTTATTCAATTATGTGAAGAACAGAAGGGTGACAGGAGTGAAGGTAGGAACGATTAGAGATAAAGGTGGGAAGATGTGCCTGGAGGCTGTGGAAGTGAGCGAGGTACTCAATGAATAAACACGAGGAAATCTGCAGATGCTGGAAATTCAAACAACGCACACAAAATGCTGGTGGAACACAACAGGCTAGGCAGCATCTCTAAGGAGAAGCACGTCGACGTTTCGGGCTGAGACCCTTCGTCAATGAATAGTTCTCTTCGTTCTTTACCAACAAGAGGGAACTTGATGACGGTGAGGGCAAAATGGGTGATGTTGATGTTCTGGAGCATGTTGATATTAAGGGAGAGGAGTTGTTGGAGTTGTCAACATATATTAGGACAGATAAGTCCCCGGGGTCTGACAGAATATTCACCAGGCTGCTCCATGACATGAGGGAACAGATTGCTGAGCCTCTGGCTAGGATCTTTATGTCCTTGTTATCCACGGGAATGGTACCAGAGGATTGGAGGGCGGCAAATGTTGTCCCCTTGTTCAAAAAAGGTAGTAGGGATAGTCCGGCTAATTATAGACCAGTGAGCCTTACGTCTGTGGTGGGAAAGCTGTTGGAAAAGATTCTTAGAGATAGGATCTATGGACATTTAGAGAATCATCGTCTGACCAGGGACAGTCAGAATGGCTTTTTGAAGGGCAGATCGTGTCTAACAAGCTTTCTAGACAGGTATATGGAGGAATTTAAGGTGGGGGGTTATATGGGAGGCAGGGTTTGAGGATCGGCACAAAATTGTGGGCCGAAGGGCCTGTATGTTCCATGTAAGCCTGATCGAGTTCCTTGAGGAGTTGACCAGACATATAGATGAGTATAGTGCAGTGGATTTGATCTACATGGATTTTAGTAAGGCATTTGACAAGGTTCCACACAATAGACTTATTCAGAAAGTCAGAAGCCATGGCATCCAGGGATTCAGAATTTGCTTGCATGCAGAAAGTAGCGGGTCGTGGTGGAGGAAGTGCATTCGGAATGGAGGGTTGTGACTAGTTGTGTCCTACAAGAATCGGTTCTGGGACCTCTACTTTTCGTGATTTTTATTAACGGCCTGGATGTGGGGTTTGAGGGGTGGGTTGGGAAGTTTGCAGACGACACAAAGTTTGGTGGTGTTTTGGATAATGTAGAGGATTGTCAAAGATTGCAGAGAGACATTGATAGGATGCAGAAGTGGGCTGAGAAGTGGCAGATGGTGTTCAACCGGGAGAAGTGTGAGGTGGTACATTCTGGAAGGACAAACTCCAGGGCAGAGTACAAAGTAAATGGCAGGATACTTATTAGCTTGGAGGAGCAGAGGGATCTTGGGGGTACATGTCCACAGATCCCTGAAAGTTGCTTCACAGGTAGATAGGGTAGTTAATAAAGTTTATGGGGTGTTAGCTTTCATAAGTCGAGGGATAGAGTTTAAAAGTCGCGAGATAATGATACAGCTCTATACAACTCTGGTTAGGCCACACTTGGAGTACTGTGTCCAGTTCTGGTCGCCTCACTATAGGAATGATGTGGAAGCTTTGGAAAAGGTACAGAGGAGATTTACCAGGATGCTGCCTGGTTTAGAGAGTATGGATTATGATCAGAGATTAAGGGAGCTAGGGCTTTACTCTTTGGAGAGAAGGATGATGAGAGGAGACATGATAGAGGTATACAAGATATTACGAGGAATAGATAGAGTGGACCCCAACGCCTCTTCCCCAGGGCACCAGTGCTCAATACAGGAGGAGATGGCTTTATGGTAAGGGGTGGGAAGTTCAAGGGGGATATTCGAGTGAGGGTTTTTAGAGCGTGGTTGGTGCGTGGAATGCACTGCCTGAGTCAATGGTGAAGGTAGTTTCTCTAGTGAAATTTAGAGATTACTAAACAGGTATATGGAGGAATTTAAGCTGGAGGGTTATATGGGATGCAGGGCTTAAGGGTCGGCACAACATTGTGGGCCGAAGGCCTGTGCTGAGCTGTTCTATTCTCTGTTAAAATTACTGTTGTTACTTTCTGTAGGATACAGTAGTGTAATTGTTTACTCTTCCTCACCTTCTGACCTTTTCAGCTTCCCTTATGGTTTTCCCAACACCGTAGGTTTGGAATACAACTGCTGCAGAAGGATCCCATTCTAAAATGACCCATTTATAACTAGACTCATGATGGACAGAATGAGAATCAACTTTATTATCACTGGCATGTGCCGTGAAATTTGATAAGATTGCGGCAGCAGTGCCATGCAATGTATGATACATGACTACATATGTGTCACAGCAGGCAAAACGTAATCTAAATAACAAGATCCTAACCTAGTACTCTGGAGCGAGATAAATGCTCAACTTCCACTTTTAAACTGCGTACTATCGAACGAATAATAGACTTTTAATTTGTCGGTGCAAATTACAGACTAGAGAAGTATGTTGGGCAGTTTCGCGACACACGTACTCAAGGTTGCATAGGAAATATTGTGGGAAGTTCTGTCAATGGCAAAAAAGGAGAATGCCGTATCAAATTTGCATTTTGCTGATTTCAAATTCCCTCTCCACCTCTGCAGAGTCTGTGTGCTCCTGCCTCGGAGTTTATTTGTGCGTGTCTCTCCCTTTATGTGTGCTTTGCGGTGCTTACGATCCTCTCCGGGGGACTTTGTGATTGTGCAACTCTCATTGTCCTTGAGTGAAATTGCTCCTGTCTGTGTGTCCCTGTCTTTGTGTAACCTCACCTCGCCTCTTCAATGTATCTGCTTCTGTATTTGGATGCACCACCAAGACTGGTTGTAACTGTAACTGCTTCTTTTTGCAGGTGCTGCGACCTGTCTGTGAGTTTGATTGTCTCTGTCAATGTGTCAGTCTTTGCATGCATTTTCACCTGCCTCCAAGTGAGTGTTTTTGCATAGTCCAGGAATGTTCCTGACTCTGTTTGCTAGTGTGCTTGCCCATTTGTATTTCTTCCGGTCACTGACTGCGCGTTTCCCTGCATCCCCTTCCCATATGACTGTTCTGTTAATTGTGAGAGTCACTGCCAATAAGTGCACTTGCCCTATGAAAATACGTGTGCATACATCTCTCTGGACGTATGTCTATCCGTGTGCACAGTTATAGTCCTATGTGTGTATACTTATTAATGTCCATGTATGTGTTTGTCCTCCCTCTATGTGTACTTGTCCCTCTATCTGGTCCTCGATCTCTCCTTTTCTATGTCTGTCTCCTTCTCTCTCTCACAGAGTCTTAGTTCACTACATAACAGAAATAGGGTCTTCGTCTCATCAAGTCCGTGACAGCCCAGTCTTCTGCTTACTCAAATCTACCTGTACCAGAGCAATGCCATTACTACAGGAAAGATATTAGCATGTATAGAGCATTGGCTGATTGGCAGCAGACAAAGCATGGGGATAAAGGGAACATTTTTTGCTTGGCTGTCGGTGACTAGTGGTGTGCCACAGCGGTCTGAGGTTCGACCGCTTCTTTTTACGTTACAAGTGATTGATCTAGATGACAAAATATATGGATTCGCGGCCGATTTTACCGATAATACAAAGATAGGTAGAGGGGAGGTCATTTTGGGTATGCAGAGAAGCTACAGAAGGACAGGCAGATTAGGAGATGGGCAAAGATGTGGCAGATGGAATACAGTGTCTTGAAGTATATTGTCTTGCAAATAGAAGAAATTGAAACGTAGACCATTTTCTAAATGGAGAAAAAATACAAAATTTGAGATACAGGGAGCTTTGGAGTCCTCGTGCAGGACTCCTTAAAGGTTAATTTGCATGTTGAGTCTGTGTTGAGGATGGAAATATACTGTTTGCATTCATTGGAGAGAACTGGAAGATAAAAGCAAAGGTGTTATGTTAAGGTTTATAAGGCACTCGTGAGACATCACTTGGAGTATTGTGAGCAGTTTTGAGCCACTTATCTAAGAAAGGATGCACTAATATTGGAGAGGTTTCAGAGGAGGTTCACGAAATGATTCTGGAGTTGAAAAGCTCATCACGTGAGGAGCGATTGAAGGCTCTGGGTCTCTACGCTCTGGAATTCAGAAAAAAAATGAGTGGTGATTTCAATGAAACCTATCAAATGTTGAAAGGCCTCGATATAGTGGATGTGGAGGAGATGCTACCTACGGTGAAGGAGTCTAAGGTCGGAGGACAGAACCTCAGAATAAACGGAGATGAGGAAGAATTTCCTAAGGCAGCGAGTGGTGAATCTGTGGAATTCATTTCTACAGAAGGTTGTTGACGCCAAGTCATTGGATATAATTAAGGCCGATTAATTAATTAAGGCTGATTATAATTATAATTAATATAATTATAATTATAATTAAGGCTGATTAGTCAGGGCGATGGTAGTTATGGGGAGAAGGCAGGAGATGCGGTGAAAGGGAAATGGATTGGCTTTGATGAAATAGCGGAGTAGACTAGATGGGCGACCTGGCTTAATACTGCTCCTATATCATGTGGTCTTCTGGTCTGATGTAAAACGCAACAATCAGTACACTGGCGGTGGAAGAATCTTTAAATCCTCCGTTCGCATAAAGTTAACACCAAGTCATACCAACAACTTATTCTGTTTGTAACATGATTGTATTTCATAAACATAAAACCAAATCAAACAGTTATTTTAGCTATGGTTTAGTTAGAATCTAATAGAATGGAAAGAATTTAATCTAAATAGTTAAGTGAATATTCAGCAAATGTCGAAATCAACAGGGACATAGTTTATTAATGAATGATATAATTAGAATTTCCTTTTCAGCATTACGAAGTGATTATGAATCGAAGCTGATAGGATAATGTAAAATATCTTCTTCAAGGCGAAAAAAAAGCAACTTTGCTGTGTTCAGGATAAGCACGGCTTTTTATGTAACTGTGACAACCTTGATGCCCACAGATGTGCTAAAGAAACCTAAAAACAGGGCGGATTTGGAATTAAACCATGGTTTTGTTTGTCATTTGTTCTGTCTTTAGTCGGAATATCTCTTTATTGAAAAACAATTAACCGACTAGTACAGGTAAATACGAAAACCCTTTTGAAACCAATTCACATTCTGCAGTCCGAGTTACATTTCTTCTTTTACAGAGAGATTTTTAATCAAATATTGTGTGGACCGTAAGTATGTGGTGTGTGAAGTTAAAAATAAAATAATTTTCCATATTCTAGCTGCTGAGTTACAGGTATGTGGTGACATCTGGAAACTACAAGTTGCAGATCCACCAACTCTGAACAATTTAAATATTCTGAAAATATTTTAAACTTCAAGGAGCGGATAATCGGGTTTGCGTTTTAGTTACAGAGGTGCCCATTTAGTGTAAACAGATATTGTAGTCCATTTTTCAATTCCACCCTGAATTTCCTCTGTGTCAGTCCGTAGATGCACGTGTTGGTGCAGGAACTGAGCAGCTGCAGCATAAACCCGAACTGCTGGAAAATATATATCGGTGAAGTATAAAACTTGTCTGAATAAGTATAATTTTCTACTTGCCAGTTCGAAGAATGTATAACGTAAGGCATGCACAGTAGGATGAAATTAGCTGAGAGAGCAAACAGCAAAATCATTGACTTCCTCCGGTTCTTCACCTCCGGATCCTTCTGACTCTCACTGTTGTTCCGTAATCTCCGCCGGACTCTATTCGCTGCAACAATATGTCTGATGGTTAAAGCATTGAAGAGTAGAATTAAACAAATTGGTAATAACGGGGTCATAATACTATCAAATAACTCGTAGCTTCTCCATATGGCTGATGTAAAGTATTCAGCTTTGGGAACGCAGCGCGTTGGGTCGGCTACAAAGTAAAATGGAAAAGATTGCGCAAAGCTCACAAGACCGACTGTTACTATCACCACGGTCGCTGTTCTGTCTGTGCAATATCGCTCCCGCAGTTTTTGACAGCAGATGGCGATGTAGCGATCGAAAGTGAAAGCAACCGTCCACCAAACAGAACAATCCATGGATGCAATCCCCAAGACAAGAGTCACAGAACATATAGGCGGTACGAGCAAGAAATTGGCAAACAGGTAGATATAGTTAATCTTCTCCAATACAACAGCAAAGATGACGACCATCAGATCCGATGCAGCCATGGCCACCAGGTAGTAGGTGATGCATTTTGAGAGACCGCACTTTCCACGGGACAAGATCACCATCGCCGTTAAATTAACTGCAAAAATGTAAAGTAAAATATTCTGTGACTTCCAAATAGATGCATCTTATTGCGAGTGAAATAATTTGCGCGATATAAATAATGTTCTGGTTTAAGTTACGGTCACATCCCGCAGCTCGGTTACCACAGAGCGCTCAGTAACTGAGAGTGCCTGTGCATGGCGCATCAGAAAATCCCTCCTCCAGCATCGTAATATAAAACGAGACTGATCCCACAATCTAATCACACAAACACGCAAAAGAAAATCGGGTTCAATAGGAACAGTACCTAGGGGTGTTTTTCTTGCGAACTGAGGTAAGATTGTGGGGATACATTCACATTTTAAGAAAAACAACAAAAAACTCCTTACCCCCTCTCATCTGCACCCCTCTGGCGCAATCACACACGCACACACACACACACACACACACACACACACACACACACACACACACACACACAATCCGTTACCAGCTGGAAAGGCCAACCTCTTGCCTCTGCTGGAATTGTGAACGCGCCCACTTCGGTCTCCGGCAATTCAGAATGGATTTGCAGACTCGCAGACCTTGGGCTCCGGCGAGAGGGCGTCGGATTCGGGACCACCAAATCTTCAATATTGGACCCTGAACTTTCCAATGACTTCTTTCTGATACAGATCAGTATCTGTACATACTACTCCCTCAACTACGCAGCCTTCACGTCCATCCCCGTGGTGATTCCCATCATAACTGCTCATTTAAGAGTCCGTTCTCTTTTTTACCCCCCTCTGGCTCCTTGAATAGAATATCCAACCTGTCTCTGAAAGGATCCATTCTCTCCTTAGCTTTAATCATGCTGCTAACACACTAATAAATGATCTCGGATTCTTATACATCCCGAAGGCTAAGCGACCTCATGCCGACTTTCCCCAACAATTTTTCTTAGATTTTCTCTATAGTCCGTACATGCATGAAGCAAATACTTCGACAGAAATTCCCTGCACCGAAAAAAAATAACTATCCGTTACTATTCGTTCGAGAAATTCACCTTCGTTGCTTCTTACAAGTGGGACATCCAAATCAAAAGTTCTGCAATCGCAAGTGAAAGTGAATTCATCAGTATCACTTGAATCCTCCAGTAGACACTGCCAATCTAACTTCCCCACATTCTGTTTTCCATTGTCTTTATTTAAATCTTTTATCGAAGGACAAGCAGGAGAGAATATTAGTGCAGAATCTACGGATTGTGAACTTTGTTAGCTTTCATAAATATTTCAAGTATAGAGCATAATTAATTAAACATTTTCTTTTTATTATGGGATGTGTTAAATACCTGTACATAATTATTATTTTAAAACACTGAAAAACTTATCCAGTGCCCCGTAAGCAGCTAAGACATCAAGGTAGCAAAATTCACTTAAAAAAAACTACATAACAACACGTTTTACTTTACAAAGCCCATGAACTAAACTTACAGAGTTTACCATGCAAGTTGGCTTCACGAGCGTAGTACAGCATGTAGAGGGAAGCGCGATATAACTACAGAGCCAAGATATCGCAGTAAAATCCATTAGCTTACCGGGAATACCGACAGCTGCAAGTACAGGATAGTAAATTCTGACAATGTGATAAATTGACGGATATTCCATTTTCAACCTGAAACAGCAAACAATTGTCTGAAATGCTCCAACTGCCCACATTTGCTCATTTAAAGAGTCCTTATACACCAGGGGGAAGTTGTCTATGTTCTCAAATTAGCCTCAAACCACTGTACAAACGTTCAAGATATACGTATTTTATTCATTATATTATTGATTAATATATTTAACTCTTTGGGGAATTTACAAGCAATTGCTTTGATGCTGATTTGGGCAGATATACAGAGGATGACTTTGTATTGTATCACGAATATTGAACAGGACAAACAAGTTACTGGGATCTTTTTTCATTTGACATACGTTACCGCTTTCAAACACATGTCAGTTATAATTCTAATGGCATCCACAGGATTGTAAACTAAATATAGTTCTGTTACAGAGGGGATTAATAAGCCATAACACCTTAAGACATAGAAACAGAAGTAGGCCAGTTATCCCATCAAGCCTGCTCCGCCATTCAATCATGGCTGATCCCGGAACCCATTCAACCCCACATACGTGCCTTCTTTCCATATTCTTTGATCCCCTGAACGATCAGGAAGCTATCAAATTCCATCTTAAATATATACACGGACTTGGCCTCCATTGCAGTCTATGACAGAGTAATCCAGAGCTTTATTACTCTTGAGCTACGAAAATTCTTCCTCTCCTTTGTCCTAAATGGTCGCCCCTCAATTTTGAGGCTTTGCTGTCTATTTCCGGATACGCCCATCATAGGGAGCATCCGGTACAAGTCCATCCTATCTAGCCCTCATGTCTCATTTCTTCTCTGTAACAGAACTAATTTTATTTCACAGTCACGTGGTTATAATTATGTGCATTGGAGCCGTTGGAGTTATCCTAATCTAGAAACATCATTAAACGATAGCAACTCTCGCAACTGCACACAAAACTCAATCATTGCTGGGGGTTATATTGCTCGAAATAGTATATTGATCAAGGTTGCCATTATGCCCAGGGTTACCATGTTTCGTTAACCGATTTTATTCATTTATTTCCCTCATTCTCTTTGCGGCTAGCAAAAAGAGACAATTCAAATATATCTAAGGTTGCGAAATCTTAAGTTGGATTGGATCCTGAGAAATATAAAGCAATCTAGGTACAAACTAAACCGCGACTCAGCTGGTGGAAACGGAGCAATGACTGAGTCTAACTGTAGTTAAAACATGCACACACGCGAGAAGAACGTAAAGGAAAGTAAGTTTAGGGAATTCAATGTTCACATTCCAGGGCATTTTTACACGAAGAAGATGAAATTGTGGCTGTTGAAGCCTATTAAGACCAGAAGACCATTAGATATAGCAGCACAATTAGGCCATTTGGCCCATTGAGTGTGATCGGCCATTTCATCATAACTGATCGAATTTTACTGTCAACCCCAATCTCACATAGGCTCCCCATATCCCTTCAAGCCCTGACCAATCGAGAATCCATTAAACACTGCCTCAAATATGCATACAGCTGCTTGTGGCAACAGATTCTATAGATTCATCATCCTCTGGCTAAAGAAAATCCTCCTCATCTCGTTTCTGAAAGGTCACCTCTCTGGTCTGAAATCGTGGATGTCCTCTGGTCTTAGACTCTTTCACCATAGGAAACGTCTACTCGGCATCCACCCTATCAAAGCCTTTTACCATTCTATAGGTTTTAATGAGGTCACATCTCAGTCTTCCGAGTTCCAGTGAATACAGACTGACAGCCATCAAATGCTCTTCATATGTCAAGCTGTTCAAAGCTGGAATCATTTTTATGAATTTCCTTTAAGCCCTCTCTAGTTTCAGCACACCTTTTCTAAGATATCGGGCCTAAAAATGCTCAGAATATTCTAAGTGAGGAATCACAGTGCTTTGTAGAGTTTCAATATTACATCCTTGCTTTTATATTCTAGAAATGAATGCTAACATCGCTTAAGCATGGGAAACTCCATAGGGCTGATGAGATTTATCTTTGTTTATTGTAAATGATAATTGATGCAATCGCTATAGCCGGGATAGAACCTCTATTTGAAAATTTTTTGTTCATCTGTCTTGACCCCAATAACAGTCAACGTTTATCCTCTGTTTATGGAGGTAAATAGACAAATTCTGGGATATTTTAGGGCGATGATCCTGTTGTCAGTCGAAGGGATTGAAGAAGATTATTAGAGATAGAATTTGCAGTACTTACATTTAGAAAAACATCGATTTATTCGGGGTTTTCAGCACGACTTCGTGCAGTGAATGTTACACTACGTGCATAGACTTATATAAATAAATCGTGAGTCCTTCACGGTGTCGCATGAAGACTATTGGGATCCACGTAGACTGGATGGATTTGTTTAAAAATGGGTTTGGCTATAGAAAACAAAATGTATTGTTTGAAAAGCTGTGGTCCAATTGGATGGCTTTGGTAAGTAGTGTTCCACAATGAGCCAATGTTTGTGTTGTGAACATAGCACATAGAAATTACAGTACAATACAGGCCTTCAGCCCACAGCATTGTTCAGACATTTTAACCTGCATCAAAATACATCTAAACATCTCCTCCAGCATCGTGCTCCATTGTTCTATTTTCTATGTCCTTGTCTTAAATATCCACCTTGTATATACCTCTAACACCTCCTCTGCTAGGGCCTTTGCACACTTGCCACTCTCTGTGTTAAAAACCTGTCCTCCCATATTCCAAACCCCCTTCCTCCTCAATGCTTTCAACTCCAGTTACTCTAAAATAGTGCCTCTCGTGTTAGCATTTTCTGTACTGGGGAAAAATGTCTCTGGATGTTCATTCCATAACTTTTATCATTTTGTAGACCTCTGTCAAGTTATCGCTCAAGCTCCTTGGCTCTAAAACGGAAATAATTTCAATGGACATGAGCTCTGCTTCAGTTAAATCTCGTCTACACACTCTTTAAGCTATCACATCCGTCCTATAATGAAGAAGGATACTAAAGCTTTAAAAATGGTGTAGAATATTCAAAGGCGACACACACGAAATGCTGGGAGAGCTCAGCATGCCGGGCAACATCTACGAAAGTGAATAACCTGTCAACATTTCGGGCCTGGACTGAAAGATAAGGGGAGAGAAATCAAAACAAGAAGGTAGGGAATGGGAAGGGGGAAAACAGATTATAGGTGAAGCCATGTGGGGGGGGGGGGATAAAGTAAGAAGCTGTGAAGTGATAGATGGAAAAGGTAAAATGCTGGAGAGAACATGCAGCACGGGAGACTGGGAGGGAGAAAAAGAGACAGGCAGGTGAAGAGAAGCGTAGAAGTTAGAAGGGAGGGAGGCAGAAAGTGGAATTCAAGATTCAAGATTTGTCGAGAAAAACGTTGTTTTTCGGCAGTGATACATTGTAATATATCGCAATGAAACAAAATACAATAAGAAATATCAAATAGTCATTCAAAAAAAGAGGAAGAAGTCCTTTGGAAATGTTCCTTGTTTCCCTGCCCATTCAGAAAACTAATGGCGGAAGCGAGGCAGCTGCACATGAAATTTCAAAAGTGTGTTTTTAGGTTCCTGTACTTAATCTCTGATGGTAACAATGAAAGGGCATGTCCTGAGTGATGAGGTTCCTTAATGATGGTTGCCACATTATCGTCTTTGTTTGGCGTCGTGGATGCCGTCGAGGCTCGTGCCCATGATGGAGCTAGCTGAATTGTCAACTCTTTTTTTTTGCATCTACCCTAATTGCCAGTGTGGTGTCAGAAGATTGTACCTTCAAGCTATTCGGTTGAGATGGATATCAGAGACAAATCGGGTAACTGATAGCCAGTGAATATTATGTTAATGGAATCTGAATCTGAATCTGAATCAGAACCAGGTTTATCACCGACATACAGCATGAATGTCGTGGAACCTGTTTTTGTGTGGCAGAAGTAGAGTTAACGTATTGACTACTGGAAATCTCTTTATATGCATTGAAGGGACAAGGAGAATGCACAAAATCGAGGACTCGATTCTTTTTTTTATTTTTTTGTTTTTTTCCTCTTGGTACCATTAGCTTTTTAAAATATATTTTTTTATTAAATGAATGACATAAAACAGAATACATAATGGAGTACATTTTCCTCCATTTTGGTTTTGAATTTTACCCCTAAACAAACCTCCCCTCACCCTCCCTCCCCAAACATACCATGGCAGCTAATGTATTTACAATACAACAACTCACAAATACAAGTACGGACATTTCACAGCCATACACCCACACTACTTCAAGATGAAGGTCCACACATATCCACAACATGTCACCTGATCCAGAATACGCTCATATTACAATTAATTAGCCACCCTCTGAGGTAATCTCAGAGTAAACGTGTTAAAAGAGAGGTAAACGTGTTAAAAGAGAGGCAACTTCCCAAGTACAATCAGATGCCCTCAACTAGTAGGAAATTCCTGAAGACTCCCAAAATATGACAAGCAAGGTCCCTATTTGTAATAGAACTTTTTAACAACCCCTCAAAGTGAATTTAATCTTTTCTAATTTCAGAAAACAAACATTACTTCCTCTAACCAAACAACACCAGATGGGGGGTGGCAGATTTACAGAGCAGCAAGATTCTCCTACGGGCCAAAAGCAATGTAAATTCAACGATATCCGACTGGTTTGCATTTCAACCCAAAGCATTATCCACCATACAAAATACAGCTATAAACGGGCAAGGTTTCAGTGTCACCGCAAAACCTCACTGATAATTTTAAAAACCAATGCCCAATAGCCATCAAGCCGAGGGCAAGAACAAAATGCATGTACTAAAACAGCCAGAGAGAAGGAACACCTGTCACAGCCAGCTTCTGTCCTGGGATATATGTCAGCAAGCCTGGCATTACTTAAATATACCCTGTGTAAAACCTTAAATTGTATGAGACGCAGTCTAGCACGTGATGACGAGGAATGAACCCTATTCAATGTTTTTGCCCAATATTCTTCAGCCAGATCCATACCAACGTCATCTTCCCACCTAGTCTTAGTTTTGTTTAAATCTTGAACTTCCAACGACAACAGCTGAGAGTATAGAACAGAGAACAGCCCTTTATTATGAAAGCTAAAAGTGAGTTTTTCCCACAACATAGCAGGTTGTAGATCAGGAAAAGAGGGAATTTTTTCCTTGACAAAGTGGCGAATCTGCAGATATTTAAAAATGATTATGTGGAAGACCATATTTACTGCACAGGTTATCAAAACTATCAAATATATTACCAGTGCACAAATCCTCAATGCGCAGAAGACCGTTCAAATCCCATTTTCAAAAAACTGAATCGAGTGTGGAGGGAAGAAAATAATTGGTTTCTATGAATGGGACCCAAAACTGAAGCTGCTGTGAACTTACAGTGGCAGCGAAATTGATTACAAATTTTGAAGGTGGCGAGCACGACCAGGTTAGATGTGAATTGAGAGGATTTCAATGGCAAGGAAGAATACACTAAAGCCTGGAGAGACCAGGAGTGGCAAGACCGTGCCTCAAGCAGGGACCAGTTTATATCTGGCCGGTGAAGCCAAAATAATACCTTTTGAATGTTCGATGCCCAGTAATAATGAATAAAGCAAGGAAGGCCCATTACACCTACATCACAACCTCTTTGGAGAGTGTGCTTATTAACCCATGGGACCATGGGACACTGTATGTCTGCTCTTCAGGTTGAGATTCTATATCGACTTACGTCCAGTTTTGACCCTATTGATAAGAACCCAACAACTGTGGACTGGGACATGATGATTTCTGGCGCTAGCATTATTGGCGAGCGGCGACCTTCAATAATGAACGTTAGAGAGTACAGAACGTTTGTGTTGCTCTTAGAATAAAAGTCAATGCGACCACATTTAGGGAGTTTTCGAGAGATAGTGAAGTCCTGGTGAAGAAGAAGCAAGAGATACATGGCAGATATATGCATCAAGGGAAAAATGAGGTCGGGGAGGGTGTGGTATAGGAAATGGAAGAGTGCACCTGTGAAGTTCAATGAAGGTACTGGTTTACTCAACAGACAAGACGAAGCAGGGCTTCAGATGATGTATTAAAAGTAAAGGATAGCAATGGGCAAAATTGGTCCTCTTGAAGATAAATGTAAATGTCCCACTATTAGAGTGCTTGGATGAATCTTCTAGTTTTAAATAACCTCCTTTCAGTCTTCAATAGTTTCAATATTTGCGGAAGAGGTAGTTATCTAATTGGAACCAGAAGGAACGTCAAAATTTCAAGCTATATATATATATATACACACACACATATGAATCGGAGTCGAGGTATGGCGATATATATGAGTATATCATCAGAACAATTTATAGAACGTTTAGAAAAGATACGTATAAGAAGCAGTTTCTACATTTGATGATGGACCGCAGTAATTCCAGAGAACACCTGATGAAGAAAATAATAAGCATCAGTCTCGGGAAAGAACTCGACGTATCAAACGGCGGTCACAGTTTCCTAGAGCGGGTAGTAGCTGAATGGAATTAGCGGACTTGTTCTTATGAAATTTGCAAAATTGAATACTGATTAGATTGCTTTTTTTTTTGGTACAACGCAGTGAATCGTTCAGCTGTTTGAGCAAATAGTAATCCTTTCTTCTCGCTGCTGGCATCAGGAAGGAGGTAGACGGGCCTTGGGGCCCACAGCATCAAGCTCATGAACAGATATTACCCTTCAAATACCAGGTCTATTGAACCAGAGGGAAGAACCGCACTCACATCACTCATCCCAACACTGATAAGTGCCCACAACACACGGACTCATTTGCAAGAATTCTTCATGTCTCTTTTTCGAAACTTATTGCAAAGACTCTTCAGCATGTTTTATTATTATCACTTAGTTTTTATTATTCTATTTGCATTTGCACTGTTTGTTGTATTTTGCACATTGGTTGTCCGTCTCATTTGTGGCTGTTTTAGTGATTCTATTTGCGTTGCTTTGTCTTTATTCTGAATATCCTTAATTGTCTGAGATCTGTAAGGGATCTACAGTGCACAGTGTTCTCATACATCTACTGCCTTGATACTTTACGTTCAGAGGAGCCCTGGATATGAGACGTAACGTGGAGCAGACACATGCTATCAATTAGAAAGTACTTCAATTTCCTAGCTGAAACTAATGAAATTATTTCTGATAACCCCTTCCCCCCGTCTCGACCCTTCCATATGCATCTCTGGAGATAAACTGTTGACTGGAATATTTTATAGAATTAACGATTCCTGCACTTGTAATATAAAAATGCTATTACCATTTCTCAGTCCCTTCATCTCCGCCACATCCTTTCCCAGGATGAGTGTTTCTTTTCCACGACATCAGAGGTGTCCTCCTTCTTCACAGTACGGGGTTTACCTTTCTCCAACATTGATGCGGCACTATCCTCCATCTCCCGGAAATCCGCGCCAACTCCATTCTCCCGGCGCCTTAACGTTGCTCTTGTCTTTGATGCAGTGTTCGCCGAACTTGACAATTAGCTTGCAGACATTTCATCTCCAGTTAAGGTGACATCCTAACTGGTGCATTTAGTGTTTCTCTCTGGGAGTGTTCGCGTATATAAAGTCTCCCGTTCACTTGCCTCTGTTCAGATTTGCTGCTACTTCAGCTGACCTTTGAAATTTATTGGCTTGTTCATAATGTATCTGACGGTTTCGTAGATAGCGTCTTTCTTGACAAACCTGTTTACGAAGTTATCAGAGGATAACAGTAGAGATACAGTGGAGCAGATTGGGAGGCAGATTTTGGAAAGGTGCAAAAATAACAGGGCTGTTATTATGGGTGACTTTAACTTCCCTAATATTGATTGCCACTTGATTAGTTCCAAGGGTTTAGATGGGGCAGAGTTTGTTAAGTGTGTCCAGGATGGATTCCTGTCAAAGCATGTTGACAGGCCGACTAGGGGGAATGCCATACTAGATCTAGTATTGGGTAACGAACCGGGTCAGGTCACAGATCTGTCAGTGGGTGAGCATCTGGGGGACAGTCATCACCGGTCCCTGGCCTTTTGCTTGATCATGGAAAAGGATATTAGGATATTTTCAAAAAGCTTTTGATAAAGTCCCACATAGGAGATTAGTGGGCAATATTAGGGCACATGGTATTGGGGGCTGAGTACTGACACGAATTGACAGGAAACAAAGAGTAGCGATTAACGGGTCCCTTTCGGAATGGCAGGCTGTGACCAGTGGGGTACCACAATGTTCGGTGCTGGGACCGCAGCTGTTTCCAATATACATTAATGATTCAGATGAAGGGATTAAAAGTAACATTAGCAAATTTGGTGATGACACAAAGCTGGGTGGCAGTGTGAAATGTCAGGAAGATGTTATGAGAATGAAGGGTGAGTTGGACAGGTTGGGTGAGTGGGCAAATTTGCGGCAGATGCAGTTTGATAAATGCGAGGTTACCCACCTTGGTGGCAAGAACAGGAAGGCAGATTACTATCTAAATGGAGTCAAGTTAGGAAAAGGGGAAGCACAACGAGATCTAGGTGTTCTTGTACATCAGTCAATGAAAGCAAGGATGCAGGTACAGCAGGCAGTGAAGAAAGCTAATGGCATGCTGTACTTTATAACAAGAAGAATTGTGCATAGGAGTAAAGAGGTCCTTCTGCAGCAGTATAGGGCCCTGGTGAGACCCCACCTGGAGTATTGTGTGCAGTTTTGGTCTCCAAATATGAGGAAGGACATTCTTGCTATTGAGGGTGTGCAGCATAGGTTCACAAGGTTAATTCCCGGAATGGCGGGATTTTCATGTTGAAAGATTGGAGCGACTGGGCTTGTATACACTGGAATTTAGAAGGATGAGAGGGGATCTGATTGAGACATATACGATTATTAATGGATTGGACACGCTGGAGGCAGGAAGCATGTTCCCGCTGATGGGTATGTCCAGAACGAGAGGCCACAGTTTAAGAATAAGGGGTAGGCCATTTAGAACTGAGATGTGGAAAAGCTTTTTCACCCAGAGTGTGGTGGATATGTATAATGCTCTGCCCCAGAGGGCAGTGGAGGCCAAGTCTCTGGATGCATTCAGGAGAGAGTGAGATAGAGCTCTTGTATTTAGCGAGTTCAAGGGATATGGGGAGAGGGCAGGAACCGGGTACTGATTGTGTATGATCAGCCACGACCACAGTGTATGGCGGTGCTGACTAGAAGGGCCGAACGGCCTACTCCCGCACCTATTGTCTATTGTCTATTGATAGAATCAGAGGACAGGAAAATTTTTAATTGGGGAAGGGCAAATTATGAGGCTGTAAGGATAGAACTTGCAGGTGTGAATTGGGATGACGTTTTTACAGGGAAATGCACTATGGACATGTAGTAGATGTTTAAGGATCTGTTGCAGGATGCTAGGGACAAATTTGTCCCGGTGAGGAAGATAAAGAATGGTAGGGTGAGGAACCATGGGAGACAAGTGAAGTGCAAAATCTAGTCAGGTGGATGAAGGCAGCACACGTGAGGTTTAGGAAGCAAGGATCAGGGGGTATGGAGAGAAAGCAGGTACAGGGTTCTGAGTTGAATGATCATCCATGATCATACTGAATGGTGGTGCAGGCTCGAAGTGCCGAAGTTTCTATGATGGGCCTATTGAGGAATATAATTTAGTAATAAATGAGCGTAAGAACGGGCTGAGAAGAGCAAGAAGGGAGCATGAGAAGGCCTTGGCGAGTAGGGTAAAGGAAAACCCCAAGGCATTCTTCAATTATGTGAAGAACAAAAGGATGACAGGAGTGAAGGTAGGACCGATTAGAGATAAAAGTGGGAAGATGTGCCTGGAGGCTGAGGAAGTGAGCGAGGTTCTCAATGAATACTTCTCTTCACTATTCACCAATGAGAGGGAACTTGATGACGGTGAGGACAATATGAGTGAGGTTAATGTTCTGGAGCATGTTGATACTAAGGGAGAGGAGGTGTTGGAGTTGTTAAAATACGTTAGGACGAATAAGTCCCCGGGGCCTGACGGAATATTCCCCAGGCTGCTCCAGGAGGCGAGGGAAGAGATTGCTGAACCTCTAGCTAGGATCTTTATGTCCTCGTTGTCCACGGGAATGGTACCGGAGGACTGGAGGGAGGCGAATGTTTCCCCCTTGTTCAAAAAAGGCAGTCGGGTTAGTCCAGGTAATTATAGCCCTGTGAGCCTTACGTCTGTGGTGGGAAAGCTGTTGGAAATATTCTTAGAAATAGGATCTATGGGCATTTAGAGAATCATGGTCTGTTCAGGGACAGTAAGCATGGTTTTGTGAAGGGCAGATCGTGCCTAACAAGCCTGATAGATTTCCTTGAGGAGGTGACCGGGCTTATTGATGAGGGTAGTGCAGTGGATGTGATCTACATGGATTTTAGAAAGGCATTTGACAAGATTCCACACGGTAAGCTTATTCAGAAAGTCAGAGGGCATGGGTTCCAGGGAAGTTTGGCCAGGTTGATTCAGAATTGGCTTTCCTGCAGGGTTGTGGTGGAGGGAGTGCATTCAGATTGGAGGGTTGTGACTAGTGGCGTCCCACAAGGATCTGTTCTGGGACCTCTACTTTTTGTGATTTTTATTTACGACCTGGATGTGGGGGTAGAAGGGTGGGTTGGCAAGATTACAGACGACACAAAGTTGATGGTGTTGTAGATAGTGTAGAGGATTGTCGATGATTGCAGAGAGACATTGATAGGATGCAGAAGTGGCTGAGAAGTGTCAGATGGAGTTCCACCCGGAGAAGTATGAGGTGGTACACTTTGGAAGGACAAACTCGAAGGCAGAGTATAAAGTAAATGGCAGGATACTTAATAGTGTGGAGGAGCAGAGGGATCTGGAGGTACACGTCCACAGATCCCTGAAAGTTGCCTGATAGGTAGATAGGGTAGTTAAGAAAGCTTATGGGGTGTTAGCTTTCATAAGTCGAGGGATAGAGTTTAAGAGACGCGATGAAATAATGCATCTGTATAAAACTCTAGTTAGGCCACACTTGGAGTACTGCGTCCAGTTTTGGTCGCCTCACTATAGGAAGGATGTGGGAGCATTGGAAAGGGTACAGAGGAGATTTACCAGCCTGCTGCTTGGTTTAGAGAGTATGGATTATGATCAGGGATTAAGGGAGCTAGGGCTTTGCTCTTTGGAGAGAAGGAGGATGAGAGGCGACATGATAGAGGTGTACAAGATATTAAGAGGAATAGACCGAGTGGACAGCCAGCGCCTCTTCCCCAGGGCACCATTGCTCGGTACAAGAGGACATGTCTTTAAGTTAAGGAGAGGGAAGTTCAAGGGGGATATTAAAGGAAGATTTTTCACTCAGAGAGTGGTTGGTGCGTGGAATGCACTGCCTGAGTCAGTGGTGGAGGTAGATACACTAGTGAAGTTTAAGAGATGACGAGACAGGTATATGGAGAAATTTAAATTGGGGGTTATATGGGAGGCAGGGTTTGAGGGTCGGCACAGCATTGTGGGCCGAAGGGCCTGTAATGTGTTGTACTATTCCATGTTCTATGTTCTATAACCACGCTTCTAAAAATTCTTGGGCCTGCTTTGTGTTTCCCAGTACCTACATGGTGTCCCATTAAAGTGGTGTCCTTCTCGATCTTCATTTACCGAGATCAGCGACAGTGGGTCATTTCTCTCTACACCCAGTTTGTGTTTATGTGAAAGAGTCTATCGAAATAGACGCCATCTACGAACAGTTAACTGCAGTAGAAACGAAAGCAAATAAAATTCAAAAGTCAGCTGAAGGTTTAGACCATCAGGACCAAGTCAAGCGAATGGGGGCTGATATAAATGCCAGTATGCTCAGAAGAAAACGCAAAGCACCATGCACTGTGGATGTCACCACGACTGGTAATGAAACATCTGCACGCATTTGTCAAGTTCAGCGAACAATACAACATCAAGCGCCTCAAACTGAGCTAACAATCTTCACCAGCATCCTAAAGTTCCTCGTGTCCTTACTCCTTCCCTACCATCACATCAGGTTCAAGATCCGACATAGCATTCTCCGGAGTTTCCACCATCTCTAATGTGCTCCTATCACGAAACACATATTTAACCCAGGCAACCCTTTCATATTCTATACCTTCATAGTATGGTCCGGATCAATTTTGACCCGGCCCAAGAATCCCCTCATAACAAGTGTCTCTACAAAATTTTGAACGACAGATCTATTTTGAATGTACGAATAGCCCATCTGACATTAATGAATAGGTGAGTAATCCTTCATTAATGTTTCCGAGATCTAAAATCCATTTCAATAGGTACTGGTCAAATTTGACCCGGAACAGCCTCAATGTACAAAATTTGTAGCATCTGTACAAAAGTATAAAATTTTAAAATATTTTCATTTTTGCGCATTTTGGGTTACTTTTGGAAAAGTCATCGAGTTGCGGCTAATAATGGCATTTAGGGCGTTTTTACTGCTGTCAAATGTCAAAACAGGTCAAATCTCACCCGAACAGTATGTGACTGTTAATTCCCTTTCCCACTCTCCACTTTCATAGGGTTCGCTCCCTCCGAGATTCCCTATCCATTCGAACTTCATCAATCATCTGCCTCCCAGTACTTATCCATGTAAGTGGCCAAAATGGCCAAGCTGCCCAAACAGTCCTTTTACATGTTAGAACACTTCATCATTGAGTCTACTGGGATCGTCTATTACTGCCGATGTTTCCGATGCAGCCTAGTCTACAATGCTGGGGAGATCTGCTGCATCCTCCAAAAGGGGAAATTCCTGGTGGTCAAATAATTTAATTCTAATTCCCATTCTTGATCCCACATGTCTGTCCATGGCCTCCTCGTGTGCCACGAAGAAGCCACCCACAGGGTGGAGGAGCAAGATATCATATTCCGACTCGGAAGTTACAAACTGATGCCATGAATACTGATTTTTTTCTGATCAGAGAAAAAAAAAATACTTCCCCACCCCTCTTCTTGTATTCCGCACTCTGGCCTCTTGCCTGTTTTCAACTGTCTATCACCTGGGACCCTCCTCCTTCGTTTTCTCCTATGGTCCGCTCTGTTCTCACCTCTGCACTGGTTTCCCTTCCTATATACCTTTTTATTGTCCTGACTCCGCTTGTACTTTACAGTTCTGAGGAAGTATCTCGGCCCGAAGTGTCAGTTTTTGGTTCATTTCCACATGTGCTGCTGAACCTGCTTAATTCCTCCAGCATTTTATGCGTGTGAAATAAAAACACTGTAAACCGGAAAAGGATGTTGAAAGGGAAGTTTGGACGGTCAATTAAATCGACGGTTTTTGCTCTCCTGACATCGGATTTGAGCAAGCAGAGAATAGTGGGTCCTATCCCTGACAGTGGGTAAATAATTGCGTAGCGATATTGGATGCCCATCATCTGAAAAACTCTTGTTGGCAATCATTTGGGAACTTGTTCTAATTAGTCTGTGATAGGCAAATTGATATTTCCGATAATGGAGAGCGGAATGGGTCTAACCTCCACCTGGCAGTATTAAAGACAATTAGCAGATACCTGTGACATTCGGTGGGTGGGGGACGGTATAATGTATTCCCCGGTATGGAGTGGAAATCTGGAACTCTTGGGATTGAACGGATTACTAACCCAGCGTACTGGCAGTAAGTATCTCCTTATACGGAAACATATTTGAAGGAGAAGGATTGTGATTGGGAGAAGAATCGCCTGGAACTTTCAAGCCAGAAACGTAGGTAATATGAGTTCATCTGAAGAGAAGGACCACCCTGGGTTAGACAGCAGCAGAATGTGAGGACGCGTGAATGCTTTGAATTGACGGAGATGGACCGAAATAAATTGTCAATTTAAAAGAGGAATTATACAGGAATATCTAGCGAGAAAAGAGTCGGGTATTGAACTCGTGTTCATTTATATATTTATCAATCTAAAATAGATGAGAACACCTTTTGAAGAACTAGAATCCAACAATGTATTTCACCATTCAAAGCCAAGTAACTAACACGACAAACCAGGCAGAAGAGACGACAAACGGAGTCAGGGTGCTCCAGAGCCAGATACCAGTGTGAGTAACTCATGGGAACAGCTTGGTTCCTCTCAGAAACGATGGCGGATGAACACTGGCGTTGACATTTTACAACAAAATCATGACCATCGGGCTTGTCGGAGGATGTATGAACGATCCCGTGCAGTTTGTGGGCGGATCGAATGAGTTCACGTTGTGTGAAGGCAGTATTATTTGTCAAAATGAAGACTGTGCGTAACGTATTCTGAAATGATATTTTGTTGGTGACCCCGGCAATTCAAGACAGTCTATCTTTGGCATTGCAAACAATTTGCTATTAACTGGAGAATTATGAACGTATTTACCTGACATTCTGCCTTATTATTGTTAAATCACCCGACCTCAGGAATTGTGATAGAGGTTTGCCATTAAATTTGATCCAGACAAAGAGTGAGCACACGCGTTTATTATGGAGCAGAGGGGCTACACCCTGGGAAATAGCTGGAGCGGGGAACTCAAACTCCGAGGCAGATCATGAGACAATATGACCGCAAAGCATATAGGCAAAATCGGTCTTTAGGACTATTGAGTGCTATTTTATGCTTCCACGTCTGTGTCGTGGTAGGCCTTCAACGAGAGGCCACAGATCATTCATCTGGGCCTTGGTTCAAGCAGTGCCGCCGTCAGGATACGATTTTATTCAGCAACTGGCGTAATGAAGCGGCTGGATATGTCACCGCTTTCTTGACCTGTTCCCTGAACTTTGATTGGGTGGCGGCATAAATGAATGTGTTCGTGCAGCAGCTGACATTACTCAGTAAATATGCTACATCGTGAAAGATCTCTTCAGAATCATTTCGATCAGCTGCTGTCCCCGTGATCTGATAATAGGCGAAATCAACAACAACCGTCAGCCACAGTACGATAAAGCTACCAGAGAGGGTGACAAGTAAAACTACCGACCTCCTCCTGCTCTCCATCTCCGGATCACTGTGGTTTTTACCTTCGCTTCGACCACGCAGCCCCTTCCGTACCCGACTGGCAACTAAAATATGCCTGACTGTGAGAGCATTGAGTAGCACAATTACAACGAAAGGCAGTAATGGAGTTAAAATCATAATGACCCCGTCAAATGCCACCCAGCCAGGATCAGTGTAAAAATTGTTCATCATTACACATAACCAGGGTACGTTGTCTATGACCTCTACGGATTTCTGAGCGAAGTAGAGCGGTACGTTTTTGACACAAAGGAGAGTGCCTATTGTTGCCAGGATCAAAGCCGCCGTTCTCTCGTTGTTATACTTGGATCTAAGCTTCTGGCAGCAGATGACAACATGTCGGTCGAGGGTGAAAGTTACAGTGAACCAGACTGAACAGTCTATTGCAACATACGAGAGTACATATATAGACCTGCACACAGGGGTAATGTCGAGGAAACTCATCGGAAAATAGTGTTTACTAATACGATACAAAATAACCTCAGTGACAATGGCCAACAGATCCGCCGCTGCCATGGCCACCAGGTAGCGAGTAGTACATTTAGAGAGGCCGCACTTTCCCCGAGACAGGATCACAATCGCCAACAAATTCACTAAAAAGATTAGAAAAGATATAAAGGAAATGTTAAACATTTATCCTTCTGGACTTAACTCACGATTTGTTTCACGAATCTGAAGGCAGGAAGAGTGTTTCAAGTCAGTGGTTGTAAATTAGAAAACAGTCTACAAATAATTTAAACTGTCCAATGTTTTCCTTTTCAGTTTAAACGGAAGTTGTAGAACGGTACGGCCGTAGCAGAGAAGCGCCCTGCATGACCGTCAACGACAAAATGTTGACGGTTTCTTTAAGCTATCCCAGTTTACCACAGTTTAAAGCACCCTAAAACACGATTCGAACTGCTCAATGTTTCATTTTCAGTTGCATGCCCTTGCATGACCATCATTGACCGAAATTTGGACAGCTTCAACATGCTCTCCCAATTAATACTCTTCTTCTCAACCCCAAACGAATTTCTCCCTCTTTTGAGATTGTGAGAACTTTCCGTTACTGAGGAAGCATGTATCTTTCCTCAAAGTATCCAGTTCCGTTATACTCTGCTCGTTGTCTCTCATTATCCGTAAGCTGTTCAACTAGTCTCTCTCCATTAAGTTAAAGCGTGTCCCGAGCCTTATAGGCTCATCATGTCGGTGCTTATTTCGGTTTCTGTGGCGTGAAGCGACTGAGACTCCACTCCGGATAGGATGCCCGTCTATCGCGACGTTAACCCCGAGCATTTTGCCAGTATCCATTTTCAGCTGGGTGTGACTGGAGAAGTGTGTGGTTAAGTACCTTGTTCAAGGAGTCAACACACTGCCTCGACTGGGGCTCGAACTCACGATCTTCAGATCGCTAGCCCAACGCCTTAACCACGCGCCACTCTCTTTATAACATAGTCGTAATGTCCTAGGAGCCAGTCCGGATGGTGACAAACCTTTGATAATAAATTTGCCATTTTCACGACAGAGGGATACAACCCATATAGCTATCTCACTAAGCACCGATAATTTTGGGGACACAAAAAGTATCAGCATAATAATCCATATCATAAAGTTACAGAGACATAACGTATAGATTTTTACTCCTCATGTATGTGAAGGATGTAAGAAATAAAACCCAATTCAATACCAGTATATACTTTGTCTTTTTACTTGCAATGTGGATTTCATACTTATTGAAGATGCAATGTATCATCCGTATATTTTCACACTTAACTCAAGCTATGTACTGTATATCTGCCCTTTTCTGTTTGAATTTCTCCCCCAACTGACGGTGCCACAAGTCACTTATTGTCAGCAAATAAGGAGATGTTATATTTGATTCGATCGTTTGGAGGAGCGCATGAACATATGTCTCTCTGTTACTGTTTTTTAGCCGGAAGGAGAAAAGAAAAGTGCACATTTTATTGACCCGTTTCCTGTATATAACCGATGTACAGCTAATGCCAGTTTTTCACTGCAGTCTATGAGTTTCATACTTGCATTGGGACCTCTTACGCAGGACTGTAAATGAAATCCGCTGAAAAATATGAATTCCATATATCCACCTGATTTTACCTGTCTATCCCCTCAGTAAGAACACGGAAATACTATTCAACTTGCAAACCTGAGTTTTTTCTTCGTTCTTAATTCGAACTACTTCCTCCATTAGTGATACCCTGTGACATTTTCTGATCTGTTGACGTGACTGCGACACGTCTCCTACACCATATTAACAGAATTGCTTCTGAACTGAAGACAGGCATAACAAAACTTTTTAATTTGCCCTCTGATTTTTCAACCTGAATTCCGATTTTCTAATGCTCAAAATCTGCCGCAATTCATAGAATTCAGCAAAATATAATTCCGTGCATCCACGCATTGACCCATTGTTGTCTCCAGATTCTTTATGCAGAACTAGTTTCCTTCTGTTACTCCTTGGAATTTGATCTATGGCTCCAGGAGAATGTCTGGGAAATATATATATCCTCCTCCATGCTGGAAGAACGTTAGCCTGCTATTTAGTTGCCTTCCATTCGAAATTCACATCGAGATTATCACTCCAGATTGAGATTCACTCACTTACCAGGAACTCCAGTTGTAGCGATGATCATGTAAAGTAGTTTCTCCACATTACGATACGCTTCTAACATTGTATTTAAAAGGATGCTGTGTGCCTTTGATGGTAGACAAATACAAATGTATGAAATTCGATAAGAATCTGTTATATATATATATACACACACACACACACACGCTTTGAGATCCCTGCGGGATGACTGTACTTGGAAGACAATTAAAAACGTATTTTCAAAATGTGAACGGAGTGCATCAGCCGATTTAATTTGCCGCGGGGGGAGGGGAATTGAATTATATATTTGTTTATTTCAAATACTTTTGGTGAGAAATTTCAAAGCCTGGAAAATTCCATATCACCCATGTGGACGGATCCCAGCCCAGACAAATGATTTAATTCGCCTGAATTGATTTAATCAACCCATACATTACCTGCGATTCTACTCTACCGAATCCGCAGATTACACTGACGACTCCAGTCAAGTGTGCATCTAAACAATTTCTCTCTCTCTGAATGCTCGTTTACTGTGTCTTTTCTAAAAACTGAACGTTCTGAAACCATTCATTTATCACATGTTTTTAAGTTGTCTGAACGTCACCTAAATTTATTGATTCGGCAATGTTCCATTTCAGAGTCGTGTTTGATCTGAGTTCACTCAGAACTGCTGCAACATAGAACGCTAAACATATAGCACAGTACGGGTCATTTGGCCATCGACGAAATGCCGACGCTTTAGCCTTCTCCAATATCAAACTTACTCTTATCTCCAAAGATCCATCCATCTTCTTCCATTAACCTCCAACTATAATAGTCTCTTCAATGTCTTTAAATTAACTGCCTGCACGACCACTCCAACCGCGTCAGCGCTTTCTGCACACCTGGCACTGTCTGTATTAAAAAATAAAACTCCAGACAACACGAGTACAAATCTCCAACACGATACAGTGAAATGCAAAATTTTGGGCACCCCTGGTCAAAATTTCTGTTACTGTGAATAGCTAAGCAAGTAAAAGACGACTTGATTTCGAAAAGGTATACAGTTAAAGGTGACACATTTCTTTAATATTTTAAGCAAGCTTTATGTTTTATTTCCGTCGTCTACAGTTTCAAAATAAGAAAAAAGGAAAAGGGCCGAAGCAAAAGTTTAGGCACCCTGCATGGTCAATGCTTAGTAACACCCAACTTGGCAAGTATCACAGCTTGTAAATGCTTTCTGTAGTCAGGTAAGCGTCTTTCAATTCTTGCTTGGGGAATTTTCGCCCATTCCTCCTTGCAAAAGGCCTCCAGGTCTGTGAGATTCTTGGGCCATTATCCATGCACTGCTCTTTTCAGGTCTCCCCACAGATTTTCGATGATGTTTAGGTTGGAGGACTGTGAGGGCTATGGAAAAATCTTCAGCTTGTGTCTCTTGAGGTAGCCCATTGTGGATTTTGAGGTGTGTTTAGGATCATTATCCTGTTGTAGAAGCCATCCTCGTTTCATCTTCAGCTTTTTTAGAGATCGTGTGATGCTTGCATCCAGAATTTTCTGTTATTTAATTGAATTAGGAGAACAGTGCACCACCACTCCAGAGTCTGCTAAATCTTCTTGAAGATCTTTTGCAGTCAAACGGGGGTTTTGATTTACCTTTCTAGCAATCCTACGAGCAGTTTTCTCGGAAAGTTTTCTTGGTCTTCCAGACCTCAACTTGACCTCCACCGTTCCTGTCAACTACCATATCTTAGTTACTGATGACAAAGCAATCTAAAAACGCTTTGCTATCTTCTTATAGCCTTCTACTGCCTTGTGGGCATCATGCGTTTTAATTTTCAGAGTGCGAGGCAGCAGTTTAGTGGAGCCCATAGCGGCTGACTGTTGGGGCAAGGTTTTAAACGTCAGGGTATTGATAAAGCTTTGAAATTTGCTTCACCTAGCCTTTGCTGATGATTACTGTGAACAAGCCATAGCCCTAACAAGCCAATTAAAGTCTGAGACCTTGGTAAAAGTTATCTGAGAGATCAAAACTTTTGTTGTTCCCAAATTTTTACATGGTGCTGCTTTCGTTTTTTCACACTAAAATTGTACAAAACAAAAACAATACACTAACCGTGCTTAAAATGTTGAAAATAATGTTTCATCTTTAACTTTATGACTTTTGGAGATAATTTTATGTTCTACTCACTTAACTATTCACAGTCACAGAAATTTTGACTAGGTGTGCCCAAACGTTTCTATGCCATTGTATAGGTATGTAACCATATGTTAGCCATTTCCGCCCTGAAACAATATCCCTGTTTCTGTGCTCAATCTGTGCTTATTATCATCTTTTACAACCCTATTAAGCCAACCTATATCCTCCTCTCTAAAGAGAAAAGCCCTACTTCACTCAAACTAACCCCTTTAGATACGCTTTACCTTCCATGCAGCACTCTGGGAAGTATCATCTGCACTGTCTCTAAAGCACTCCCTTCCTATAATGCGAAGCCGGATTTGAACACAAACCTTTGGTCTAACTAGAGTTTTATAGAGCTGCAATATTACTTCGCATATCTTGAACTCAATCACTTGATTAATACAGCCTAAAAAACCAGGTAACTTCATTATATTACTATAATGAACCTTCAATAACAATAATAACGATAAGTTATTCAATAATAAGAATCTTCAATAATAACAATCAATTGTTAACACACATAGCGTTAGTAGTACAGCAGCATACGATACTATCTTTAGTCAAGGATGCATTATGCATCTCCAGTTGCAAAACGTATTTGAAAACATTGTGCTCCTGAATATTTAATTGGCTTTATCGGCGTATGTTGCAATTACATTAAGATGTTTCATCCTTTGATGGGTTACCTTCCTTGCCGCTACCACATCTCGTGTCTAGTTTGTGGCGAATACGCAATCTGTCATGCATACAGCATATCATGAAAGGCTGATTATTCTCAGTGGGCCGGCATATTAAATTGCAACGGCAGATATACGCTATACCAAGGGATGGGACCAGTGCTCTTTGGAAGGTCACAATTCGAAGCCTGACTTTACATTTGGTTATTCAAGGGCTAACTTTGCCTCTGCTCTGGCAGACGTATTTCCTTAGGAAAATCTCACTATTTGTCGCACCGATATCGATCTTTGTACTTAGGGGTACGCTATTATCAAGTTATCACAGTTCCTCACTCGGTATAAAAAATACACATAAAGTACCTTTATTGTTTCCATGTACTAGTGGTAATGATAGCTATCATTTTGTGAGACTGTTGTTGCAGCAGCCATTCTTTTTAAATATTTAGTGGCATGGTCCTCGCTCAGGGATGGTCCAATAGGAGCAACTAAAAGTGAACACAATGAGTTTCCTGTTGCCTAACGACGACCATTTCCAGATAATATGCTCATTTGGTTATGTAAAATGGTAGGCATATAGAAATCTGAGATCTGAAGCAGCTTGAGCTCAGTGCCCCCCACCCCCCGAAACCCATGATTCCCGAATAACATCTTCATAAATCAATCCCTTACCAAGAAGCATTCACAGTAGTAAAATGTGCTCGTGGGTTACAGTAGCAAGCAAAAGTCTCAGCACCCGGGGTCAAAATTTCTGTTACTGTGAACAGTTAAGTGAGTAGACGATGATCTCCAAAAGTCATAAAGTTAAAGATGAAACATTCTTTTCAACATTTTAAGCAAAATTAGTGTATTATTTTTGTTTTATACAATTCTACACTGAAAAATGAAAAGAGCCCCATGCAAAAGTTTAGGCACTTCAAGAGATTTGAGTTCTCAGATAACTTTTACCAAGGTCTTAGACCATAATTAGCTTGTCAGGGCTATGGCTTGTTGACAATCATCGTTAGGAAAGGCCAGTTGATGCCAATTTCAAAGCTTTATCAATACCCTGACTCTTCATACCATGTCCCAAAAATCAGCAGCTCTGGGCTATCTAAGCAGCTGCCTAACACTCTGTAAGTTGAAATAAATGATGCTCACAAAGCAGGAGAAGGCTATAAGAAGATAGCAAGGCATTTTCAGGTAGCCATTTCCTCAGTTCGTGATGTAATTAAGAAATGGCAGTTAACAGAATCGGTGGAGATCAAGTTGAGGTCTGGAAGACCAAGAAAACTTTCCGAGAGAACTGTTCGTAGGGTTGCTAGAAAGGCAAATCAAAACCTCGTTTGACGGCAAAAGACCTTCAGGAAGAATTAACAGACTCTGGAGTGGTGGTGCACTAATCCACTGTGCAGCGACACCTGCACAAATATGACCTTCATGGAAGAGTCATCAGAAGGAAACCTTTCCTGCGTTCTCACAACAAAATTCAGCGCCAGAAGTTTGCAAAGGATCATCTAAGCAAGCCTGATGCATTTTGGAAACAAGTACTGTGAACTGATGGATTCAAAATAGCCGCTATGATAAAGGTATGTTTGGAGAAAAAAGCGTGCAGAATGTCATGAAAAGAACACCTTTCCAATGCTTAAGCACGGGGGTGGATCGATCATGCTTTTGGCTTGTGTTGCAGCCACTGGCACGGGGACCATTTCACTGGTAGAAGGAAGAATTAATTCAATTAATAACTCACCTCTTTCTACCTTAGGCCACGAACATCAATCAACCTTGATGAGATGAGTTATTATCTTCAAACTTTCTGCATAATCACTCAAAGAGTTGAACTGCAGGTGCATGTAAGAAGAGCGGTATAACATATCTCTTTCTACCTTAGGCACCGAACCTATCGATCACCCTGTTGTGGACAATTTCTGGAGGTCCAAGATCCGTATGCACCACGACCCCTGGACTACACGTGTAAATGTAGGAGGAGACTATGTTGAAAAATAAATGTTCTAGGTTTTTAAAAATTGACTCCTTCTACCTTAGGCCACGAACATATCAATCACCCCTCGTATTTCGTATTTCGTATTTCCTGTGTACATTTGATAATTATCGAAAACTCCTTCTATGTAACTGTCCCAATCAATACATCTCTTGTGGAAATTGCAAGCCCACTCAATATTTAGGTGTGTGATCCCACAGAACTTTAACCTTATCGTGGCCATCATATGGCCGCTCAATAACTGGATTAAGAACTGAAAAATGCTGATTCCATCAAGATTACTTGATAATATCACTTCTAGAAATTTACTACACAAGGATTTTACGTTGTACACCCCGGGATATCTCAAAATTTGTCCACACACGTCACACTATCCATCTCGGAATAATGAAAATTTGTGTCCTGTAATTTTCTAATCTTGCCGCCGTTACGTGGGTTTACTGAGAAAAGCTGTTTCTGATCACAGACTATTAAAGTTTTCTTCATTTCTCTAGCTCACTGGCATATTTCCTATAGTAACCTCACAAGACCCGAACACAAATTTCAAAATCACAATATATCCTGCAGATGCTGGTAATCCAGCGTAATAATAGAGTTGACGTTGATAGGCTTTTTATCCATTGAGATTAGGGGAGATTCAAATAAATGGACATGAGTTGAGAGTTAGGGAGCAAAAGTTTAAGGGTAGTACGAGGGGGAATTTCTTTACTCAGAGAGTGTTAGCTGTGTGGAACGAGCTTCCAGTAGAAGTGGTGAGGCAGTTTCGGTATTGTCATTTAAAGTAAAATTGGATATGTATATAGACAGGAAAGGAACGGAGGGTTATGGTCTAAGTGCAGGTTGGTGGGACTAGGTGAGAGTATGCATTCGGCACGGACTAGAAGGGCCGAGATGGCCTGTTTCTGTGTTGTAATTGTTATATTGTTGTATGGTTAATAACAAGCTCCGCTTATTCCTCTCAAGTCAGTTAACATCTACCGGCGAGACGATGAGGTTCCGCCTGAAGGCAAAGCGAATCCGACAGATGTGCCTTGCTGCTTCGCTGAGAAGTTGACTCACTTGGATTTGGAGCCGCGCTGTCTGGAGAGCACGATTCAGAGATGAGAGGACGAAGCAGAGGGGTTTCAACGCATGTCCCTCTCACCCGGATGCAAAGGTGGATCGCTTTAAGCGCCGAGTCAATTTGCAAGGATCGAGAACGGCTTGTTCGGGCTTGAAATCTAGGCCCGAATTGAATCGCTAGGCCATGTGTTCTCTACCAGGAGAGCCTCGCCACAGCAGGGTTCGTGTCCTAATGCGAGTCACGATCGGCTGTTTGGACAATTTGAAGTCCGACCCAGATAGACTGGGTCTCGTTCCTCCGCAACCCTAACACCGTGTGATTGTCCCCGGCTGCTGTGCTTGGTGTGTGTGAACACTGCGGCGATTCTTCCTACTAATATGATGATCTATCGACGGAGGTTCCTCTCACTTCCTTCAAACAAAACGTGTAGCCTTGGCCACTCGCGTGAGTCCCAGCTATGCCTGCCTGTATGTCAGCTACGTGGAACAGTCTATGCTCCAAGCCTGTACTGGTGAGCTTCCAGGACTTTTCTTACGCTATATCGACGACTGCATTGGGGCTGCTACCTGTCCCTATGCTGAACTGTTCGACTTCATCCATTTTGATTCCAAATTCCATCTTGTCCTCAGATTTACCTGTTCCATTTCAGACACCTTTCTCCTCTTTCTTGATCTCACTGTCTTTATCTCGGAGACAGCATATCCACTGATGCCTATTATAAACCCACGGACTCTCACAGCTACCTGGTCTATACCTCTTCGCATTTTGATTCTTGCAAAAGCGCCATCCCCTTCTCTCAATTCCTCGATTTCCACCGCATCTGCTCTCAGGATGATGCTTTTCATTGTAGAACGAAGGAGATGGCCTTTCTCCACCATCAAGGCTTTCCTCAACCGCACCTCTTCCATTTTGCGCATATCTACTCTTACCTCATCCTCCCGCTACCCTTCCAGTAATATGGTTCATTTTGTCCTCACCTAGTACCACACCAGCCTCCGCGTCCAGAACATAATTCTCGAAAACCTTTGCCATCTCCAATGAGATCCCATCAGCAAGTACATCTACCCCTGGCCCCACCCCAAATTCTGCATTTTGCAAGGGTCGCTCCCTACGTGATTTGTCCATTCGTCCTTTCCAACTGATTTCCCTGCCGGCACATATCGAGAATTGGCTTGCCCACAGAAGACAAAGAGTGGTTGCAGACGGGTCATATTCTACATGGAGGTTGGTCCCCAGTGGTGTGCCTCAGGGATCTGTTCTGTGATTCTTACTCTTCGTGATTTTTTTAAATGACCTGGGTGGGGAAGTGGAGGGATGGGTTAGTAAGTTTGCTGATGACACAAAGGTTGGAGGTGTTGTGTATAGTGTGAAAGTCTGTCAGAGGTTACAGCGGGACATTGATAGGATACAAAACTGGGCTGAGAATTTGCAGATAGAGTTCAGCCCAGGTAAGTGTGAAGTGCTTCATTTTGGTTGATCAAATATGACGGCAGAATATAGTATTAATGGTAAGACTCTTGGCAGTGTGGATGATCAGAGGGATCTTGGGGGTCTGAGTCCATAGGACTCTCAACGCAGCTGCGCAGGTTTACTCTGTGGTTAAGAAGGATTACGGGAGTATTGGCTTTCATCAATCGTAGAATTGAATTTAGGAGCTGAAAAGTAATATTGCAGCTATATAGGACCCTAGTCAGACCCCTCTTGGAGTACTATGCTCAGTTCTGGTCGCCTCACTACAGGAAGGTTGTGGAAGTCATAGAAAGGGTGCAAAGGAGATTTACAAGGATGTTGTCTGGATTGGGGAGCATGCCTTATGAGAATAGGTTGATTGAACTTGGCCATTTCTCCTTGGAGCAACGGAGGGTGACAGGTGACCTGATAGAGGTGTATAAGATGAAGAGAGGCATGGTTGTGTGGACAGTCAGAGACTTTTTCCCAGGGCTGACATTGTTGCCACAAGAGGACACAGGTTTAAAGTGCTGGAGAGTAGGCATAGAAGAGCTGTGAGGGGTAAGTTTTTTTACGCAGAGAGTGGTGAGTGCATGGAATGGGTTGCCGGCAATGGTGGTGGAGGCGGATACGATAGGGTCTTATAAGAGACTTTTAGATAGGTACATGGAGGTTAGAAAATATAGCTTCGCCGAGCACCTGTGCTTTGTCCGCCAAACAAACCGAGATTGCCGAGTGTTCATCCGATTTCCTTCCTTTTCCAATTCCCACTCCGATATAGGCATCCATGCCCTGCACCCCTGTCATGATTAGGCCTCACTTAGATTGGAGGAACAACACCTTATTTTCCGTTTGGGTAGCTTGCAACCTGGCGACATGAAAATCAACTTCTCGAACTTCCAGTAATGAACCCCATCCCCACTCTCCTTCACCATTTCCCATTCCCCCTTTCCCTCTCTCATCATCTCCTTGCCCGTCCATCACCTTCCTCTGGTGCACTTCTCCTTTTTCTTTCTTCTATGGCCTACAGTCTCTTTCAACGATCAGCTTCCTAGCTCTGTACATCATTGACTTTCCTACAGGTTTCACCTATATCCTTTAGTTTCTTCTCCCACCCCTCGCCCCATCTTTTATATCTACTCCTCAGCAACTTTTTTCTCCGATCCTGTCGAAAGCATTCTGCTCGGGACTTCGACTGTACCCTGTTCCATCGATGCTGCCTGACCTGCTGAGTTCCTCCAGTATTTTATGTGTGTTGCTTTGATTTCCAGTATCTACAGATTTTCTCTTATTTGTGACTGTATTCCATCTTCCACTTTTTTGTCCATTCTCCAGGTTGTTAAGTCCAATTGCAATCGTAATGCTTCTTCAGTAGTAGTAACCCTCACCAAAGTTTGCATGGTCCGTATATTTTTCCACAAAGCTATTTATTCCATATTTTAAAACTTGAACAAACAGTGTGAGTAGTTGCTGCCCCATTATTGACCCCTGAGAAACACCACCAGATACTGTCAGCAAACCAGAAATGATCGCTATTATTTGCACTCGCCGATTCCTGCCTGTCAGCCTTTATTCCATGCCAGTATATAACTTGTAATGCCATAGCATTTTATCTTGTTAACCAGCCTTGTGCAGCAGCTCATCAGAGGCCTTCTGGAAATCCAAGTAAATCACAACCACGGCCTCTCATTTGTCCACTTGCTACTTCTTCTCAGATCCCATACTGAATTAGAGTCATATTAGTGTCACGTACTCGCAAACCTGTAAAAGTATCAGCAGCAATAGAACACACTGAGAGTCTGTTTTGCTGTTAATAAAACATTATTTTATTTGTAACTACGTAATGTAGTAACTTAAATAAGGCCAATCAAGAGTTAACGGTGTTATGCATATATAGGTGTAAATAAAGTTCCCAAACCTATTCTAGCTCAAGTGGTAAATGATCCAGTCTTACGAAAGTATGTAAGAAAATTCAGTTCAAATGCACAGGTTAATTAATCCGAGATGTTTGTAATCCAAAGGCGAATGTTGTGAGAAAGTAATTACGTCGATATTTCACAGATTCCACCACAACAATACAAAACAACATTAGTAGTATGTTTAAAAACACAAAATGCTGACAGAACTCAGCAGGCCAGACAGCATCTATGGGAGGAGGTAGTGACGACGTTTCGAGCCGGCTTCATCAGGAGTGAAGTAACATGGGATGGTCGGGGCGGGGGGATAAGAAGTGGGGCGAGGGATGAAGTAGAGAGCTGGGAAGTGATAGGCTGGAGGGAAATGGGCTAGGGGGAAGGTGGAACATTATTGGAAATAAAAGAGAAAGAAAGGTAGGGCTGGGGGGAGATTGTAGTGAGGGGGGAAAAGAGAAAGAGAACCAAACTAAAATTATAGATAGGGATGGGGTAAGGGGGGGGGCAGGGGCATCAACGGAGGTCTGTGAGTTGAATGTTCATGCTGCAGGCAGGAGGCTACCTAGGCTGGAGATAAGGTATTGCTCCATCGACCTGCGTGTGGCCTCATCTTGACGGTAGAGGAGGCCATGGACAGACATGTCGGAGTGGGAGTGGTTTGTGTAATTGAAGTGTGTGGCCATAGGGAGATCCCGCAGCTGCTGGAGGACGAGCGCCGGTGTTCAGCGAAACGGTAGTAGTAGGTTTTATCTCCGAAATTCTTCCACTCCACACACGAAGTATCAGCGACAGTGATCCGCAACGAATATCCTTTCAACACAAGTGGCACCACACCCGAATTCAGCTACGGGACATCTCAAAGTGGTGGCCACAGGATACTCAAACAGAATCCACGTTTGGATTATCACCAAAAGTAACTTATCAGAAAGTGGACCATCTTCAAGGGAACTACCACCCAGGCAAGGGTGAACACATCGTAGATTCCACAAGGTTACCTGAATAACACAACGTGATAGCCACTTATTCAGTTCCATGACATACGAAATAACTCCAACAATGATTTGCCACAGGGGCTCTTTTCTTCAGTGAATTACCACATCCAGACAAAGGATAAACAAACACATGGTAATCAGAAAGGTTGCCCCTCACCAGAGAACCCACTCCTGTGGATTAACTAAGTGACAATCACACTTTCGTATCCGAATGGAATCAAACTAACCCTCACGGGCTACTTAGAGAGAAGGAGTCGAAATAGTGATCTCTTTGTCAATAGTTATCCTCTGTTTAAAACCTTCCTTTCCTCTCTTCTCTTCCTGCAAACTTTTTCTAGTTGCAGAAAACTTGCGAGCGTCATTTATCAATATTCAGGATTGATCTCAACTCACCCCTTTTGGCCTACTGAAAGTTTAAACCAGCGACCCACTCACTGGTGTCTTCCATTGACCGAATCCATCTTGACTCGAACTGTGTGTTTCTGTTTGTCTGTGACTGTCCTTGTAAATTCAAAACACGTTGCAGAGAAACTATAACATCAATTGCCCCCACCTCTCTCTCTCTCTCTCTCTCTCTCTCTCTCTCTCGCTCGCAGCTCAAACAGTATCCAAAAGTCAGTCTCATTCTCCCGGCGTTTGAAAGTGACAATCCACAGAAAATATGAACCCTAGGGGTACATAACATTAGTCTCCAAGTACCCCGAAACCACATCTTTAATAATAGGTCTATCATTTTACCAACCACTCAGACTAGACTAACCGGTGTATAATTTACATTGCCTTCCGCCCTTCTTAAAGAGTGGAGTTACATTTGCAAACTTCCAGCCATCCGGGACCATGCCAAAATTAATTAATTCTTCAAAGATCATGGCGACTGCATCCATGATCTCTTCAGCAACTTATTTTTCTATTGTGAGATGTAGTCCATCTGGTCTACGTGACTTATACGCCATTTGATCTTTGAGCTTACCTAGCACTTTTTCCTTTGTAATAGTAATGACACTCCCTCCTGCTTCTTGACACTCATGGAACACTGTTAGTGTCTTCCACAGTGAAAATTGATGCAGAGTATCTATTACGTTCCACTACCTTTTCTTTGCCACCATTAATAACTCACCAGCATTATTTTCTGGATGTCCAAAATCAACTCTCACCTCCCTTTTGCTCTTCATGTAACTGAAAAAAAGCTGTTTACACCATGTATCCCTCATACTTCATCTATCCTTTCTTATGTTTTTTTTTAGTTACCTTTTGTTGGATTTTAAAAGCCTCATGTATGCTCCCTTATATGATCTTTTATGCAGTCATTCATTTACCTTGTCAGCCATGGTTGCCTGCCCCTCTCAGTTGTGAACCCCTTCTTCTGTCGGGCAGATCTACACTGCGCCTTGTAACCTATTTCTAGAAACTTCAGCCTTCTTTGCTCTGTCCTCGTTCCCGCCAGTATCTTCCTCTAAACCACTTGGGCAAGCTCCTCTCTCCGGCATCTGTAATTCCTTTTATTCCATTGTGATACTGATACATGCGACTTATCCTTCTTCTCAAGTAGCAGTAAGAATCCATTCATATTATGATCACTGCCTCCTAAGGGTTCCTTTACATTGAGCTCCCAAAGAAGATCTGAGTTATTACAAAACACCCAATCTAAGATAGCCTTTCCCCGAGTAGGCTCAAACCCAAGCTGCTAGAAAAAGCCTAGTAGGTATTCAACAACTTATCTCTCTTGCGATCTGGCATCAACCTGGTTTTCCTAATCCTCTTGCGTATTGAAATTCCCCAATACAATTTGTCATTACACTTAATACATGCTTTTTCTGGCCCCCTCTGCAAACTCAACCACTCTGCACATCTGGGCAACTATTTGGAGGTCTATATATGATTTCCATAGTGTTTTAAAAACTTGCAGTTTCCTACCTCCACCCACAAAGATTCAACTTTCCCTGACCCTGTGTCACCTCTTTCTAAAGGTGCAATTTCGTCTCTTAGCAACAGAGTCAAACAACCGCTAATGCCTTCCTTCCTTGTTCTTTGGATAATAAGTATATCCTTTGATGCTAAGTTCTCAACTTTCGCCTTCTTTCAGCCACGGCACAGTGGTGCCCACAACCGCATAGCAACCAATATCTAATTGCACCAGGAATTCGTCCACCTTATTCCGAAAGCAGCACACTTCTAAATACAGCACCTTCAGTCCTTCATCCTCTGTCCTTTTGAATTTTTCCTTTCTGGTGCAATTTAACTCTTTAAACTGCCTGCAGTTGGACCCAATCATTGACTTCTCTTCACTTACATTCATCTTACATCCATCAGCTTTTGTTATCCTACTGGGTCTTCCTCAGATCTATAACCATCCCACCTACCTGTCATCATGTTTAGGATAAGTGTTGTGCTTTACGTAACAGTGACACACCAGATACTCAGTGATGTGAAAAAGAAACCGAAAAGGAAGACGGATTTGGTATTAGTCCAAAGTTTTGCTGTGCCTTAGGTGTTTAAATTTCAGTTGTGATTAGGTGGAATGTTTCCTTACTGAAAATCAATTCATCAAACATTATCTCTAAGATGGGAATCCGAAGGAATTCAAATCACAATCTCTGGTCTGAATTACATTATCATTGTACAGAGAAGAATCTAATCTCATATTACGTGCTACCATTATCTTGTAATGTGTACAAAGAAGTGTAGTACCCTGGTTCACCTTTTAACTGTTATGCAGTAGATAATTCATTTAGGACCTCTGTAAGGCCGCTGTTCTGCTTTCAGACTGCTTGAGCTATTGTTAAAGATAAGGGATAATGTGGAACGTGTGCCAACCAATTAGCGGGAGGCTTTCTTGGAGAGAGACGGTAAGGTTGGGCTTTTTTGTTCGAGATGAGATGAAGAGAGAAGACTCTAGGCGAACCGGTCGGAGCATACGCTCCGCTGGGAGACCCGTTTATTCGAGATGGATTGCGAGCGACGTTCCGAAGGTGGTGTTTGCTTTGACGTTGACCGAGGGCCCAGCGTGTGTTTAACAGAGAAGTTCAAGATGAGTTCCAACTTTGACTGTTTAATTAGAATGGGCCATTTTCTTTTTGTTATTCTTTACTAACCCTTCAGTTGCGATTCATTAATATGATTCATTGACATTATTTCATGGCATTAATTTGTAACAGCGTAGCAAATAACACAGCATCCGCAGAATCCGAGGTTTGAGGTGACATCAAGCGCGCCCCAATCTCACGAGTTTGGCGGGGCCTGAGGTTGTTTTCCCTAGATTTACATGGCGAGGAAGTCGGGATGCTTCATTTGGAGTAGCTCACTTTCCATATTATACCTGCTGACATATGGTGAGTGCTGGATACAGCAAGTTAGAGAACCGCAAAGTAAAAAAAAAATCGGTAATTAATATGCACCTTAATCTTCAAAGAGGTAATGATTGGTTTATATTTTATTTCCAGAGGCACCTGTTTAGCGTAAATAAATATATCACCCCATTCTTCAATTCCTCCCTGAATTTCCTCTGTGTCAGTCCGTAGATGCACGTATTGGTGCAGGAACTGAGCAGCTGCAACATAAACCCAAACTGTTGGAAAATATATATCGGTGAAGTATAATACTTGTCTGAATAAGTATAATTTTCTACTTGCCAGTTCGAAGAATGTATAACGTAAGGCATGCACAGTAGGATGAAATTAGCTGAGAGAGCAAACAGCAAAATCATTGACTTCCTCCGGTTCTCTACCTCTGGATCCTTCTGACTCTCACTGTTGTTCCGCAATCTCCGCCGGACTCTATTCGCTGCAACAATATATCTGATGGTTAAAGCATTGAAGAGTAGAATTAAACAGATTGGTAATAACGGGGTCATAATACTATCAAATAACTCGTAACCTCTCCACAAGGCTGATGTAAAGTAATCTGCTCTGGGAACACAGTGCGTTGGATCCATTGCAAAGTAAAATGGAAAAGATTGCGCAAAGCTCACAAGACCGACTGTTACTATCACCACGGTCGCTGTTCTCTCTGTGCAATATCGCTCCCGCAGGCTTTGACAGCAGATGGCGATATAACGATCGAAAGTGAAAGCAACCGTCCACCAAACGGAACAATCCATGGATGCAATCCCCAAGACAAGTGTCACAGAACATACAGGGGTTACAAGCAAGAAATTAGCAAACAGGTAGATATAGTTAATCTTCTCCAATACAACAGCAAAGATGACGACCATCAGATCCGCAGCAGCCATTGCCACCAGGTAGTAAGTGATGCATTTTGAGAGACCGCACTTTCCACGGGACAGGATCACCATCGCCGTTAAATTAACTGTGAAAAAAGAAAAATAAGATACTGAGCTAGGTACAAATGGCCGAATCTTAATGCGAGTGAATTGATTAGCATAACATAAATAAGCTTCCGTAATAGGTTATGGTTGTGTCTTGAATCTTGAATATTGAAATCTCGCAGCTCGGTTACCAGAGAGCATCTACGGAATGAGCGAGGGCCTGGACAGCCCATCAGACTTTCAGTCGTCTGGCAATGTAAAAGAAAACGAGACTGATCCAGCAATCTGCTCGAACGAATACGCTAAATAAAACCGACAAGAAGCAGAATGAACGACGAGCCAGAGTTTTAATAGAGCAGGGCTCCATCTAGCGGTTCTGTGAAGTACCGATCAGTTCTACGAGTGTGAGGGTACGTTTACATTTTAATGGGGTTGGCGATTTGAACAAAACAAGCAATGCTGTGATTTGTGTTACTTTGATTTCACTTGGTATGATCATGCAGATCTGAGTTAACTTACTTCAGCAGGTGCCTTTAGAAATTGTTTATTTTGACAGAAACCCGCAAAGGATCAGCACAGAAACAGGCTCTGCTTGCCCATCTTGTCCTTGCTGACTGTAAACCCTGTCTATATTGATCTTTTAACTTGTAGCATGGCGGTATTCCTGTATTCATCCTTATGACAATATCTGTTGAACACTGTCTTTGCTGTAGCCTACAGCGTGTTCCCTCCCATCTCCTTCCTGATATCACACATTCTGCATGGAAAACCTGCCTTCGTATTACCTTTGTAGTTTCCATCACCAGAGAAAGCGGCACCAACAGAACAACATTATAAAAATCGAACAAAACAAGCTCGGTAACCCCTTCTCATCTACCCAACACAACACCCTGCCTACACCCCCCCCCCCCAATTCACACCATCCGCTAACGGCAGGAAAGGCCGGCTTCTTGCTTCTTTGGAATTGTGGACGCATAGTCATATTGCCCTCCAGCTTCCGAATGGATGAGCTGACTCTCGAGCTTTGGGTTTCAGCCCTCGGGCTTCGACCTCGGCATATCCCACACACTTTCGTCGTTCTGTCTTCAGTATTGAGCGCAGGACTTACCGAAGACTTATTCCTGATACTGAAGAGTTCCCGAATATCAACATTCACCTCCCTCAGCTGTCCAGCCTTCACGCCCATCTCCGTAGTGAAGTCCTATCAGAACTACTTCTCATTCATTTTTTCTGGCTTTGTGTATACACCATCCCTTCTGTCTCTGAGGGAATCTTTTTCTTCTTTAGCTGTACGGATGCTGGTAACACATTTACTAATGACCTCGGATTCTTACAAATTTCATAGGCTAAGGAACCTCGCGGACCACCTTCCCTCCCAACTTTTATTAGATTTTTCTCTTACATAGGTTAAACAAATCACTACGCCAAAGAAAAGCCTCTCCGTTAGTATTAGTTCCGTAGAATAACAACGGAAAACAGGTTGAAGACTGAGGTGGATAGATTCTGAATTGATCAGGGAATGAAGGGAAACGTGCATATGATAGGAGATCGGGGCTGAGGAAAATTGGATCAACGATGATGAAATGGCCAAATTCTGCGCCTATCTCTTCCTGTCTTATGGTCTTATCTGACTTATTGTTGTCTGCTCTCTGAAGGATATCCCCAATCTAATTTTGCCAGGTCCTGGTTCCACTGTCGACATCTAACTTTCCCTTCTTTAAGCTTTTTAATCGAAGGACAAACAGGATAGAATATTGAGGCAGAGTCTATAGAATGCGGGCTGTATTAGCGTACATAAACAATTCTTATATAAATTATCATGAATTAAAACACGTTTTTTCCATTATGGAAGGTGCTGTTCATAATTATTATAAATATGGAAACGCATTAAAAATCTCTTGCAAACCTCCACAAGCAACAAAGGCACTAAGCTAGCAAAATGAAAATGAACAAAAACATGACTAAATGATCACTAAGTAAACTGATAGAGTTCACCGTGCAACTGAATTGCTGGAGCTTACTATAGTACAAATCAGCAAGTGCAATGTAAGGACTGAACCATAGATATCGAAGTCAGCATCAGTACCTTACCAGGAATACCGACTGCTGCAAGTACAGGGTAGTAAATTCTCACAACGTAGTAAATTGGTGGATAGTCCATTTTTTCCTGAAGCAGCGAGGAGTTGTTCGAAATGTCCCAACTGCACAAATTTATTGACTTAAAGAGTCAATATCCGCCAGGGGTTAGGTCTATTAATCTAATTAGTTACCTACTCGATCAAATTAGCATCAAACCACTGAATTTAAGATGCGCGGCTTGCATTCATCATTTCATTTGGTAACATATTGGACTCTTCAGAGAATTTGCAAGCAATATTTTGATGTTGATTGGGCAGATTTTCAACGGATACTCTTTCAAATTAAGTTGCGCCATGAATATTGAGCAGCACAAACAATTCATTGGGAGGTTAGATTCTCTTTCTTGTATTTTGCTTTCAATCACATGTAAGTTACAACACTGGGGGCATCCACAGGACGGTAAAACAAACTTAGCTTGGTTGCTGAGGCAAAATGAAGACCGAAATGTACTCAAAAGGCGACTAGTTAACTATATCCTTGTTTTCCGCGAAGGTTCAGTCCCGGAAACAACAGCCAGTGGCGAAGCAGATACAAATGACAACATTCACGGCATCCAGTTTCACATCATAAACTCGACAGGTCTAAATCAATTTCAACATACCCAGCAGAAGGCCGGCGGCAGTTTGTACATCGAAAGGCTGCCAGAGTGCAATCATTCGAGTTGAGTATGAGGTTTTCTTAAGCGGCTGTCTATTGATGGGATCCACATATTCTGGTGGTTGTGCCTCGTTTTTCAGTCTCCCCATTTCCAGCTGTCACTTGTTCACTACGGCAGAACGAAGGACATTCACATGTAATACTGCTCCCTGAAAAACAGATTTCGATAAGACCATAAGATATAGGAGCAGAATTAGGCAATTTGCCCAATTGTGTATGCTCCACCATTTCATCATGGCTGATCCATTTTTTTTCTCCGTCCTAATTTCCTGCCTTCAGCCCGTATCCCTTCATGCCCTGACCAATCAAAAATCTATCAACTCCCCCTGCAATTCGCCTACCGATACAACTGATCGACAGATGACACAATAGCCACTACGCTACATACCGTCCTTACACATCTGGAGCAAAGGGATGCACATGTGAGAATGCTGTTCTTGGACTACAGTTCAGCATTCAACACCATTGTTCCATCCAGGCTTGACAAGAAGCTCAGAGACCTCGGCCTTGACCCTGCCTTGTGCAGCTGGATCCTGGACTTGCTGTCAGATCGCTAGCAGGTTGTAAGAGAGGGCTCCCTCACCTCCAACCCTCTGACTCTCTATGCAGTAGCCCCTCAGAGCAGCATACAGAGTCCCCTCCTTTACTCCCTGTATACCCATGACTGTATCGCCACCCGCAGCTCCAATCTGCAAGTAAATTTGCCGACGACACCACATTGATTTGCCTTATCTCTAACAATAGCGAGGTGGCCGAGAGAGCCTACAGGGAAGGGAGGGTGAACAGCTTCAGGTTCTTTGGCATCCACATCACCGAGGACCTCACGTGGCCTGTACACCAGACCTGTGTGGTGAAAAAGGCACTAAAGCGTCTCTTTCAGCTCAGACGGTTGAGGAAGTTCGATTAAAGCCTCCTATGAAATTTCTACAGAGGCACAATTGAGAGCATCCTGTGGCTGCACTACTGCCTGGTATGGGAACTGCACCTCCCTTAATGGCAGGACTCTGCAGAGAGTTGTGCAGACAGCCCAGCATATCTGTAGCTGTGAACCTCCCATGATTCAAGACATTTACAAGGATAGGTGTGTAAAAAGAGCCCGTCGGATCACTGGGGACCATTGCAATCCCAACCACAATCTATTCCATCTGCTTCCTTCCACGAAGTGGTACCGCAGCATAAAAGCAAAGACCAATAAGCTCTGGGATAGCTTCTTCCATCAGGCCACCGGACTGATGAACTCACACTGACTTGAGTGTTCAGTACTGCGTATAACATCGACTATTCTATTTATTATAAATTATTATAAGTTAGTATGGAAACATTCCATATTTAGATGGAGATGTGACGTAAGGATCTTTACTCCTCATGTGTGAAGAATGTAAGAAATAAAGTTAATTCAATTCAATTCCTGATTTAAATATACATAAAAGCTTGGCCTCTATTGCTGCATGTAGCACAAAATTCTATAGATTCCCCACTCTCTGGTTAAAGAAATACCCCTCCTCTCCGTTCTAAAAGGACATCACTCCATTCTGAGGCTGTGCCTCTGGTCTGAGACGCTCCATTCACAGGAAGCATCCTCTCCACATCCATTCGATGAAGACTTTTCACATATAGAGCAGTTTCAATGCGGTAATCCCTCATTCTTCTGAATTGTAGTGAATACAGGCCGAGAGCCATCAAACGCTCTTCAGATGTTAAGCCATGCAATCCTGGAATAATTTCGTGAACCTCCTATGAACAATCTCAAGTTTCAGCAAATCCTTTGTAAGATAAGGGGCCAAAACCTGCTCACAGTACTCCAAATGAGGCCTACACAGTGATTTATAAAGTCTCAACATAACATGTTTGCTTATATATTCTAGTCTTTTTGAAATAAATGTTAAAAGCGCATTCGCCATGAACTCATTTGCCTTTCTCACTATAGATTCAGCCTGCAAAGTGATTCCTGCATGACTTTCAAGTCCGCTTGTGCCTCAATTTTCTGGATTTAGAACATTTCATTTCTTCTAAAAAAATGCATGACCATACACTTTCCGGTACTATTCCATCTGCCATTTTTTTGTCTATTCCCATAAGCTGTTTGTTCTTCTGTAGCCTCTGTACTTGTTCAAAACTCTCTGCCCCATCCAACTACCTTCATATTATCAACAAACGTTTCTAAAAAGCCGTCAATTCCATGACCAAATCATTGACACACAGAGTAATAAAAATTTGTCCGAACAGAGACCACTGTTAAACACCAGTAGTCACTGGCAGCCAACAAGAAAAGGCTTCCTTCCTTCCCACGTTTTGTTTATCCTGCTTGTTATTTCTTCAAATAATCCCATTAAATAAGTCAGGCAAGGTTTTCCTTGGAAGAAATTTTATCATGTATTTCCAAGGACACCGAAACCGCATCCTTAACAATCTACTCCAAACTCTTCTCAATCATTGAGGTGAGTCTAACTGGCCTATAGATTCATTCTGAGTCCTGTAGAAGGGTCTCGGCCCGAAGCGTTGATTATTCGTTTACACGGATGCTGCCCGACCTGCTGAGTTCCACCAGCGTGTTGTACATGTTGCTTTAATCACAACATCTGCAGTGTACTTTGTGTTTACTGTAGTTTCATTCTTTCTGCCTCTCCCCTTTCTTGAAGAACGCAGTGACATTTGCAATTTTCCTGTCTTCCAGAATAACTTCAGAATGCAGTGAATCTTGCAAAATAATAATGCCTCAGCAATCAATTCAGCCACCACTTTCAGAACCTTGGGGTGTACACCACTTGACTCAGGTGAGTTATCTACCAACAGACCTTTCAGTTTTCCATGAAGCTTCTCCTCAGTAATGGTACCTTCACACATTTCATGACCCCTGACACCCGGAGCTTTGGTCACATTGCTCGTGTCTTCCACAGTGAAGATTGATGCAAAATGGTTTTTTTTCACTCAGTTCGATCGCCAGTTTTTTTGTCCTCCAATACAATGCCGCCAGCATCATTTTCCAACGGTTCGATATCCACTTTAACCTCTTTTTTAGACTTCATGTATCTGAAGAAGCTTTTATTATCTGCTTCAACGTTACTGCTTAGCTTACTTTCTTATATTTTTATCTTCTCAATATCGTTTTATTTGCCTTCTGTTGCTTCTTAAAAGCTTCCCAATCCTGTAACTTCAAACTAATTTTTACTCCGTTACATGCCCTCTCTTGGGCTTTTATGTTGGTTTTGCCTTCTTCTGCTTGCCAGGGTGTTGACATTTGTCTTTGCAACACTTCGGAACGAAGATATCATGTGACTTCTGAATTGGTCAACGAAGTTCCAATCTTTGCTGCTCTGCTGTCATCCCTGCCAGTATTCTTTTGTAATCAATTCTGGTCAACTCCTCACTCATACGTTTACCTTCAGCTTTCTAATAAATTATGATTCATTGCACAATACCCAATCTAGAATTACTGGGCTAACTACGAGTAGCTCTCAAAAGCCATTTCGTAGGTATTCAAGAAAATTTATACTCCTGTAATCCAGCCTCAACTTGATTTTCCCAATCTGCCTATATGTTGAAATCCCCCATGATAATGGTATGTCATAAGTCGGGTGTTGAATCAGGACCCAACTGCAGGACACAGACTCTGGAGTCCCAGAAACAGGACGAGACAGAACCCAAGGTCGGGACGGGTTGCAGTCTAGGCAGGGGAAGCAGGACCAGGACGAGATACTGGGAAGAACGAGCCTGTGATGGACTCCGAGCCCGACACTGGACAAGGACCCAAAACCTGGGTCTTGCCTCGGGCTTGGACCCCCAAACCTAGGCGATAAGTTACGAGGCTTGTCTAGGGACTTCGGGTCGTGAGGCTTGGCTAAAGGCTTGAGGCTTGAGTCGAGGCTTGAGGCCGGAGGCTGCAGGTTTGACACGAGGATTGAGGCTAGAGGCTGCAGGTTTGACACGAGGCTTGTGGCAAGAGGCTGCAGGCTTGACTCGAGGATTGTGGCAAGAGGCTGCAGGCTTCAGTCGAGGCTTGTGGCAAGAGGCTGCAGGCTTGACTCGAGGATTGTGGCAAGAGGCTGCAGGCTTCAGTCGAGGCTTGTGGCAAGAGGCTGCAGGCTTGACTCGAGGATTGTGGCAAGAGGCTGCAGGCTTCAGTCGAGGCTTGTGGCAAGAGGCTGCAGGCTTGACTCGAGGCTTGAGGCCGGAGGTTGCAGGCTTGGAGCTTGGTGAACTCGAAGGCTGGAGCTCGGGGCAGTCTAGGAACTGGACATCAAGATGGAGCCGGGATTTACCCTCCGACAAGCCGGGACTCATCTTTATCAGGACACTGATATGAGACGGGACAGGACACAGACATAGAGCCGCGACTTATCCTCCGACGAGCCTGGACATCTTTAACTCCACACCAAGGTGGGCAGGACCATCCGTCGGGTAACGGCAGAACGGCCTGACTTTCCCCACGGAGGCGAGGACAAGGCAAGACAGATACCCCCACAGGGCAACGGCAAAACGGCCAGACTTACCCCAGGGGGGCAAGGACAGGAAGAGCCAATCACCAAGGAATGACAGACAGTTCCACCTCTGCATCGGGGTAGCTCCGAGTAGTCGTTACGGCCGGCAGCATTGCCTGGCTACGGAAGCAACCGGATCCCTACCCAGCACAGAGTGCAGCCACCCAGCTGGCCTGGGAAACGGATGAATCCATACTGCAATGATCGCTCGAACTACCACCAGCAATGCTCCCAGAAGCCATGGTTCTCCAACGCGCCCCCAAGAATGGCAAGAGTCCGTTCTAGCCTTCCACCAGCCATCTGTGCCATGAGCATCTTGACCAGACGACCCCCTAGCCACACTCAATACTGTTCCAATATGAGCCTCAGGTGTTTCTAGTTAAGTCCAACCACAGCGGACTGGACCACGGACTTCGGACTGAACCACCACATGGTAACATTGTCCTTTTGGCTTGCATTTTCTATCCACCGTTATAATTTGCAGATCACATCCTTACTACTCTTCGGGGGTATGTGTACAAATTCCGTGCAGTTCCGTTGTTCTATCTACTATGATTTAACACCTTCTGACCCGATGATACCTCTCTCTAATGGTTTAATTTCATTTTTTTAGCAACAGAGAAACGTGCTCCCCTCTGTCTTCCGGCCTGTCCTTTCGATACAACGTGTATTCTCGGACATTCAGCTCCGAGCTCTAATCTTCTTTCAGCCATGATTCAGTGATGTCTACAACGTCATGCAAGCTAATTTTCAACCGTGCTGCACATTCATCTACCTTATTCCATATGCTGTGCGCAATCAAATATAACACCTTCAGTCCTCATTGAGAAATATCCTGGTCCCTGGCACCCGAGAGGAAACATGTCATATTGTAATCAGGTTCTCCCACACAGAACCCCCTGCTCGTTCCTCTAACCGATGAATCCCTTATCACAACGTAATCGTTTCTTTACTTTTGCAATTTCATAACTCCTCCTACAAGGATTCAACATTCTCTGACCATATCTCTTTCTAAAGATACAATTCGATCTCTTACCAACAAAGCCACACAACCGCCTATGCCTTTCTGCCTGTCATTTCGATATAAATTATATCCTTTGATGTGCTATGGTTTTCTTTCAACTGCAGCTCAGTGCTGCTCACAACGTCATACTGACCAATTTCTAATTGCGCCACGAGTTCATGCACCCCTCATCTGTCATTTGCTTATATTAACATCTTACTATATACTTTCAGTATGTTACTACTACGAGACAAACTTGTACTGAATCATCACAGACTTTCATTTTCGAACGTTGAAGACCTCATTCTTTCTGTAAGTAACTGCACAGGTACATGACGAATTCCCTTTTAAAATGGCCTACGACTGTTCTTACTGATCGACCCAGTTCTTGGTTTTCTGACACTTTGACGTCTTTAAAATTGCTCGAAATATAAGCTGTGTCTGGTATATAGGATCTTCCAGAGTTCTGGGATCATCGATGCTTCCAAATACAAACTACATCAATATTGTGCAAAATATCCAGACATATTATTGACAGGAACATTGTCTCCCATTGTCCTGCAGCTCGGATGTTATTATTTTCGCTAACACTTAAGCACGTTCATTACTTCCATGATTTCTCATCAGCCTAATGAATAATATTTCCAGATATGGTAACAATAAGTACCTAACAAACACGGACTGGGATCGGTTTATTGGTGGCGAGAGCACTTTTCGTGGGAGAAGGCCTTCAAATGTGGAATTCTGATAGTATGGAGTTTGTATGGTGCTCTTAGAATAGAAGTCAAGGCTGCAGTTATAGGGAATTTATAGCAGTTATAATTTTTTTTCCACTGAGGCTAGGTGAGCAGAGGACATCGGTTAAGGGTGAAGGGGGAAAAGTTTAAAGGGAACATTGGAGGGAGGGCTTCTTCACACATAAAGTGGTGAGAGTGCTGGGAGTGTGGAATGAGCTGCCAGCTGAAGTTGTAAATGCGGGCTCACTTTTAACACTTAAGGAAAACATGGATGAGATGTGTATGGAGGGATACGGGCCAGGTGCAAGTCAATGGTACTGGGCAGAAAAATGGTTTGGCACAACCAAGAAGGGCTTAAAGGCCTGTTTCTGTGCTGCAATGTTCTATGGAATCATTGTTGAGTAGAGAGATATTGAGGCATCCGTTAAGGACATCAAAGAGGTACATAGTAGTTCTTACAGCAAGAAAGAAATAAAGTAGTTGTGAAGTACAGGAAAAGGATGAGAGCAATTAAGAGGGAAATTACGAAGGCTATAAGAAAGTAGGAGCTTGCTCCAGGAGGGAGTAAGGGGGTCTTCAACAAATGCATTAAAATGAAAGAAGAGCAATGCACAGAGCTGGTCCTCTCAAGGATAAATTTAAATAGCCCCCTAACAGAGAGCCTGGTGGAATCCTTTTTCTACACGCAACAATATAATAAATGAAACTGCAGGGTCTTTCCACATGCGGCAAACTCATCGCCCACGGAGCTCATGTAGTGAATAATAGAATTATATCATTGTGCTTTACCATGTTATTCTATGAACGATTAGGCTAAAACTGCCTCATGCACTTCAAGTCTGTTTGCACAAAAGACTTCTATGTTTCAATAAGAAATATTTTCCCCTGTACACAGATCTAGTTGGAAGTAAGACTGCTATGTAGCTTGACGTCCCAAATGCATGTTGGACCTGCAGATACCCCTTCATTAACTGCAAGAGATGAAGGAAGCATACTTAAATTTTAGGAAGCAAGAGTCAGGCAGACTCTATCAGGTTACGAGGTTTCCAAAAAGGTGCTAAAGATTATTTTAGAAGAGATAGAAATGTCCATAAGAAGATCATTAAGGACAGCCGTGAGACATTCCAAACATCTGTCAAAAAGAGGTGGTAACTAAAATTATGGTTGATCCGCTTATGGTAAAAGAAGGGATGTGAGGAACTTCCAATAATCTCGAATATAATATTAATCGGTACTGTTAACATAATGGTTGTTGAAGCTGATTGGAAGAAACAATAGATTGAAGAAGGAGCCAGATTTAGAGAGAAGGTCTACATACTCAATGAACAGAGAAACTGAATCCTGCTCTGATGATGATGTCCGTATTCCAAAATTTACATCGCCTCTCGATGAACAGAATAAGGTATCTCGCGCAACAAAGACGGCGTGTTCATCTGATAAGAATTGACATTCTGGTGATTTCGTTTATCTGTGTATCCCCAACTTTCGCCAATCCAGATTCCACTTTAGCACTGTATCAACTGGTTTAATTTCTCACTGCGAATTATTTGGTGCATGCTTTGTGGTTTATTGTGAAGCCAAGTTATGTAGAGTGTAGAGGAGCGATAAAAATAGTATAATTTATAGATTATTGAAAGTTACGAAAGAATCTTTATCAACAAAAATTTCACGTGAAGTTGGTCATGCTGGCATTTGGACACCTGGTTAGTGTTACTGAACGAAGATGGAGCAATGCAGATCTGATGCATTGATGCAGTGCCCTGAATATAGCCGTTACACCTGGAAGCGATAAACAGGCGAGTTTAGAAACAGTGTGCAAGGAAAAGTAGGGTAAATTCTAAACTCTGATAATTGCCGATAGGTGTTTATGTAACGAGGGAAACTAGAGGACGCGAAACTGTCAAAGCAATAGATACACATGTGGATACGTAGTCGAGGTATACCCAAAAATTTGAGTACATCAAAGCAATTATAGGACATTTTACAAGGACATATAGAAAACATGTACTGCAGAAGATGACCGACTGCAACAACTCAGGAGATCACAGGTCAGTGATTCGGGAAGGTACTCGCCAGATCAAACAGTGGTCACGTTTATCTAGAGCGGCTAATAGCTGAATGGAATTAATCGGTTCAGTTGTTGATAAATTATCTAAAATATTTGCATAACTGGATGCTGTTGGGGTTCCTTTTCTGGTACTACCCACTGAGTCTCTGAATTGTTTGAACTAATCATAATACTCTGTTCTGGCTGCTGCCACCAGGAAGGAGATAGATGAGCCTCAGGACCTACAACATCAGGTTCAGGAACAGTTAATATCCACCCACCATCAAATTGTCATCAGTCTATTGAACCAGTGGACGTAACGTCTTTGTCCTTTTGGTGTGCCGGAGCTTTGTTTATTCTATTATGTTTCTTTGGAAATACAATGAATGCTGGCAAGTAAATGAAACTCGAGTTTGTGGCACATATACACTTTGAGAATAAGTTTAACTTGAACTGCGAATTAACATTGAATTTTTATGTGGTTTGTCGTGTGCTGCAATTAATTGTGTTTAATTAATATAATCGTCCGAGATGGTCGGGACAGTCGCATTTCAAAACTTTATGAAATTTCTTTCACAGTAGGATTAGGAGAAGGCTTACGGAAATTCGACCCAACGGAGACGAGTAAATGTCTATTTGTTTCTAAGTTAAGCCGATCTGAGATCTGTAGCGAACCTGCAATGATTGGTGTTTTATTGCATTTGGAACCTCATACTGCCCGGTCAGAGCTGTTCTGGATATGAAACCTACTCTGGAGGAGACACTTGTCATCAATTGAAATGCATCTTGTTTCATATTTGAAACAAATAAAACCATTTCCAACAACTCATTCTCTGGTCTCGATCTTTTTGTCCCCATCTTCGGAGACAAACAGTCGACCAGCGTCGGTTATAAATCGTCTAATTCCCTCGGCTATCATGACCATTCCCACAATCTCTCATGTCAAACTACTATTCCCTTTTCTTAGCTCCTTCGTCTCCATCGCCTCTGTTCCTAAAATGAGACTTTCCTTACTAGGACATCAGAGATGTGCTCCTTCTTCACGGGATCTGACTTACCAGCCCCCACTATTGCTGTTGCCTTCCCCCGCATCTCCTCTGTTCCCAGATGCCTGCGTTCACCCATTCTTCCCTCTGTTTTAGAGCTCCTCTTATCCATACCTACTATCCCATGAGTCTCCACATCCAACACATCATTTTCCTCAATTTCCGCTATCTTCAAATCGATCCTACCACCAATCCCAAATTTACAACCCCTCCCGCACTCCACTTTCCATGCACTTCGCTTCCTCAGTAATTCCCTTATTCATTCATAGAACATAGAACATAGAAAACCTGCAACACAATACAGGCCCTTCGGCCCACAAATTTGTGCAGAACCTGTCCCTACCTTAGAAATTAATAGGCTTACCAATAGCCTTCTATTTGACTAAGCTCCAGGTACCTATCCAAAAGTCTCTTAAAAGAACTTATCGTTTCTGACTCCACCACCGTTGCCGGTAGCCCATCGTACACAGTCGCCACTCTTCGAGTAAAAAACTTACCCCGACATCTTCTCTGTACCCACTCCCCAGCACCTTAAACCTGTGTCCTCTTGTGACAACCAATTCAGCCCTGGGTAAATGCCTCTGACTATTCACACGATCAATGCCTCTCATAATCTTGTACACCTCTCATCCTCTGTTGCTCCAAGGAGGAAAGGCCATGTTCACTCATCCTATTCTCATAAGGCATGCTCCCCAATCCAGGCAAAATCTTTGTAAATCTCCTCTGCACCCTTTCGAAGGCTTCCACATCCTTCCTGTAGTGAGGCGATCAGAACTGTGCCCAGTACTCCAAGTGGGGCCTGACCGGGGTCCTATATAACTGCAGCATTACATCTCGGCTCCTAAATTCAATTCCACGATTTATGAAGACTAATACACCTTCTTAACCACAGAGTCAACCTGTGCAACTGCTTTGAGTGCCCTATGGACTCAGACCCCAAAATCCCTCTGATCTTCCACATTGCCAAGAGTCTTACCATTAATACTTTATTCTGCCATCATGCATGACTACCAAAATGAACAATTTCACACTAAGCTGTGTTGAAATCCATCTGTCACTTCTCAGCCCAGTTTTGCAACCTATCAATGTCCCGCTGTAATCTCTGATAGCCATCGACGCTATCTATAACGGCCCCAATCTTTGTGTCATCAGCAAGCTTTCTAACCTATCGCTCCACTTCCCCATCCAGGTGATTTATAAACATCACGAAGAGTAAGGGTCCCTGAACAGGGCCCTGAGGCACACCACTGGTGACCGACCTCCATGCAGAAAATGACCCGTCTACAACCATTCTTTGCCTTCTGTGGGCAAGCAAGTTCTGGATCCACAAAGCAATGTCCATTTGGATCCTCTGCCCCTTTCTCGATAACCCTCCTACACCAGTCATCACCCTCTCCGAACTTATCTCTTCAAGCGGCCAAACTGCTACACCTGCCAATTTACCTCCTTCCTCATCTCCATTTAGGACTCCAAACTGTCCTTCCAGGTGTGGCAACACTTAAACACTGAATTCTCTTGGATTGTTCTTTGTATCTCATTTTCCCCATCTGTCCTGGTCTGTATGGTTGAGACCGTCATAATTTGGTGGAACCTTTCGTCGAGCACATTTCCTGACTCCTTCCTCAGAGGAACAACACAGATTCCAAATTTTTAATTTCGATTCCCTTTCCAGTTTCAACGTGTCGGTCCATGGCCTCTTCTTGTATTATGGTGAGACCACCTTCAGCAGGGTGAAACAACTTATATCATGTATCTGTAGCCTCCGATCTGATGACATGAATATAGATATCTCCTAACGGTATAAATATGCTTTCCCTTCTGCTCCCTTTCTATACCCCACTCTTGCCTCTTACCTTTCACATCTGACTATCACTTCCCACTGTTTTTACTTCCCTTTCTCCTATGGTTCATTCCTCTCTCCCCTCAGATTTCTTTCCGTCTAGCCGCTATCTTTCTGAGCCGCCTGGCTCCAGATACCACTATCCAGATATTCTTCTTATCCTCACGACCTCTTTTTCATTTTTCTGTCTTCGCCTTTCCAGTCCATTACTGAAGAAGGATCGCCGCCTGAAACCTATACTCTCTGTTCATTTCCATACAATGGTGACCTGCTGAGTTCCTCCTGCATTTTGTGTGCGTTGAAATAAAATCGTTGTGGATCGGAAAAAATATTGACGTGGAAATCTGGACTGGCAATTCAATTGATGTTTTTTGTTCTCCTGCTACGCCGCATATCTGAGGAAGTGGACAGTAGTGGGTCACATCCCTGACAACGCAAAGATAATTGTGTAATGACATTTTATGTTAATTGCAGTTGGCGGCAAACATTTAGGAAGTTGCTCCAGTAGGTTTCAGGTATCTTCTGAGACCGTCGCATTGTTGCTTGTGGAACAGCGAAAGGAATGTTTCCAGTCTCAACGCGGCTAGACAGGAGACGATAAACAGGTGCCTGTGAAATTCGATGGAAGTGGGCGGTGGTGCAGGAATGATATGTTCCCTGAAATGGACCTTTGTGGTAGAATAGGTTGAAAGTTAGATGTCAGGCAACAGGTATCGCATTAAACAGTGACAATATTTGATCGATGCTGGGAGAATAGCCTAGAACGTCGTAGCCAGAACGCAGACAACGTCGGTTCACGTGAAGATCAGGAGCACACAGCTTCTTCCATCAGCAAAATATGTATGTCGATGCAGGATTGCAGCAAAATGACGAGATGGACCGAAGGAAATCAACAGTTCAAAAGGAAATTACAGAGTCTATTCACACTCCTGAAATGTTTCATGCTTTATTGTTTTACAATATTGAATCACTGTGGATTTAATTTGCTTTTTTAATATATTGATGAACAGAAAAAAACACTCTCGTGTCAATGTGAGAACAGATCTCTACAAAGTGATCGAAATTAATTACCAATATAAAACGCAAAATAACTGATTGCGTTAAGTATTCACCCCTTTATTATGACTCACCAAATAATCACTAGCACAGCCAATTGGATTTAGAAGTCACAGATCACGATATGCAGTCAAGGTGTTTCGATTGATTGTAATAAAAACACACTTGTTTCTGGAATGCCCAACCGCAGCGGAGTCAGTATCCTTGCAAAACCTCCATCATGAATACAAAATACCACTCCAAAGAACTCTGCGAAAAAGTTATGGGAAAACACAAGTACAGAGATGGATAAAATAACATTTCCAAGTCATTCAATATTCCGTGGAGTACAGTTAAATCAATCATCAAGAAATGGCAAGAATATGGTACAACTGTAAATCTGCCGAGAGCAGGCTGTCCTCAAAACTGAGTGACCGAGCAAGAAGGAGACTAGTGAGGGAGGCAACCAAGAGACCCGTCGTTAACTAAAGAATTATACTTGTATTGTCCTGGAACTCTGTGCTGTCATGGGCAAATTAAATACCGGAATTGTGGTGGGGATAACATTTCATTCAATCCAGACACAGTGTCAGCACACGCGTTCAATGAGGCGAAAAGTGGCTGGAACCGGGAACGCACTCACAAACGTTGATCATGAGACTAAAACAAAACGAGTGTTCACAATTCATTCATTTAGGTTTTAGTTCATGTTCCCAGAGGCAATTTTATTCATAAACTGACGTAATGAAGCGATTGGATATGTCACCGCTTTCTTGACCTGTTCCCTGAACTTTGATTGGGTGGCAGCATAAATGAATGTGTTCGTGCAGCAGCTGACATTACTCAGTAAATATGCTACATCGTGAAAGATCTCTTCAGAATCATTCCGATCTGCAGCTGTCCCCGTGATCTGATAATAGGCGAAATCTACAACAACCGTCAGCCACAGTACGATAAAGCTACCAGAGAGGGTGAAAAGTAAAACTACGGACCTCCTCCTGCCCTCCATCTCTGGATCACTGTGGTTCTTGCCTTCGCTTTGACCACGCAGCCCCTTCCGTACCCGATTGGCAACTAAAATATGCCTGACTGTGAGAGCATTGAACAGCGCAATTACAGCAAAAGGCAGCAATGGAGTTAAAACCGTATCGAACCAGTCAAATGCCACCCAGCCAGGGTCAGCGTAAAAATTGTTCATCATTACACAGAACCAGGGTACGTTGTCTATGACCTTTACCGGTTTCTGTACGAAGTAGAAAGGTGTGTTTTTCACACAAAGTAAAGCGCCAGTTGTTGCTAGGATCACAGCCGCCGTTCTCTCATTGTTATACTTATTAAGTTTCTGGCAACAGATGACAATAAATCGGTCGAGCGTGAAAGTGACTGTGAACCAGACTGAACAGTCTATCGCTACATATGATAATGCATATATAGTCCTGCACACTGGGTTTATGTCGAGGAAACTCAGCGGGAAATAATGCTTACTTATACGATACAAAAGTACCTCAGTGATAATAACTAGCAGATCCGCCGCTGCCATGGCAACCAGGTAGCGAGTGGTGCATTTCGAGAGGCCGCAACTTCCCCGAGACAGGATCACAATCGCCAGCAAATTCACTGAAGAAAGTGTAGATAAAAGATTTCACGAATTGAACGACTGGGCCAGTGTTTTCCAGTCAGCGGTTGTAAATTAGAAAACAGTTTAAAACAGTCTGTCAAATTGCTCAATATTTTCATTTTCAGTTTAAACCACAGGCATTGAGCGGTACAGCAGTGGCAGAAAAATGTTCTCCATGAATATCAGTGACAGACATTTTGATGGTTTCATTATGCTATTCGAATTGAACAAAGATTTAAGCAGTCAAAAACATTATTCAAAATATCCAGTCAGTTTAAAGAGAGGCAACGAATGGCGCGGGACCAGCCAAATGCCTTGTCTGACCATTTCTGCATTGACAGAAATTTTGGCGGGTTCATGCCGCTCTTTGCAAATGAATAAACACTATTCTTCTCAGCTCCAAATAAATTGCTCCGTCTATTGAGACGATAAGCATTGTTTCCCCAACACAGTTACCGGGAAGCTATTTCCTTTCATCAAGTTTTTCGGCTCCATTATATTTCGATCCGCGTTGCATCTCATTATCCCTGATGTGTTGTGAACAAACGTCAGATTCACCCAGTCTCTCTTCATTGCACAGTCAATATGTCCAAAGACCCAGTCTGGATAGTGATTGTGGCACAGATCTTTCATGATCTGCTTACCATTCCCACGTCGTATTGTCCAGGGGCCACCTCACCGGGTCACCGATAATTTGCGGGGCAACTCATACTTCTTGCTATACCAAGTTCCCGTCCAGGTGAGGGGCAGCACGCCATTTACATCGCGATTATTCGACAATTATTTTATACCGGCTGAGGAAGAAACTCAGATTCTCTTCTAACATAAATATTTCCTAATTTATCAACAATATAGACTAATATATAATGTTGATACCTTCATATTTATTGAAGATAAACTTTACCTCCCTATATATTCACACGCTCAACTATAAATCGACCTATCTATATCTGCCCATTCCCCCCCATTTGCATTACTCTCCTCACTCACAGTTGCACAAGTTATTGTGTCGGCAAATATGAATATGTTATACTTGGTTGCCTCGTTTGGTGGAAACCAAATATAACGAACGTAGGTCTGCACGTTTCTGTTTATCAGCCGGAAGGGGGGAAAAGAGTAGCACATACTCCTTTTTATTACAAGACACACAAGAAGCTGGAGGAACTCAGCACGCCAGGCAGCATCAATGGTATCTGCAGATTTTCTCTTATTTGTGACACATATTTTTATTAACCCGTTTAGCGTAATTAATCAAGATTAAGTTCATGTTATTTTGTTTCCGCAGACTATGAGCTTCGAGTTTGTATTGAATCTCTTATACGGGTCTGTAACAGACGCCTTTCTGAACCTAAGAATTCCTTACATGCTTCAGTTCTTCCTTGTCCATAGCCTCGGTTAACAACATGGAAATGCCATTAGACTTACAAATAGGTGTTTTTTTCTTCTTTCTTAAATTATGTGCTTACTTCTCTTAGTGATACCCTTGTGATATTTTCTGGACGCTTGTCATGAAATTTCAATGGTATTGTTTCCGAACAGGCATGACAAACACCCCTTACACGTCCTATTTTTTTCCATTTAAATTCTCATCTAATGTTTACAATCTGCCAGAATCTATAGAATTTTGGAAGATCTGATGCAGTTCATCCACCCATTGACCCACTGTTGTCTCCAGATTCTTTACTTAGAAACCATCCGTTCCTCTTCTGAATCTGATATCTGGTTCCGGAACATTTCTGCTATTTATTTTTTCTTCATTATTATTTTTCATCGGGAGTTATCATTCTAGATTGCGTTTCGCTCACTTACCAGGAATTCCAATTGTGGCGATGATCATGTACATTACCTTCTCCACCCTGCGATACGTTTCTAGCATTTTATTATACAAAGGATGGTGTGTGAGCTTGATCGTAGATAGAACAAGTAAGCAGAACGTATGAAATTTCGATAAGACTGGGATATATATACACACACCCTTTGAGATCTCTACGGAATGATTATACTCGGAACATCATTAAAATTGTATTTTCAGAATGTGTACCAGATTGCGTCAGCCGAGTTAATTTGCCGTTGTGACTGATTGTATATTTCAACATATTTTTTCTGCGAAACTTCAAAGCCTGCATCTTTCGATATCACCCCTGTGGACTGATCCAAAGCCTATGCAAATCATCAAATTGGTTTAAACAACGCACCCGTTACCCACAGTCCCACGCTACTGGATCCCCAGATTATCCTGAGGACTCGAGTCATGTTTGGATTTAAACAATTGCTTCATCTCACTCTGCGTCACTCTGTTCTTTAGACTGAATGATCAGAAACCGTTCAATTCTATGTGATAAACCCCTGTTCTTCGCTTGTATGATCGTCTCCTATTTTTTTTTCTGATTCGATAATATTCCATTATCCGAATTGTGTTTGACCTGAGTCCAATCTAGCCTGTTAGAACATAGGACAATGATGATACAACACAACATAGGCCATTTCCCGACGCCAAGGCAGTGAGTCTGCCCCAAGCTGCTGTGGTTCGTGTTTGCGAACCTTGCAGCGATTTAGCCCCCTGATATGACGAACTAAATACCGAGGCTTTGGGTCTAGTCTGGAATGGTCTTTGGATTTGGATCAGAAAACTCAATTTGGTTCGGAAGGCCGTTGCTGTTCGTTTTTATTGTCTGCAGGATTTGTGAGGTTTTATTTTGTCTCTTTCTCTTGCGTATTGGGTGTTGGTCTTTATTTTATTAAGTGTGTTATTTCGGCTTTCTTGTTTTGCTGGGTTGCCTGTGTCATAAGGGGACAGGACGCTGGGCCCAAGTGCAGGACGCAGGCACTGAAGTACTAGGGGCAGGACGGGACAACTAAACGATAGGCAAGATGAGGTGATTGTAGTGTGCGTGAGGGACGTGACGCTCAAGGTGATTCTGGGGTTCCGGGAGAGTCTTAGATTTCAGGCAAGGCAGGATCCCGGAGTTCAGGCAGGGTCTAGGAGTTCACTGGGCGGCCCACATAACTCCTAGGCAGGGCACGGACCTCCCAGGCAGGAACACGTGGGACTGAGCAGGTCGCGGGGCACCTGGGTAGGTGGTGGGGCACAACCCGTCGGCAGCGAGGGATGGAAAGGGGCAGAGTCCCCCGCCGGGCATTGGCAGTCCGGCCAGTCTTGCCCGACGGAGGCAAGGGATAGGAAGGGAACTAGGTCCAGTGTGACTGCCAGACTTACTCGAAGAACTCGTCTTTAACGAGGGGAAATCCAAGCCAGGGCAACCGGAGGAACAGGATAAGCAGGAAGACCAGAGTAAGCAGGCCAACAGAGGAACAAGACAACCCCCAACTCCACTCAGACCCAGAGCCCCTTATATACACCTGCCAGCCGATAGGCAGCAGGCGCGCCTCCTTAAGCCAAGATGATCCTATTTGGGTTTAAGGGTGAAAGGAGGGACGGCTACAAGACCCGAAGTCTGGAGTCCGTGGACCGGATCAGGACCCGGAATGCGGGTTCCGTCCGGACCATAACAGCTTGTAAGCAAGCACAAAATCTCAGGGTTGTATAATTTATATATTCTTCGATAATAAACGTACTTTGAATCTTTTAATCGTTGAATGTTAGGATTAACGAATATTCCCAGGATACCAGACGATCAAACATTTCATTGCACCTATCATGCAGAATCCGATCAAAGTCCTTACTGTAGTCCACAACAACATTGCTATCGCACTGCCCTTATCTAACTTCATGGTTACTTCTTTAAAAATCTCTATCGCATTCATGATTTCTGCCACATAAACGGAAATAAAAGATATTCTGTAGTTCATAAAGATATCAAATAATGCATTATCTTAATGTTGTAAATCTAAAGCAACACACAGAAAATGTTTGAGGATCACAGGAGGTTAGGTAGCATCGAGACCCTGCGATTGCCGGAATTGTCACACGAAACACACAAAATGCTGAAATAACTCAATAGGTTAGGCAGCATCTGTCTAGTGGATAATAAATTGTCGAAAGATATTCCTACAGATATGTTCCCTGACCTGATGGTTCCCTCAATATTTTGCAACTGTTCTCACACAAACAGCCGCGCTATATATTTCTAAACCACCCTTACTAAACGTTCTAAATGCATCAAGCCATTCTCTTTCAAGATAAAGCGTACTAGCCTTTATTTCTCAGGAATTTCCATACAGCACTTCCTAAACAATGGCAGAAAATCAGCTAATTTTGTGCCACTGAGAAAAGATGTTACAGGTTTCTGTTACGTACTCGTGACACATGACAGTGGTACCTTTGTCACGTGACTGGGGTTGAAGCTATACTGGACTTGAGGTAATGGTCTTGTGATTGCGGAGAAACGTCATTTCCCGCTAGTAGAGATCATGAGACAGGTTTTTTTTACAGGTTATAAAAGGAAGACCCCACCCTGTGAGGAGGGGCAGTTCGTGGCTGGATTTGCCAAGTTGACTTCATGCCACTGCGTGTTTTAAGTGATGACGCAGTTTAGTTGAAGGATGAAGTTTTATCTAATGCCTAAAGTTTTAAAAGGTCATTGCCAGCAGGTTCTTTACGATTCTGCTAGTTCGAGAAATTAGTGGAGAGTGAAGATCGAAGTTCGGGAGTTAAAGGTCGAGGAGAATCGCTTTCTACGGCGAAACGGGTTTCGACCTTTGTTTGATCCTTATCTGGAAGGATTTCGTTGACTATCTTCGCGTTAATCCCTGGGTTTACCAGAAAGGGTTGAAGATAGTGAGGAAGGAAAGCTCAGTGCCTTTAAGCCGTTCCGTTTCTTAAATTCTCCGTGGGAAAAGTTCGACGCCGGGGATCGAAGCAAGCGACGTGAAAGAGAATTTAAATCGTCTTATAAAGTCTCTCCTTTTAAATGGACCGTGAGCATATCGAACTTTTGGCAATACCATATTAAAAGACTGTTTGTGCAATATCACTTTAAGAACTGTTTGAGCTGCCGCACCACAGTTGATTTCCGGTTACGTTAGTGTTTGTTTACTTTTGGGGGGTTTGTTTTCTATGGTTAATAAACGTGTTGTTTGTTATAAAAAACCCTTGCCGAACTCATATATTTATTGTTGCCTGAATACGAAACATTTCAAGCACAGTCTCGGTGAACTCCATGATTTCTAAGGTGGTTACTTCTTCCCTTTTGACTCTTTTGTTTTAGACACGTCCAGGATAGGGATAGATTCCTGCTATCTACATTATATGTCGGGTGAAGCTGTCACGCACTCATCCTCGTTTGTTCCAAAGAAACCAAACTCAACTTGTGCAGTCTCTTGTCATATCGGAAAAGTTCCAGACAACGTCTGATACTTCATCGTCTGTACCATCGGATCCTTTCTACTCTGTGGCAATATCAACGGCACACAGAGCTACATGTAATTCAGATAATTCCACCTGTAGCTGAAACAATGCTTTAACAAGTTCTACAACAACAAGCCGTTCCAAGCTTAGAGAAGTGCACCAAGATATTTGAGCACAGCTATCTGCTTGTGCGGTGAACGCTTTCTCTCGTCATGGGAGCAGTAAAACTCCCCTATGATCAGAAGAAGCAGTGAGATCTCGCACACGAACAGTAAGTTCAAGGCGAACGCCTTGTCTATCGGCCTTTAAACATGTACCCACAATCCACGGGGGCACTGATATTAAAAAACTGTGGGAGTCTGAATTAATAGGAGTCGCAGAAGTCGACAGAATTAAGTTGTTGAGAAGAGGCTTTCAGAGAGCTGAGTGAGGCATGCAGAAATGTACACGAAAAATAAACTGTGAAAGGGCAATTTGGGATAGTGCCCAAAGGGAATAAGATATACAGAGGAGGCATAGAGAGCGAGAAGGATAGGATAAGAGCTTTGTGTGAAAGCTTGTCCTGTTCTTTACAAGTGTCATAGGGCAGTATTGGTCTATGTGTGCCGAATGTCTAAAACAATTGAACCTGATTACCTTCGAATTTGAAGGTATTGATTATCAGCTTGAACGTTGCAATGAAAATAAAGAGTTGGAGGCTGAATTCGACTGAAGCATTTTATGAAAACAGTCCATTATCTGCCTTAGTTGTCTGCGAGAATTGTGTTCATTGACAGTGAATCAAACGAGACATGGCAGATCGGTTCCCCCTTCGATAATTATTAGAAAATAATACAGATTTTTATATTAAATTACAATCATTAGTAATGCTCGATTTTGTTCTGTGTTTCGTTTAAGTTGATAAATCGATGCTCAGTTGAACGGTAGTTCGACTTTTTTTTATAACAAGTAACGATTTCCACAAAATGTCAGCTAATTGATTCAGCTTGTTAACTTGGCCAAAGTATACTGGTCCCGTTGTGTCACAATTAACAGAATTCTGCTGCTTTATATGCATAATATACATAATATTTATATACATGTTTTCAGGTCAACATGCAAATCACTCCAACTAAAAGCACAGCGAGCAGGGGCTAGCGTACAGAACAGCGCTTTGGCTACATCTCAGATGAGTACTTTAAATTTTGTCGCATACAGTTACAGGGGCAAGTCGGTATTGTCAGTTCACGATAATTTGCAATTTCAATTGAAAATTAAGTTGAAGTGGAATTAAAGTGCAGGGGTAGTGGGGGAAGAGTTGAACGGCAGGATACTGAAACAGAAATAAGACGTCAGGGGACGGGGGCTGGCTGATTACAATGTACTGACGCGGATACTTTAGATGAAAGGGAACCAGTGTAACGGAGAAATCTTAGAATAATTTAAACTGATGTAAGATATAGATTGGGCAAACGATGTCCTGATGAAGATTATCTACGGCAATGCAGTTGAAATCAAACAGGACCCAAAGGCGCAATAACATATGCATATGACAATTGCAGAGAAAGTTTACGACGGTGACGGCTGTGCTCCCAACTACGTCTCCAGTGCAGTGGGAAGCAATTGATTGGGAAAGTCAAAAGGAAGGAAGATGATGAGCGCGTGGATAGCCAAAGGATTTTTCCCAGGACTGAAATGGCTAACACGAGGGACATAGTTGAATATGTATGGAAATAGGTAGAAGGGGGTGTCAGAGCTACGTTTTTCACACAGAGAGTGATGAGCGTGGAATACACTGCCAGAGAAGGTAATAGAAGCGGATACAATGGAGTCTTTTAAGATACTCTTAGATAGTTACATGGAGCTTAGGAAAAATAGAGGGCTATGCGGTAGGGTAGTTCTAGGCAGCTTCTAGAATAGATGACATGGTCGGCACAGCATTGTGGGCCAAAGGTCCTGGGATGTGCTGTAGATTTTCTAGTGTCTATGTTCTATGAAGGATCATGTATAAATGGATATAATCCGGACTATCATTCAGCCTTACCAAGTGGCAAGGAAGTACACAAAACCGGCGTATTTCCAGCGGATCTGTTTGGAATACTAAGAAAGGCAACAAGAGAAAAGGTTATACAGGAATTTTGACAGTGTGGACGAAACATGATTACCAATCAATGACCTGATTTAAAGAGAAATATCAACTCGATAGTTTGGGATGAGTTCACAAAAACTCACAGCCTTACAATGATATCCAGTTCACCGTGAACCCCAAAGTGATACCCATGATAAGGATATCTTTTTTGCTTAGTAACCAAGATGGAGGGTAATGACTAGAAGTTTAACATTCATGAATTGAAATAAATCATTAATAATGATCTCATGATCGTCAGACAAAATTACATTTTTGTCAACCAGGAAAGAATATAGAACCTGTAATATTTGTAGACCAATTTTTGAGTCTAATAGCGACTGTTCAGGAGAACCGAATTCACAGAGAAATTTTGATATGTTCCTGAATATCCAATAAGACACACTTGGCCCTTACTTAACAAGGATCATAAATGTACGTGCAGAGGTGTGAAAAATCTGTAGGCAATATTGACTTGGACCATGGAAGCTGAAACTCAGTGTGCCAAGGCTTGAGTCAGCTTGACAAGTGGAGACTATATAATTCCGGGCTTACAGGACCCAAACGTGATCGTCCTAGATACCAGAAGCTATCAGGACCACACACGAACTATCGACATTCCCGACGGAGTCACGCCGAGCAGAAGAGTGTGGCTCGTTGCCCTATTGACAGTTTAATACACGACAACGAATGCAGCATTTTCTAAATGTATATTGTTAAAATTTATCTGTAATTGAACCGAACTCTCAAACCCAAATTGGTTACATTTCAGCGGGTGATGAATGAAACATATTTGTTCATGCCAGTGTAATAATAAGAACCATAAGACCATAAGATATAGGAGCAGAATTAAGCCGTTTGACCATTTCATCATGGCGGATACAATTTTACTCTCAGTCCCAACATCCTGCCTTCACCCCATATCCCTTCATGCTCTGACCAATCAAGAATCTAACTACCTCTACCTTAAAAATAAATAGAGACTTGGTTTCCAGACCTGCCTGTGATACAAACTTCCACAGATTCGCCGTCGGGAACCTCCTTTGAACCATCACCAATTTCACCCTATCCTCTGTAAGATATGGGGGCCCTACCCTGTATACAAGACTCCAAGGGAGGTCTCACTAGTGCTTCATAAAGTCTTAGCTTTACATTCATGTTTTTTTTTATTATTTTCAAGTCCTCTTGAAATGAATGCTAGCATTGCATTTGCCTTCCTCGCCACAGACTCAGCCTGCAAATTAATCTTTAATTTCCTGAACAAGGACTGTCAAGTCCCTTTGCACCTCAGCCTTTTGTATTTTCTCTGCATTTAGAAAATAGTCAAACCTTTCAATTTTTCTTCTAAAGTGCATGACCACACAAGTTGCAACACTATATTACATCCGTCATTTCTTTCTCATTTTCCTAATTTGCCTGTCCTTCTGTAGATTCTCCACTTCCTCCAAACTACCTGCCCGTCCAGTTATCTACATATTTTTCAACAATCCCATAAATTCCATTATTCAAATCATTGACATGCAACTTAATAAGAATTTGTCACAAAACAGACCCCTGTAGAACACCATTAGTCATCGACAGCCAGCAAGAAAAGGCTCCCTATATTCACACTCTTTGTCTCTTGCCAATCATCCAATGCTTTGTCCGTGCTCGAAGCTTTCCTGTTATACTATGGACTTTTAACGTGTTTAGCGGCCTTGTCAAAGTCCTTCTGAAAACCCAACCACACAACATCAACTGATTCTCCTTTGCCTATCATTGCTATTTCTTCAAATATTTGTCTGGGAAGATTTTCCCTTGAGGAAATATTGCTGATTATGGCCTATCTTATCACGTGCCACCAAGTACCCTGGGACGTCATTCTTAATAATACACTCCGACATTATCCCAATCACGGAGTTCCGAGTAACTAACTGAAAGTTTCCTTTCTTCTGCATTCTTCCTTCTTGAAGATTAGAGTGACATTCGCAATTCTCCAGTTTTCTGGAACCTGTGATTCTTGAAAGATCATTATTAATGCCTCCACAATCTCTTCAGTCACCTTTTTCAGAACTCTGGGGTGTTCATCATCTGGCCCAGGTGACCTATCAGTTTCTCAAGAACCGTCTTTCTAATTAATTCTCCAGTAATGAGCAGACCTTGGTTCATTTCACCTTACGTGAAGAAGATCGCCCCTCTGGCACGGAAACAGATGAATATCAAGGTATCATTTTGGTTGGGCTGCTTGTTGTGTTATGTGTGTAATTCCATTAGTAACATTGCATCAGTTATGTGGGGAAACGTAACGGGATATGGTTACCTAGTTTCTGTCCAGAATAGTGGGTATCATCCACAAGAAGAATTTGGATAATTTTTTTTGATTTCTCTTCCCTTCCAAGAGGGAAGCTAATAAAACGATGCGAATCATAGAAACGTTAGACTGCCCGTAATTTTCTTCTCTGCATAAAATTGTAATCTCGGAGAGAACACAAGGTGAGATAAGTGTAAGTTCGAAATTCAAAGTTCAAAGTTCGTACAAATAGTATGACTGACAGGCCGAAGGATGTTTTCAGAGATATCTTCAACTAAAGGCTGCATCACTGCAGTGGGTGTGGTTAGGGGAAGTGCAACACAACTTTTCTGATCCCTTTTCCTACGAAAGAACCGGAGGTCGGAGGTTAAGGGGGAAAAGTGAAATATTTAAGGGGAATCTGTAGGAGAAACTCCTTCACTCAGAGCATAGTCCAAGTGAGGATCGAGTTGCCAGCAGAAGTGGTGGATGTGGGTTCGACTTTAACACTTAAAGGAAATGTAGATAAGAACATTGATGGGAGGCGTGTAGAAGGGTATGGTCTAGGGGTGGAATAAGCAGAATAACAGCTCGGCATGGACTAGAGAGGCCAGAAATCCTGTTTGTGAGCGGTAGTGCTCTATAACTAACAGTGTCGAGCAGTGACGGGTTTGGACTGGGTTTACGGCACAGTTCCACATTTGCACTCATATCTCGCTTAGGATCGGCTTGCACTTCAGGAACACCTCCGAACACCGGCTGAATAGACAAGATTAAAAAAAAACTCTCTCCAATTATCTCTTTGCAAGATTTCACTAGCCTGCTCACAATTGGAATATTTGCTTCCAGAAGAATTGAAGCTTCCCTCTTGTAAAACTGGTCCAGAATGAACAGTACGAAAGTATCGAGGCGCTCCATATCTTTCGGAAATGGTGGAATTAAGGAGAGTTATGTGATTGACCCGGTGGCTGATTGGGTAGTGTGTGGAAGGACAGGGTGCGGGCAGTCATGCGTGAAATGTAAATTGGTGGAGGATGGAAAGCCCGTTTCTTTGATGAAGGAGGACATTTGATTCCTCACAATTTTAAAAGGGAGATTAGTATTGATTGATACCAAATATTTAAAGGAAATAATTCACTCTTATATAGGTTCAATTTATATCCTGAAAACTGGCTAAAACTGAATAGTAAAGAAAGTACGCCAGGTAACGAGATCTCAACATTAGAGATAAAAAAAAGCATCAGAGTAAAGCGAGATTTTGTGAGTAGTCCCTCTCCTTAAAATACCACAGATATCATTAGACTCTTGAAAGGCAATGGCATGGGGTTTTTAAAGCTAGATCAAAGAGCAAAGGTCTCAACGGACAGCCTTGTCTAGTTCCGCGATGAAATTTAAATAGTTTGGAACTTTGAGAATTAGTAACAACCCGAGCAGGAGAGATAGATAAAATAATTTAATCCGTTGAGTAAAATCTGGTCCATTTTTTTTCTAAGAAGGAGGACATTTAATTTGTTCTGGGATGTAAAATCTCATCTTGAAAGCAGTTGCAGCAGAGACGGAGGAATTGAGAGAAGGAAGACACTTTTACAAGTGAGTGTGGGAAGATGAAAAGTCCAGGTTACTGTGAGAAACAATGGAAATAGTGGTATGAACGTGGAACCACTGACGTTGATTGGAAAGAGACAAGAATTCAGCAGGACTGAGCATAAGATCATAAGACACAGGAGCCTGCTCCGCTATTCACTCATGACTAATCCCCTTTTCCCCTCCTCTGCCCCACTCCCCGGCCTTCTCCCCCAACCTTTGCTGCCGTGACAAATCAAGTCCTGTCAATCTCCACCTTAATTACATCCAACGACCTGGCCTATACAGCTGTGCATGGTAACAACTTCCACAAATTTACTAGCCACTATCAGTAGAAATTTCTCCGCATCTTCGTTTTAGATAGACGCCTCTCTATTCTGAGGCTATGCCGCCTTGTCCTAGACCCTCCCAGCATGGGAAACATCCATTCCACATCTATTGTCTTATATGGTGAGACCCGGAAACAGTAAATTGCAGAGCCTCAAGACTTTAAAACAAATCTATACTGAATATCTACTTGAAAGTTGCGAAGAATGTATTCGACTTTGCGTTTTATTTACAGAGATGCCCATTTAGTGTAAGCAGATATTTCAGTCCATTCTGCAGCTCTTCCCTGAATTTCCTCTGTGTCAGTCCATAGATGCACGTATTGGTGCAGGAACTGAGCAACTGCAACATAAACCCAAACTGTTGGAAAATATATATCGGTGAAGTATAATACTTGTCTGAGTAAGTATAATTTTCTGCTTGCCAGTTCGAAGAATGTATAACGTAAGGCATGCACAGTAGGATGAAATTAGCTGAGAGAGCAAACAGCAAAATCATTGACTTCCTCCGGTTCTCCACCTCCGGATCCTTCTGACTCTCATTGTTGTTCCGTAATCTCCGCCGGACTCTATTCGCAGCAACAATATGTCTGATGGTTAAAGCATTGAAGAGTAGAATTAAACAGATTGGTAATAACGGGGTCATAATACTATCAAATAACTCGTAACCTCTCCACATGGCTGATGTAAAGTAATCTGCTCTGGGAACGCAGCGCGTTGGGTCAACTGCAAAGTAAAATGGAAATGATTGCGCGAAGCTCACTGTACCAATTATTGCTATCACCACGGTCGCTGTTCTCTCTGAGCAATATCGCTCCCGCAGTTTTTGACAGCAGATGGCGATGTAGCGATCGAAGGTGAAAGCAACAGTCCACCAAACAGAACAGTCCATGGATGCAATCCCCAAGACAAGGGTCACAGAGCATATAGGCGGTACGAGCAAGAAATTGGCAAACAGGTAGATATAGTTAATCTTCTCCAATACAACAGCAAAGATGACGACCATCAGATCCGATGCAGCCATGGCCACCAGGTAGTAAGTGATGCATTTTGAGAGACCGCACTTTCCACGGGACAAGATCACCATCGCCGTTAAATTAACTGCAAAAATGTAAAGTAAAATATTCTGTGACTTCCAAATAGACGTACCTTAAACCGAGTAAATTAATTTGCATGATAAAAACAATCTTCCTGATTAGGATACTTTGACTGCGAGCGGAGCTGGATAGCCGACCAGACATTCGCTCCGCTCGCGACGTAATGAAAGACGGGACTGATCCTACAACCTGATCACGCAAACACACTGAATAGAACCGGCGAGAGGAAAACGAACGACGTGCTCGTGTTTCCATAAGGGTAGGACTCCATCTAGCGGTTAATTATAGTCCGACCACTCAGAGGGGACATGCATTTTAATAGGGCTGGCGATTTGCGATGAATGAAACAAGCAACGCGGTGCTTTGTGTTAGTTTGATTTTACTTGTCATGATCTTACTTCAGCTGACCCGCAAATGTGTAGCATAGAAATAGGCCCTGCCTTCCACCGTGTCCTGACTGGTTGTAATTCCGCTCTGTACTAATTTTATTAACTCCCATATGGCGGTGTTCCGCCACACATTCCTTGAGCCACTGCTTGCTCAGCTATAATAACTGGTTTTTCCACTATTGCGTTCTCTGGTCGCTCCTGCAAATCTGCATGACAAACTTCCCTTCATATCGCTTTTATATTCAGATTCATCCATCTGTCGCAAGTAAATCGACACAGGGAGAAATGTGCCCTTTGCATTAATATCTAACACAATCTATGGATTTGCGGCGAGCAGTCCGCAAGCACCCCACAGATTTCCTCGTGATACAGATTCCAGCACCAACACAGCATGTCCACAATATCCAGCAGAACAACAGCAAAGTGCAACAAAAGAACAAAATAACCTCCTTACCCCTGTCTCATCAAAGACAGCCTCTCTCTCTCTCTCGCACAAACACACACACACACACACACACACACACACACACACACACACACACACACACACACACACACACACACACACACACACACACACACACACACACACACTCCGCTAGCCTCTATACGAATTATGGACTCTTCGGCCGCCGACTTGCCGAATGGACTAGCACATCCTATGGTTCGACCACTGTGCGTCGAAATCCGGTCTTGATATTCAGTATTGAGCTGAGGACTTAGCGGTGACATTTTACTGATATAGATGAGTTCTCCAATATGTAGATTTTCTTCCCGCAAGTACCCAGCCTTCACGGCCATCTTCGTGGTGAATTCTTATTAGAATTATGGATTTAGGAGCCTAATCGTTTTACTCAGGCTCCGTGAATAGACTAATCCTTCAGTATCAGAGCGGATATATTCCTTCTTTCATCTGTATATATGCTGCTAATATATTAGTATTCTCCGAACGTTGCAATTTCCAGAGGCTAAGTAACCTCGCGGAACACTTTCCCGCCTATATATATTTTTTTTAGCAATTCTCCTATAACCCGTCAGCGCATTATTCGATGGTGATTTCCTGCACCACAAAACCTTCCTTTCTTTATGGCTCTTACCCAAGGCCAAGCAGGACAGATTATTTGGCCGGAAACTAGGGCCTGTACATTTTCTTTTGCCGAACATAAATATTTCTAAGAAATGAGCATCATTAATTTAAAGCAACTCTTATATTTTAATTATGGGATGTGCTAAATACGTAATTAACATAAATATGTAGAATCATTGAAGATTTGAGGCGAAGCCCCATAAACAACTAACACATCATGGTAGCAATATTAACATTAAAAATAACCTAAGCAACAAGTTTTTTCTTTGCAACGCTCACTGACCAAACTGTTAGAGTGTACCGTACAACTGGACTGCAAGAGCCGACTACAGCACATGGCAGCAAATGCATAAAAAGACAGCCACAGACACTGGAGTCAGTACCTTACCAGGAATACCGACTGCTGCAAGTACAGGGTAGTAAATTAGGACAACGTAGTAAATTAATGGATATTCCATTTTCCACATGGAACAGCGAACAGACGACAGATATGTTCCAACTGCCCAGATTTGCTGATTTAAAGAGTACGTATACAACAGGGGAAGGTCCATTAATCTAATTAGTTGCCAACTCTGTCACATTAGCCCCAAGCCACTGAACAAACATTTAAGATGCATTCTTTTATTCATCATACCATTGAGTAATATGTTGAATTCCTCGGAGAATTTGCGGATAATTGTTTTAATGTTGATTGGGCAGATTTCCAAAGGATCAGCTTTCAAGTTATACTGTGCATGATTGTTGAGCAGCACGAACAATTCGTTGGGTCGTTGAATTCTTTTTCTCACACGACATATGTTACCCCATTCAAACATTTGTCGGCTTTAACTCTGATGGCGTTACACAGGACTGTAAAATAAAATTAGCTTCGTTGCTGCAACGAAATGAGCTTTATGGGGATTAGTCAGCCACTTGCTTGCCTTCTGTGAAGCTTCCTTTCTGTGAGCGAGAGCCAGTGATGAAGGAGATACTAAATGGCAGTATTCGTTCCATACAGTTACACAGCATAAACTTGATTAGCCCAAGTCAATCTCATCCTACCCTGCGTTTCCACGTGATAGTATTCCAGAAGGCTGTCTGCAGTTTGTGCACAGGATGATTGTTGTATTAAGTTGTGTATGTTTTCCCAACAGCCTGTCTATTGCTGGATCCTTACATGGCTGTAGAGGCCCATCTGGGATCCACATATTCTGGTGCAAAGTGGGCAGGAGTTTGTGGTGGTTGTGGTTATTACTTGGATAGTTTGTTTTTTCTCATTCGCTCTATTCGCAACTGACATATGTTTCCTGCGGCACAGCTGAGATCTTTCTCAGGTACCACGACTCCCACTTGAACAGATTTCTTGGAAGTGTTTATCCTGAGTGAAGTATAGTTTTATAATGCAATGCTGAATTTCTTCATGCTGTTTTGATGGTAACTTTGAACTTTTCCTTTGCTTACCATGGGCTCGCTAACTTTCTTACCAATGGGAGTTAAAATCCACGTGGTTTGGGAGCCGTGAATTAAGCATCCGGAACATGTTCTATCCATCGGACTAGATAACACATTGTGGTGGAGTTGCTGTTAACTTTCGTGTCCTCCAGTACTCTGGTGTTAGTTCGTATTTGCAGCATGATAATACCACATGACGGTAAAGACATGTTTCATTCTAAACATTGAAACAGAAAACCTACAGCACAATACAAGCCCTTCCGCAAACAACGTTGTGTCGAACATGCACTTATTTTAGAAATTATCTAGTGTTACCCTTAGTCCTCTATTTTTCAAAGCTTCATGTACCTATCCAAGAGTCTCTGTAAAGACCTTTTGTAAAAATGTACCCCTGACTTCTCTCTGCGTCTGCTTCCAAGCACCTTAAAACTGTGCTCTCGTGCATGTTACCTTTGACTGACCTGGTAGAAGCCGCTGTGATCGAAAGCTCCCGCCATTTTACGGGGTGATCAGAGTATCTCAGAAATTGCTGGGCATCTGGGAAATTCACAGAAACAGACTTCAGAGTTTTCAGAGGATGATACAAATAATCCAATGAGCAGCACATCTGTGGGTGAAAATAGCTTGTTCATGAAAGAGACCAGAGGACAATGGTCAGACTGTTTCAAGCTGACGGAAAAACGGCGGTAAGACAAATAACCACACGGAACAACAATGGTGTGCCGTAGAGCATCACTGAAAGTAGAACGTATCGAAAGTTGAGATGGATGGGATACGTAGCAATTGAACACGAACATTCATGGATGATGTCGGGTGCGGTGCAGCGAGCACTCGGGAGAGTAACTATCGTAATGAAAACTCGCAAAGCAAGGAGAAAACGATCATATGATCGATCAGCTGGTGTTCTCCCATTTTGGTGTTGGAGATAGTTGGTTATCAGCAAAAAACAATTGTTATCTTCGTGCCAACCGGAGAGTGGGAGTGGACATTGATACAAGAGGAATGTTGGCGTTTAGGATACTAGAACTTTCACGTGAGCCTTTAATTGAGTATCATGACGTGAGATCTTTGAACAATTGATAATTTACCTAATCAAAAATATTGTTCAAGAGTCAAAGGAAATCTCGACTGATAAAGCCGAACTTCACCAGCGAACCGGTCATCATCTACTGTATGCTGTGCACCCGATGCCGCCTCCTTGAAACTCGTGAGACACAGCGTAGGTTTAGGGAACAGCTTTCGTGACCAACTTGCTCCATCCTCAAAATGCAAATTTAATTTCTAATCTCCTTTCTCATACCGACATGTCTGTCCATGACATTCTGTACTTCCACAATAATTCCATAATAAGGCTGGAGGAATACACTGCATATTCCGACTGGACATCCTCTACCCTAATACGATTAACCCCCATTTCTCAAACTTCCTATTATTACTTCCCCTTTCCTCTTCTTCCTTTATATTCAAGAAAACTCAACAACGCCTCTGCTTTCTGAGGAGGATGAAAAGAGTCTGACTCTGCGCATATATTCATGCCCCACCGATGCGCAGTGAGGGTATTCTAACATGCTGCATCACGGCAAAGGTACGGAAACCGAATAGTGGCGACAGGAAGGCTCTGCAATGGGTAGTTAATACTTCCCAACCGATCGCCGGCATCAGCCTACCCGGTATCAAGGACATGCTTTCAGAAAGATGTCAGAAAAGGGACAGTAACTTCTGGAATGATCTCACACCCCCTGCGCACGGACTGTTTGACCCACTTCCATCAGGGAAGAGGCTGCATAACGCCCAGGACAGGGCCACCCAAATTGAAAAAAAAATACTGTGACTACCCTCAAGCAGTAAGTCTAATCAAACGTCCACTCAGTAACCTACTCCTCCACCGCATCTGACAGTGTCACCACATGTACAGCCACCTCGTGTACTTATTATGTGCAGGTATTCTATTGCGGCTTCGCATCCATGATCATGGACACCCACCTCCACGTCACTATGACCAAGAAGGTACAGTAGCCTCAGGGAGTACACAAACAGGAACAGTTATTACCCTTCAGCTGGAATCTTTTCTTCTCAGTTAACATATAGAACATAGAACATAGAATAGTACAGCACAGTACAGGCCCTTCGGTCCACAATGTTGTACCGACCCTCAAACCCTGCCTCCCATATAACCCCCCAACTTAAATTCCTCCATATACCTGTCTAGTAGTCTCTTAAACTTCACTAGTGCATCTGCCTCCACCACTGACTCAGGCAGTGCATTCCACGCACCAATCTCTCTCTGTGTAAAAACATCTTCCTCTAATATCCCTCTTGAACTTCCCTCCCCTTACCTTAGCGCCATGTCCTCTTGTACTGAGCAGTGGTACCCTGGGGAAGAGGCGCCAGCTGTCCACTCTGTCTATTCCTCTTAATATCTTGAACACCTCTATCATGACTCCTCTCATCCTCCTTCTCTCCAAAGAGTAAAGCCCTAGCTCCCTTAATCTCTTATCATAATCCATACCCTCTAAACCAGGTAGCATCCTGGTAAATCTCCTCTTTACCCTATTCAATGCTTCCACATCCTTCCTATAGTGGGACGACCAGAACTGGACACAGTACTCCAAGTGTGGCCTAACCAGAGTTTATAGAGCTCCATCATTACATCGCATCTCTTAAAATCTATCCCTCGATTTATGAAAGCTAACACCCCATAAGCGTTCTTAACTACCCTATCTAACTGTGAGTCAACTTTCAGGGTCCTGTGGACAAGTACCCTCAGATTCCTCTGCTCCTCCACACTACCAAGTATCCTGTCATTTACTTTGTACTCTGCCTTGGAGTTTGTCCTTCCGAAGTGTCCCTCCTCACACTTCTCCGGGTTGAATTCCATCTGCCCATAACAATTCCATAACAAACATGTCATGAATATGATTTAAAAGTCTGTGCACCTTCCTTGATGAAGTCTGATGTAATTTTATCAGGCCCAGTGGCCTTGTTGTTCCTCAATGTCTTGCAAATGTTTGCACCTTTTTGATACTAATTGGCTTACTCACATCCTCCTTCATCGGTTATTGTGGGGGCTGGTTGATGGCTTCAATGTCACGGCGAAGTAGTTCCTGGAGGCTTTACGTCCATCGAGAGTTGGTGGCAACATTGTACTTCAGCAGCCTTTGTGTGTCTGCTTCACCTGTGACAGAAGATGTCCTGCCTGAATCCGAGTATGGCTTCTGTCTAGTTAGAGGAACATCTGACAGCAAACTCTCCAACTTTATATGGAATTCATAAACCTCACAAAACCTTTTGACTCTGTCCTGCTCTTTGACGTGTTCTGTCTGAAAGCAGAGAAATACCTCAAGAACCTGCAGCTCTTACACAATGATATGAGCACAAGAGTCATCAGCAACAGCGGCTCTGAAACAATGCATTCCAAGGGTGAGACCGGGTCAAACAAGGGCGAAACATTCCTGTTTTCATTGCAGCCATCTTATCCTCACAGGCCAAAACATCGCACAAGGAGTTCTGATTCTCGACAGCACAGATAAAAAGATAACATCAAAACCCATCTGAGGAAATAACTCATCAAATTGAATGGACGGAAAAAATTAGATCAGCATAGGGAAAGCTGGGGAAGAACTGTGATCGCTGATGATGATGACGATTTCCCCACAAGGGGATAACGTCATTCAGTTTTACTTGCTCTGTCACTAAATTGTCATTAAATTGTCCCCAAAATTTACGGTCTCACTTTTAAGGATTCTTCATCTCATGTTCTCGATATTTAATACTTATTTATTATTATGGTGTTACTTTCTTTTTGTATTTGCACAAATTGTTGTCATTTGCACATTGGCTGAAAGTCCAAGTTGGTGTGGCCTTTCAATAATTCAGTTATAGTAATTATTTTATTGAATCGGCTCAAAACAAAATGAATCGCAGTCGCCTATATACTGACACATATATACTTTGATAATAAATTTACAATGAAGTTTGATCTCCTGTGCCTGGCGTCACTTTATGAACATACAGTAAATCTACATAAGGTATCTTAAGTAGTTATACTTAATGTGCTTTTTTTATCGTTGTGTGTGTTTTTTTCTTATTGTACTTTTGTGCGGCATCGGACCGGAGAAACAGTTATGTATTTATCCTTTACGTTTGCATATCGAAAATACCATTGATCAATCTTCCGATTTAAGGTGGCGCTGGTGATGCCCAATGAATACTTACGCGCGGCAAAAAACAAAACAAAACAAAACAATGGTAATTATTATTTGATTTATCACTAACACTTTATTAAATACGATCAATGGTAATAATGCTAATAATGGAGAGGGAAGCAAAAGGGATTTGAGGCAAGTGGATGCCAGCGTCAGCGGTGGCGGAAGCGCAGGCGAGACCTGGTCGTGGCAAGCGGTGTCGAGCAGTGGTGAAGACGGAGTGATGTTTAGCTGTGGTAGGCGGAATCGGAGTCGAAGCAGAGTCAAGCCAAAGTCGTGGTGTCTCCAAGAGGAAAGAGGAAACCCTCCAAGTCCCGAGGAAAGTAACGGCGAGCCCCAGGACCAGACGTGCCCGAGAGCGAAGAACGATCGGGAGTTGGCCAACTTAAGCATCGGGCTAAGTTGAAAAGGTCAAGGTGTTGGCACTGGAGGCGATGGACTGGTGGGTTCTTTTTGCTACTCCGCATTGCTTACTCGGGTAGACTCTGGACTGCAGGGGCGTCTGGCTTCGCGTCCGTGGTCTCGCAATGTTTACTTGGCTTTCGAATAATCTGTGGTGATCACAGTGCTGAATGGCTTCGTGCCTTTCCTAGAAATTCCATTTCTGAGGCTATTCGCTTGCTTTGGTTGATTGAGCGATATTTTTCTCTCTCTCTCTGCGCATTGGACGTTTGACGTTATTTTTTAGTGAATTTTGTCCAAGTTTCTCCTTTTGTGGCTGCCTGTAAGGAGACGAACTACTAGGTTATGTTCGGTAAACATGCTTTGATAACTAATGTACTTTCAACTTTGAACGTTTGAATTTTGCCAGATAGATTAAGATGAGGCCAAGTGGTTGCCTCTTGGAGATCATCTGCGAAAACAGCTTAAATTCCTCTTCTATTTTATTTACAAGGTAGTTGGGATTCTCTCGAAGTCCTGATGTACAAGCTGCACTGAAACTGCATTTTTTATGGCAGATGAATTTTGTAATGTCGGATGGAGCACTCTCTTCCTCCCTCCCTCCCTCTCCCCCCTCTCTCTCTCTCTCTCTCTCTCTCTCTCTCTCTCTCTCTCTCTCTCTCTCTCTCTCTCTCTCTCTCTCTCTCTCTCTCTCTCTCTCTCTCTCTCTCTCCTCTCTCTCTCTCGGTCGCTTGTTCTAACTCCCACCTTCTATCTCTCTATATCATCCCCCACTTCTCTCTCCATTTCTCTCTCCCCTCTCGAGGGGAGAGCTGATGCTTGCTGCTGGTTGCACAGGGTGGAACAGAGGGTATTTTGTGGATGTAATATTCCTGTCGGTAATTCGTTTAGGGTTCTTCTGTTTTTCGTGCAGGTTTGTGAATTTGTAGATTTTTTTGATAATAAAAGGAACAATCTGAATATTTGAAACGGAATCATTTTAATTTTATTAACCAGCTCTTGCCCCTTGATTGAGGTCTATGCATTAAACATCACTTTGTCTTCATCAGTCACCCTGAACACCTGCTGAAATTAATCAAGGTTGTCAGGTATAATCTTTCCCACACGACGCCGTGCTGAAAATCCGGAATAAGTCGATGCCTTTTCCATATCTAAGTAAACCGTTTCTGTCAGAATATTTTTACAATCTCTACCATCGGCAACAGACTCGGCAGCTTATAGAATTCCAAATAGATCTCTGTTTCCTCAATCTAAATAAAAAGTGGATACATTTTGGCTCTCCTGCACTCTTCCAGGACATGACGAGTGAATATAAAGGATACAAAGAAGTTGTATTGCCGCTATAGCGATTTCATATGTTATCATTTTCCATAAACAAATAAGTCTAATATGATCCTGCATTGTTATCCGCGTTAATATGCTTCAAGAGCCTTAATATCAATATTCTTCGTGTACGCATATCCGGGAATATCAGCATGCATTTCCTTGATATTACTATCTTCTACGTCCATCTCGTGCGCGCACCGGTATTGAATATAATTAGATACAGTCATGGCTCCGGTTACACCACTTGACGCCGTTTAGTTTGCTCATTGAGTGCTTTTTAATTCTCAGAGTCCAACTGAATTTAAACTTTACAAATATTCAACATGATTGATTTGACTTTTTGCAGCAGTTTCATGCAATAGGGGATCTTCGCTGAGGGAAGATCACCGCGGAATGCTTGTCCCAAGTAGAATGAAGGAAACCATGGAATAGGATTTGTTAGCAAGTCGTGGCAAACCCTGTGGAGGTGATAACCCCGAGGAGAATACCATTGCGAGTAATGCCATACATTGAAGAAGGGGCATACTCTTACGGTACCACTGCCCTTAAGTCAGAGTTATCGAACGGTTGGCATAAGCTAACAAGTAAGCATCACGTGCAGACCAGGTAGAATAAGAGAAGGATGAATGATTTCAGATGCAGTACAGTGACAGCTCAGGAGAGGAAGTATCGCAATGAATACTGGCAAGGCAAGGAGAAAAGCAGTCATATGATCGACCTGCGGGTGTTTCCTCACTTGGCGTTGTAAATATTTCGCCAGGAGTAAAAATCATTTTTTGACTAAGGGTCAACAGGAGGGTGCAACACTGTTACAAGAAGAGTGTTAGCGTTTAGAACACTGGAATGCTCACGTGAGCTTTTAATTCTGTGAAACAGCCTGGTCTCCTTGACTGCGTAAGTCTAAGGAAGACAGTCTGAAGTCCCAGCCAAGTCACGAGATTGAAACAGCTCGTCTCACCCCAAATCCCGGTATGTGTGAATGCTGTGCAATTTGCTATCCTGTTACAAATTCGTGCTACGAAATAACACTGCATGCAATTAAAGGAATTATATTTATGAATCTTAATTTAACTAAAGAGTTAGTAAAGACTAACAAGAAGAAAACAGGCCCATTCTAATTAAACAGTCAAATGTACACAAGTTGGAGCTCATCTTGAACTTCTCAGTCACTCACGAGCTGGTCCTTCGTCAGCGTGAACGCCCTCATCACCTTCCGAACGTCACTCGCAATCCATCTCGAACAGACGGGTCTGTCATCGGATCGTATGCTACAAACGGTTCTCCCCATCTTCTTTCTCCATATTCCCCGAACACAAGTCTAAGACCAACCTTATTGTCCCTCAGCACGAAAACCTCCCACTATTTGGATGGCACACATTCCACTTCGTCCCTTATCTTCAATAGTAACCCAAACAAGTCGAGATGAAGAAAGCTGAAAACAGGCAGCCCTTACAGAACTACCAAAATTGAAAACATATAGCATAACAGTAAAAATATGAACCAGGGCCTTGGATGCGACTTTGTCTTATTGTAAGAAGTGAGAGAGTGATAGTAAATGTTCGGACTGGAGCCCTGTAACTAGTGCGAAACGGTGTTGGATCAATTGTGTTATGTCATATACATCAACAATCTGGATGATAATGTGGTAAACTTAATCAGTAAATTTGCAGATCAAACCAACATTGGTGGTGTATTGGAGATCAATGAAGGATCAATCAGGGTAGGTCTTATACAGTGAACAGTAGAACACTGTGGAGTGTAGTAGAACAAAGAAACCTGGGAATTCAAGTCCATGATTCTTTGACATTGGCATCACGGCTAGATAGGGTAGCAAAGAAAACTCTTGGCCCATTGGCCGTCATAAATCAAAGTACTCAGACAGACCTTAAGACCATAAGACAGAGGAGCAGAATTAAACCCATCAGGTCTGCTCCACCATTCAATTATGGCTAATACTTTTTACTTCCCCTTCCCAACCCCAGTTCCTGGCCTCCCCGTAACCTTTGATGCCATGTCCAATCAAGTGACTATCCATCTCTGCCTTAAACACACCCAACGACCTGTCCTCCACAGCTGCATCCACAAATTCATCAGCTTTTGGCGAAATAATTTTCTCTCCATCTCTGTATTGAAAGGACGCCTCTCTATCCTGAGGCTGTGCCCTCTTGTCCTAGTCTCCCACCATGGGAAACGTACTTTCCACATATACTTTGTCTAGGCCTTTCAACATTCGTAAAGTTTCAGTGAGATCCCCCTCATCCATCTGAATTCCAGCGTGTACAGACTTAGAACCATCAAACGTTCTTCGTATGATAACACTGTCATTCCTGGTACCATCCTTGTGAACCTCATCTGAACCCGCTCCAATGCCCACACATCTTTCCCAAGATGAGGGGCATAAAACTATTCTCAATACTCAAGGTGAGGCCTCATCAGTGCCTTTTAAAGCCTCAGCATCACATCCTTGGTCTTGTATTCTAGATATCTTGAAATTAATACTAACGTGGCATTTACCTTCCTCACCACCGACTCAACTTGCAAGCTAACCTTCAGGGTGTTCTGCAGAAGGAATCTCAAGACGCTCTTCATCTCAGATTCCTGGCTTTACTCCCCGTTTAGCAGATAGCCAACACATTTATTTCTAGTACCAAAGTGCATGATCATGCATTTTTCAAAATTCTGATTAATTTCCACTTTCTTACCCATTCTCCTAATTTGTCTATGCCGGTCTGAATCCTACTTGTTTCCTCAACACTACCTGCCCCTCCACTAATCTTCGTAGCATCTGCATACTTGGTAACAAAGCCATCTATTCCATAATCTAAATCACTTATATACAGCATAAAAAAAACAGTAGTCCCAACACGGACCTCCTGCGGAACACCACTGGTCACCAACAGCCAACCAGAAAAGACTCATTTTATTCCCATTCGCTACCTCAGTCAATGTCAGTGTCCGTAATTTTCCTGTAATAGTAATACCATGAGCTCTTAACTTGGTAAGCAGCAGCATGTAAAAGGCTTTCTGAAAGTCCAAATATACAGCATACACTGTATCCCCTTTATCTATCCAGCAAGCAAATTGAGGTGCTATTCCATCCCAGTGGATGAAGATGAAATTACTTCAGCAAGCACAGATGTGGTCTTTTCAACCACTGATGCACAAGTCACAGCGATTCGCTCTGGAGAGAGTCATCATACTCCAGGTCAGACAAGAGATAACCCAGGTCAGGTTGCAGACCACAGTCCCCAGGTAGATCCTTCACATGATGGTGATGGTGAGGTGGTAGAGAAGCAGAGGAAGGTCAAGTGGCCAGCAATGGCAGACGAGAAGGCTTGGCGTGTGTTTGATGAGGATATCAGTATGATGTTGGAGAACACTCTCAGGTGAACATCAAAGAGAAAGTTGGAAGTGATGGACGATATGATTTATAATGTTTTAAAGTACAGGTTTGGTTTAGTTGAGGTGAAGAAAGCAAAGCCTACACAGCAACTAAGCAGGCGCCAAGAAGAGATGAGTAGGTTGAGGAGAGAGCTTAGATCGCTGAGACAGAGGTGGAAGGTAGCAGGTGAGGGTGACAAGCCTGTTGATCTCCGAGAGCAGTTTCGAATAAAGTTAGCATCACTCCATCGTGCAGAGCCACAGCGTAAAAAGAGAAAGAAGAGAGAGAAGACAAGAAAGGCATTCTTTGAGAACTCTCACCAGTTCACAAAGAGTTTGTTTGAACAAAATAAGAGCGGGCAGTTTAACATCTCTCAACAAGAACGTGAGGATCACCTGGCAAGCACTGACTCTAACGAACAGCAGGAGGCTCCTTTGCTTGACATTTCAAGGTTTGTGAAGCCTACCGAGCCAGGAGTGAAGTTCGATTTGTCAGAACCCAAACTGGCAGAAGTCGAGCGGTTCATCAAAAAGGCAAGGTCAGGTTCAGTGCCAGGGCCTAATGGAGTGCCATATAAGGTGTCCAAGAAGTGTGAAGAGCTGAGGAAATACTTGTGGAGATCGTTAAAGGTGGTGTGGAGACAAGGAGTTGTTCCTTTGTCATGGAGTGAGGCTGAAGGAGTAAACATCCCGAAGGACGAGATTTCTACAACATTGAATCAGTTCCGACCAATTTCACTCCTGAATGTAGAAGGGAAGATTATGTTTGGCATTCGAGCAGAAAGAATATCTTCATTTGTTATAGAGAATGGATTGGTAAATACATCTGTGCAGAAGACAGGAATACCAGGCTTCCCGGGATGCCTTGAACATACTAGTATGATTTAGCATACCATCCAGGAGTCGAAAAGGTTGAGAAGAAATCTGGCTGTAGTTTGGCTTGATCTTGGAAAGTCATATGGTTCTGTTCCCCATGTCCTGATTGAATTTCCAATGGAATTACTATGGATTCCTGCTAAGGTGAGGAACTTCGTCATGCAGTACTACTATGATTTCCGGATGAGGTTTTCCACTCAGCAGTTTACAACTAGGTGGCAGAGCTTGGAAATTGGAATCCCAATGGGATGTACGATTTCACCCATCCTTTTTGTGTTAGGCATGGAGATCATTGTGAGGGCTGTAGAATCAGTGGGACCAGGTGTCACACTTGATGGCGGAGCGGAGTTTCCACCAATACGAGCGTTCATGGACGATCTCACCCTTTTGTGTCCTAGCACGGAGGCAGTGGAAAGTGTACTGTCTGGACTCGAGGAGTTAATTGATTGGGGACGAATGAAGTTCAAGACCAAGAAGTCAAGGAGCCTTTTTCTTAGGAGAGGAAAGCTGGTTGACTTTTATTTCACTCTTTGTGTAGAGGATATTCCGTCCATTCAGGACCAACCAGTTAAGAGCCTTGAGCGATGGTACATAGAGGAGCTGAGAGAGGCCAAGAGAGTTCAAGAGACGGGAGAACAGATCAGCAGAGGTCTGATGTCTGTCGACAATTATGGCTTGCCTGGAAAGTTGAAGTTGTGGTGCTTGCAGTACGGACTGATGCCACGGATAATGTAGCCACTAACTGTGTATGAAGTGGCAATGTCACATGTTGAGGCAATAGAACGGAAGATCAACAAGTATGTTAAGAAGTGGCTTGGAGTACCGAGCAGCCTCACTAATATTGCAATCCACAGTCACCAGACAAAGTTTACCATCCCAGTGCAATCCCTTGTTGTAGAGGTCAAGGTAGCCAAGGTAGGATCATTCTTGATGCTTCGAGACTCAAAAGTCCCTGTCATCAAAACATCCATCCGGATGTGAGGTCAGGCAGGAAGTGGTCAGCCCGGACAGCAGTTGATAAAGCAGGGTCTAGACTGAAGCACAACGTGATGGTTGGGGCTACCCAGCTAGGCTGCCAGGGACTTAGATGGACAACCCACAAGTGGTGGTCATCTTCTACGGGTAAGGATCGTCGTCAGCTTGTAACGCATGAAATACGAGAGGTAGAAGAGGAGAAGTGGTTAGCTAAGGCAGCTGGCCTGGCCAAACAAGGGTTGTGGACCTGCTGGGAAAGTGTATGACCTGCTCCCAAAACCTGCCAACCTCAGCACCTGGTATGAAGATCAGACAGGTGTGTTGCTTGTGCCGTGGCCTTATTGCGTTCACTTTCCAGAAGTGGATGATTGAACTTGGCTTTACAAGAAGAGAGATGAAGTCAACCAGCAGGGCTGTAGCTGAGGCAGCAGAGGCAGGATCATCATGGGTGTGGACTAAGTATGTCCAGATGGGCAGATAGTCGTAAAGTGTATCCAAGTTTTGTAAACTCTTCAGTAGCTGCATAGATACCTGAAGAGGAAACTATCTGTTGGATGGAAGCGACCAACAACTCTGATAGAGGCTAATGCCAAGTTTTTAAGGTCATCAGTGGGAGATGGTGCTTTAACACTGCTGGCCCACCACCTCGAGGGAGTCTTCATCATAAGCGAGCCGAAACTCCTGAGGGCAGGTGGCAGATCAACTGATGATCCCACTCGTGACAGCACCGGACAGTTAACATCTTATTCCAAGTGCATTTTCAATTCTATCCTACTTGTAATCCCCTCAAAGGGTTCCAACAGGTCCATCAGGCAAGATTTTCCCTGAAGGAAACCATGGTGACTTTGTACTATCTTGTCCTGTGTCACGAAGCACTCAAACACCTCATCCTTAACAATTGATTTTAACATCTTTACAACCATTGAGATCAGGCTAACTGGTCTATAATATGTTTTCCGCTGCCTTTCTCTTTTCTTAAAGAGTTGGGAGACATTTGCGATTTTCCGGTCCTGTGGTACCATGCCAGAGTACAATGAAAGATCATTTCTAACGCCACCACAATCTCTGACGCTGTCTCTTTCAGAACCCGTGGACGCAATTCATCTGGTAGATGAGGTAGGAAATGGGGTTTTATATTGACGTTGTAGAAAACATTTATGAGGCCTAATTTGGAGAATTTTGTGCGGTCTTCGCCACCTATCTAAAGGAAAAATATGAATAAGGTTGAAAGAGTACAGATACAATTTTCAAGGTTATTACCGGTTTTTGATGACATCAGTTACAAGGAAAGATTGAATAGATTAGAATTTTCTTCATTGGAACGTAGAAGATTGAAAGGAGATTTGATGGCGGTGTGCAAAAACACGAAGGATATAAATAGGGTAAAGCAAGCATGCTTTTTTTCCACTAACTGAGCTTGGGACTACAGCCAGCGGTCGTGGATTAAAGGTTCAAAAGGTACAATGTAATGTCAGAGAAATGTATACAATATACATCTTTAAATGCTTTTTCTTCTGGCTGAAATAGGAAAAGTTTAATGGGAACTTCTTCAGCTAGAGGGTCGTGAGACTGTGGAATAATCTACCAGCAGAAATGGTGTATGCGAGTTTGATTGCAAAGTTTAAGCGAAATTTGGATTGGTCACTGGACAGTGGGGGGCATGGAGGGCTACATTCCCGGTGCACGTCGATCGGAGAGGGCAGTTTAAATAGTTTCAGCAGAGACTAGATGGGCCCAAGTGCCTGTTTCTGCGCTGTACTCTTCTATATCTCTATAACTCCATAATAAGCATGATTGATTCTGATGTTGGAGCGTTGCGCATTGGAGCGTGGGAGACAGGGAGGTGACCCCGCAATAGCGTCTTTAATCATAGACGGCTTAGATTTTGTGATTCCCCTTTGTGTTTTTATCATGAGCTGGAAACTGAAGAAATGCAGGGCTTCGATTTAAGATGAGAGTGGAGATAATTTACTTGGAAACTAAAGCGCAGCGCCTTCACCCAGAGAGTGATCTGTGTATGCAACAAGCTGCCAGGGAATGTTCTGGAAGCAGAAGCCATGTCATTTCTCAAATACCTGGCAGCCAGGAAGCTAGGGAGACAGATCACGTGTAGGCAGCCAGGAGCAATTATTTTAGTATATATAGAATATATAGAACAGTACAGCACATTGTGGCATTGTTTTGGACTTAGATATCATGAACTCAATGGCCTGTTCCTGCGCTTTACAATGTTTTCTGTTCTATATAGGTGTAAGACTTCTATAATATGGCGACATCTCACTTCTCATAGTGAACGTGCCTCCTCGATGGTGATGAAGGTAAAAAATTGTTTTAATCCCAGGACAACGTTAGGCATATTTCGTGCAAACAAGATGCAGATTGTCTAGCGTGTGTAGCGTGTGATGAAGCTATGATCAGATGCTCTTTTGGAAGAGGACAGCGAGGCTTTGAGAGGAAGTGCGGCGGCGGCCATTTTCAAATTGTCCAATTGCGTCTCAGATCGGAGTTCTGAGAGGCGGGACTGCGCAGGCGCGTGAGGAGGCCTGGGAAGGAGGGAAGATATAAAAAGAACGCAGCCTTAAGCAGCGGGCAGCTTCATTTTCGGGCAGCGGAGTGAGCCGGCAGCAGAGTGTAGGGCTTGGGCTCAGGGGGCTTAGGCGGAAGAGGGCACAGTAGGCTTATCTTTTAGTTCTTGTTATTTTTCAGTTTTTCGGGAAGTATGAGTGTGAGGGCAGCTTGTTGTTCTCGGTGTCGGATGTGGGAGGTCCTGGAGTCTCCGAGCCTCCCGGACGTCCACACCTGCGCCAGGTGCACCGAACTGCAGCTCCTGAGGGACCGAGTTAGGGAACTGGAGCTGCAGCTCGATGACCTTCGCCTGTTCAGGGAGAGTGAGGAGGTGATAGAGAGGAGTTACAGGCAGGTGGTCACTCCGGGGCCACGGGAGGCAGATATGTGGGTACTAAAAAGATAGTAAAATGGTGTATATGTTCTATAACATGGAGAAAATATTGTACGTGTTCATTGCCGTCATTGGAGTTACCGGTAGATGAACAAGTATTTCATGCTCTCTCCCTCTCTCTCTCTCTCTCTCTCCTCTCTCTCTCTCTCTCTCTCTCTCTCTCTCTCTCTCTCTCTCTCTCTCTCTCTCCCTCTCTCTCTCTCTCTCTCTCTCTCTCTCTCTCTCCCCCTCTCTCTCTCTCTCTCTCTCTCTCTCTCTCTCTCTCTCTCTCTCTCTCTCTCTCTCTCTCTCTCTCTCTCTCTCTGTCTCTCTCTGTCTCTCTCTCTCTCTCTCTGTCTCTCTCTGTCTCTTGGATTTGACCATATTATTAGCATTTTAGAGGCGTCCAATTTGGTGATCGAGGCACAGATATTCTTCATTGATCTTTTCAATAACTTTCTCATTCTGCAACAGCCTCATTTTCCTCTTACTCGCAATTTCCATTTCGAATGTCCCTCATACCTGTAATGGCACCTTGCGTAAAATCGTGCAAGGGCTGGGGGCAGGCAGCTATTCGGGAATGGATAACCGGGAGGATTTTACATCGTGAAGTTTATCGTTTCTGAGTTATTGATCAGAGTAAGCACCTAGTGCTGTGGTCATGTTTCCCTGTGGAATCCCTCACCATCCGATTACACTGCCTGTTTGCCAATAATTGGTTCCAATCTGCATTGATAATAGCTGCAATAGCAGCGACCGGTATCAGGATTTACCCCACTGAAAGGATAATTTCCCTCGTTGTTGTTTAAGACCGCTCGCTTAGTCCCCGTCGTTTACCACACCCATCGCTCCATTCCTTGACACGTGAGGCAGACAGTTTGAGCCCGATTGGGCCCGTCTCTGACGTTATTAAATTTGCCAGTGCTCAACGACACCAACTGTCTTGCTCGTTATCTAAAACCGACTCCATGCCCAGACCGTAGAATGTGTCCAGCAAAGTCCATCGTTTGCTGTCTTCTCTGATTTTAGTAAATATAGCAGCAATTGTGTTCCTATCACGGGGAAAGTGCGGCCTCTCCACGTGCACCACCCGCTACCTGGTGGCCATGGCAGCAGCGGATCTATTGGTCATTATGAGGCCATTATGTATCAAATGAAATATCATTACTGTCCGGGGATTTTCCTGGATCTCGCCCCGATGTGCAGCGTTACCGAGGTAGTGAAGTACGCAGCCACAGGTTCACTGTCGCTTTCACCTTTGACCGGTTTGTTGCCATTTGTTGCCAGAATCTGAAAACAAATTATTGCACCAAGAAAAATGCGACTGTTGTCATAACAACAACCGGGGTCCTGTTCTGTCTGAAAAATGTACCCCGTTATTTCACACAAGAACCCGGAGAAATCATCAACAATGTGTCGTGGGGCTGTGTCTACATGGAGAGTTATTTCACTGACCCGTGATGGGTGGGATTTGATTCGTTCGATACGGTTTTAACTCCGCTCTTCCCTTTCGCTATAATTTTGCTGCTTAATTTTCTGACACAGGCACATTTTAGTGGGCAGTCGTGTCCGTAGGATGCTGTTAGGTCAAAGCAAGAGGGAGAACTGCAGTGACCTGGAGATGGAGAACAGGAGGAGTTCAGTGGTTCTGCTCTACGCTCTCTCTGGCAGCTTCATCCTCCTGTGGGTGACGTATGTTCCTGAATTCATCTATTATCAGTTGACAGGGACAGGGACAAATTACAACCATTCGGAGTGGATCTTGGACAATATCGGACTTTTGCTGAGGAACACAAGCTGCTGCACCAACACATTTATTTATTCGATGACGCAGTCCAAGTTCAGGGAGCAGGTGAAGAGCACGGTGAAATATCCGTTCACCTCTGTGCTTCAGTTCATTAATAAAGCCGGTCACAAGTCTTTGGTATATACGAAAACATACCAGCACTGTTCCCCTTGTGTTTTCGTGCATGATGAGTAAACACATTTGCCAACACCATCGCTTTGTTTATTGAAGTCTGATGCGATCAACATCTCCCAATAGCATTTCGCTGCATACAGACAATTCAGCACCGAACCTCTGTCTATTGATATATGGTGTGTAGAGACACATTCCACCACCTCGCAAGTGTGCACCTGTGCAAGGCGTGTACATGGAACATACACAATTAGAACACAATGGAGGCTCTTCGGCACACGATATTTGCCGGCCTTCAAACTATACGAAATTGAATCAGATAAATTGCACTGAACAACTTCCATGCTTCTCGTGATCTCCACGTGAACATGCGACTCAAAACAACATGCCCCTGTTTATTGGTGTCTGGTGTGTACACAATCTCCACCACGCCACTCGATTTTATATACCTCTATCAAATTTCCCCGCAATCTTCGACTTTCTAGGGAATACGGTTCTAACCAATTCAATCTTTCTTTATAACTCAGGTCCTCTAGTCCCGCAAATATCCCTGTACAGCTCCCTGCACCCTTGTAATCTTATTTACACTTTTCTTGCAAATAGGGGACCGAATTTGCTCGCGTTATTCCAAATTAAGCCCCAGCAACGTCTAATACAACATGAACATACCCTCTCAACTCCGGTACTCAATACTTTGATCTGTGAAGGCCAGTGTTCCAAAACCTTTCTTTACGATCCTATCTCCGTACCTGCGACGCCACTTTCAATGAATTACAGACCAGTATTCCCAGATCCCTTTAATCTCAGTGTCCTAACTCCTCACTATCTTACGGTTCACTGTGTAAGACCTACGGAAGTTCACACCAAATTGCAACACCTCGCACCTGTCTGCATTAAATTCCATCTGCCATTTTCAGTCCATTTTCCAGCTCGTCCAGATTTAGCTGCAAGCCATGGTAGCCTTCTTCACTTTCCACTATATTCCTCAATCTTGGTGTCACCCGCAAATTATCTGATCCGGTTAACCACATTATCATCTAGATCTTTGTTATAAATGACAAACAGCAACGGAGCCAACACTGATTCTTGCGGCACGTCAATAATCACAGGTCTCCAGTAGGAGAGCTAGCCACCCACTACCATTCTCTGGCTTTTCGTACAAAGCTAATGTCTAATCTGCTTGACTATTTCCTTTTCCATGCCAAGCGACTGAACCTTCTTGATCAACCTCCCATGCATGACCTTGTCACATGCCTTGCTTAAATCCATGAAGGCAACATTTAACTGCATTGCCTTCTTCCACGTTCCCGGAAACTTCATCGAAAAACTCAATAATTTGATTAGACATGACCTAACTAGGCAAGAAACTATGCCAACTGTCCTTTATGTCCCATGTCTATTGAAGTAATTATATATTCCGTCCCTTAGAATGATTCCTATAATGTTACAGCTACCAATGTTTTGGCTCCTGGTTTATTTTTCGATCCTTTCTTAAACAACGGATCAAAGTTAGCACTCCTCTAATCCTCCTGTACCTCACCTGTCACTAAGGATTATTTAAGTATTTCTGCTAGGGCCCTTAATACTTTGCATTTGCCTCCCACAGTGTCAGAGGAAACAATACGCTGAACTGTATCCAAAGTGGTAAACTTATTATTGAAGGGGCATCCACAGGGATACTATGCATTGGCTGTTTATCCTCTTTCCCCTGTCTGTCAGGTTGTTTCCTATATCCTGCAACTTACGAGCATCTACCTCCCTATATGTCCCATCTATCACCCCGTCGGTCTACGAAATGATTCGGTCTTCATCCAGTTCTAGCTCGAACTGCTGAGCGCGCAGCTGCTGCGGGATGCACTTCTCACAGCCGTCTGGGAAACTGAAGGGGTCCCTGCCTTCCTGCATCCCGCAAATGAAGCACTCATCTATCCTGCCTGGCAGCACTACTGTTCAAATTGTGCAAGTATAAATAAAGAAACAATACATAAACTAGACAAAAATCAACGTAAATCATTGTCACCTCTCTCACTCAAGCTTCTCTTCGCTGAAACTTTAAAGAGCTAAGACCTCAAATAACCACTCTCGCACACCATCAATAGCTGCTCCAATAAAAGCCGGTCGGCCTGCCCCGCCTTGTTTTTATTTGTTCTTGCTTATTAATCCCAATCGCCGATTGTACGTTGTTCAAACGCCAAACTGCTTGGTCCTCCTGCAACCAAGCGTCACTGTTGACGAGCATATAATTCCATCTGTCGATGGAATCAATTTTTTGTTGGTGGAATCAAAACATCAGTTCTTCATAAAATAACGTCTTGCATTGAAATATTTGCAACTCAGAACAGTAGTGCCACCATGCTCAAACTTTTGCTTCCTGAATTTCAGGTCTTAACAACATCTGTCTCCGCAGCCACTCTACTATCTATTCTCGCACCATGGCTCACATCCTCCCGCAATTCTAGCTTAAACACTCCTCCATCCCGTGCAGTTCTGGCTAACCAACTTGCTGGGAGTAATGTTTCCGGTCATTTGTGTATATAAGAAGACCATATCACAGGATGTAGGTGCTCTGGGCTGTATTTACACACCACACACAAGAACACAGGGCGGGCGGTGTTGCCAGTTACGTATGCATGCAAGACGGCAGTACACAAGGAACATCCTTGGTTCTCTGTCAAAAGTACATAGGGGATTGTGTTGGTAGTTGTGTGTACACAACAGACACAAGTACACAGAAAGCAGCTTTGGGAGGCATGTGCACACCCTAGACCGGTGCACTGGGGACGGTGTTGTTGGCAAGCTTTTGTATAGACCAAATACCAATACACAGGGGATAATTATGGGATGTGTGTATACGCAACAAAATCAGTAAGCGGGGGTGGGGGGAAAATGCAATTTAGTGCAGTGGGAGCTGTGTTGGGTCGTTTCTGTACAGACCAGTAACATTCGGGATTGTGATGGGTGGCGTGTTTGCACAATAGGCATAAGAACTCAACGGTTTGTCTTCAAATGTTTGTTAACGTGGAGAACGGGTGATTTGCCCAATGTCTCAAGGAGTCTGTAAAATGAACATTATTGTTTTTTTATTGCTCTGGGTACAGTGACAGTAGAATGAAAGTCTTGCCTTTCTCCGGTGACAGTTATGAATCTTCAGTGTCAGTATCAATCAGTGACAATTAAGAAGGCATTTCAACTCTGAGTCTCTGGGTCACATGGAGGCGGAGATTTACTTCCAGCTCCTGGAATCCGAGGGAGAGGGATTTCACGACTGTCTGCATATTCCCAGGGAGGGAGAAAGGAAGATTTCCTATTACTTTGGAAGTTCACGGGAGTGTAAAATAGAAAAGGAACCTTAGGAGATCTGCACAGTTGCAGTGGATACATGCACTTGCTCGGTACAAAGTACACAGCACTAATGTGCATCCCTAACAGGATAATATACATGCAGTTCCCTTCAACACTCCATTTTCTCATCATTCATTCTTATTTCTCTTAGACACCCTGCCGCAGAGTCACTCTATGGCTGCTTTCTCTATGGTCGGGATGTGATTGGCCTGCACCTCGACCATAGCCGTCTTTGTGTTGCCATCTACACAACACATTTCATGTACTTATGGAAACCGTTCTTAATTATGCAAACAACCTGGATTCTGTTGCTTCCTCGGGTTGCTCAATCCACACTGGCGCCAAACTCAGTGTAACGTTGTTCCAACTCAGGTTCTCCTTAAATATTTCAGCTTTCACATTAACCTATACCTCCTAGTTCTATTCTCAGCCAACCTCAATAGAGAAAGAGCCAGCGTGATTTCAAACTATTTGTAACCCTAATAGATTTATGTACTTCTCCTAAATCTCATTTTTCTTCTCTTTCATTCATCAAATAATATCCCAAACTAGTCATACTTTCCACTTAACCGGTTGTCAAATACTGTAAGTACAATTAACTTGTACATTTTTTCTGTACGAGTTAAACCTTATTGATACATTTCCTGTCGGCAGATAACTAGGGATGTGCGTATTGCTCCGAGTTTCGTCTCACCAATGCTTTACACAGTGCAACATAATATTCCAACTCATGCAGTCAATTTTTGATTCCTTTTTTAGTAACTTATTTTTTATTCAAGTTCATCATCAAACAAACATTTCCGGAGGATTTATTTCAGACATTGTACAAATATATCATATTAACATATATATCACAAATCTCCACAAAGTATTTACCTGAGATATACACTTATAGAAAAGAGCGGAAAGAAAAAAGCAAGCAAAAGGAAAACAGTATGTACAAGTAGGGAGTGATTTTTTTTACAACCTATTCATTGATTTGTGTGAATAAAATCAGGCATGTGAGGCATTATGTAGTTAATCCATTTTTCCAAGTATGTATCAAATTGTTCCAGCTTATGATTAACAGATGCTGTTATCTTACCATTTTGTAAATGTCCATTGTAATTTCCATCCATGCGTTTAAAGTTGGGCTCACCCGTGATAACCATTTCTAGTAAGAGTCTTTTTACCATCCACTAACAGTACACTCATTAAATATTTATCTCTTTTCAACCATTCTTGAGGTATATATCCAAAATATATGGTCTTACTCTCCAAGGGTATTTTACATTTTAAGATGTCTTATAGGGCATTGTATATCACCCTCCAATTGTTTTTGATAACAGGGAAGTCCCAAAAAATATGATAATGATTTGCATTTTGCTTTCCACAATTTCTCCAGCGAACAAGGAGATAAATAAAGTAATTAATCCAATGGATAAAATTGTGCACAACATTATTTTTTTCTAAGATTTTAATAGGAAATTCAATTTAACACGATCAAAAGCCTTCTCTACATCTAGAGAAATCTCACATTTCCTTGGATGGAGAATGGATAACATTTAACAGTCGCCGTATATTAAAATGGGAATATCGATTTTTAATAAATCCTGCCTGATCATCAGATATTATAGAAGGTATAAAATTTTTGAGTCTACCGGCAAAAACTTTATAGGATCTTAGCATCAGCATTGAATAAAGAGATTGGCCTATATGAAGACCATTCAGTGGGAATTTTATTCTGTTTAAGAGTAAGAGAAATAGAAGCTTCATAAAAAGACTGTGGCAACCTACCGACCTTGAATGATTCAGTAAGGGTAGAACATAAATAAGATATAAACAATGAAGAAAAAGCCTTATAAAATTCTCCAGAGAATCCGTCGTGTTTTGGAGATTTCCCAGGATGCGCTGAACGTATAATCTCAGTAATTTCCTCCTGATAAATAGGTTGATCCAACTGCTTTCCATTATCCACCGAAAGTCCAGGAATATTTAATTGGTCTAAAATGTTCATTGCATTATTATCTTTAACAGAATCAGAACTATACAATTTAGAATCAAATTCTCTTAAAGTATCATTTATTTCAAAATGATCAGTTGTCATATCACCATTGGTTTTACAAATGTCTTTAACTTGCTGTTTAGCTGTAAAGGTCTTCAGTTGATTACTCAATAATTTACCGGTTTTTTCTCCATGTATATAGAATTGGCTTCTATCTTTTAGAAGTTGACTTTCAATTGGATATGTTATCAGTAGATCATATTTAGTTTTAATTTCAATATGTCTTTTGTTATAGTTCAGGGTCTGATGTCATGGTCCGGTGTGTGAACTCCGCATTCTGGGTAATGTGTTTTATTCCCTTGTTCCGTTGCGTGCCTTAATTGAAGCACTTGATTCTTATTTTAGACTGGCACATAAATACCTCAGCAAACCAGGGATTCCCTGCTGGACTGCTTACTCTCTCTCCCTTTTTCCTGTCCCCTCCCTTCTGAATCCCTAGCAGTTACTTCTGCACTAAAGTTCATCTGTAATTTGCCTTCACCTGCTACCTTGCCTGCAACCTCACCTGCGTCCTTGCCTGTATCGCCATCAAGTTGACCCGCCGGAGTTAGGCCAGAGCCTCGCCACGCCAAGATAAGGAGCTATCTATCGTTGAGTTTGGAACTGTCTCTTTGTGCTCCCATGTTTAGTGTCCGTGTCAAAGAAGAGTCCCAGCCCTGGGTCCTGTTTTCCAAGGAGGGGTTCTGACTCTGTGTAAAGCCCCGGCCTTGTCCTGTCCCCAAGGAAGGGTCCTGGTTCTGTGTAGAGCCCTGGCCCTTAGTCCTGTTCCAAGGAGGGGTCCCGGCTCTGTGTTCCTGTGTTCCACGACCAAGGCTCTGTGTTCCTGTGTTCCACGACCAAGGCTCTGTGTTCCTGTGTTCCAAGACCTAGATCCGGCGCTGTGTTACAGCCCTATCCAAATCTTTGCATGGTGTCTTCATCCAGTTCTGGTGCCTCGCCCAGCCGAGTAGTACCTCGCCGAGCCCGGTGCTGGAGATTCCTCGTACTGAGCTGGAATACCTCGTCCAGTTCCAAGCCACGTCCAAGAACTTCGTCCAGTTCCAAGCCATGTCCAAGAACCTCGTCCAGTTCCAAGCCACGTCCGAAAACCTCGTCCAGTTCCAAACAACGTCCCTGTACCTCGGCCAGTCTAAGTCAAGGCTTCGTATTCCAGTACTATCTCGTGTTTAATCTGTTCCTATTCCCGAGTCCTCGCCTGGATCCGGGTTCAATGCCTGAGTGAAGACCCATGTTCTGTATCCCTGTCCAGTCTCTGGTTTAGCGTCCTCGTCCAGGCTGCTAGTTCCACGTTCTTCCCGCTTTCCTAGTCACAGTCCTTGCCCAAGCCCAGTGTCCTTGTCTCGTCCAGCACCTGTGTCCATGTCTAGTGTCGTCTCCTCCCGACTACCCTTGCTTTCTATATAATCTTATTCCTGTTCCCAGTACTTCAGTGTCTGTGTCGTGCATTTGGGTTCGCTCCTGTCGCCTCCCTCATGACATCTGGTGCCAAAGCATATTTATGAACGAATTGTTTTAATTGATTAACTAAATCAGTTCTCTCTTTATTAGTTTTTTGTCTTAATATATGCATTAGAAGAGATCATTTTTTCCTCTGATATATGCCTTAAAGGTGTCTCAAATGACAAGACTAGAAGTCTCTGCTAACGCATTTTTTTTTTTGGAAGAAAGAGTAATTTGATTCTTCAGAAATTTCGGAAAATCCTTTTCTTCTCTCAGAAGATCGGACGGTTTGAAACGTTTGCTGTACAAAGAGTTGAGTGCACGAAGGGCAGGCAACCAAGCAGAATGGAGAGAATGCAATCAAAAGTATAAAACTTCCAGCAGGGTCGAAAGGGGCGTTGTTACTTTCCAGTTCAACTATTTAACAAAGAAGGCGGAATGAGCTGAATGGGACACAGTACCAATTCAAACGACTGGCTTAGGACAGGGAGTTTTAACAATCTGCTGTCGGCGTCCTGTAGTCCTGTTGGTGTGATGAACGTGGGTTACCTAAGTAAGGAATGCATGTAATTGCGTGATAACTAATTTTCAATATTGTTTTGCATCCATAAGAGCATACGAAATAGGAGTACATCAAGTCTACTCTGCTATTCAGTCATAGCCGATACCGGATTCCACACAACCCCACACACCTGCCTTCTTGCCATATCCTTCCATACCCTGAATCTATCAGCAATCTATCAAATTTGGCTTTAAATATACCCACGGACTCAGCCTCCAGCACAGTCTCTGGCACAGTATTTCGAAGATTCGAACCTTCTGAAGGAGGATTTGAACATAAATTGTGTTGCGTATCGGGAGGGGTTTCTTAAAACAGTATGTCCGTAGATCATCACGAAGTGCTGGGGTAGCATTTTACTTGTTAAAGGGCGATGGATCTGGCCATGTGATTGAACATTCAGTGGGAGAAATATAAGAAAACAGTGATTACAACTGTATGGGATTTAATATGGCTATGGACAAGATTAGGCTTTGACCTTGCGTGAGATTATTAACTTGGAAAAGGGCAAATTTTATGCATATTAGGTGGGAGCTCGGGAAAGTTAATCGGGAACATTGGATATCTTTGTAACACATCAAATATTAGAAGGTCCTGGCAGAGTGGATGTGCAGAGGATATTTCCTATATTGCGTGACCCTGGTACCAGAGAATACTGCTTCAGAATTTGGGATAGGAACAGAAATTAGTTTTTTGAGAACATAAGAAATAGGAGGAGGAGTAGGCCATCCGGTCCATCGAGCCGGCCCCGCCATTCAATAAAATCATGTCTGATCTGTCCGTAAACTCAGCTCCATGTACAGGCCTTTTCTCCATAATCTTTAATTCCCTTGCTGAAACCTGTCTGTTTCTTAAATATATTTAGTGAAGTAGCCTCAACTGCTTCCCTGGGCAGAGAATTCCACAGATTCGCCACTCTCTGGGAAAAATAGTTTATCCTCATCTCCGTCCTAATTCATCTCCCCTGAATCTTGAGTCAATATTCCCTCGTTCTAGTCTCACGTGCCAGTAGATACAACTTTCCAACTTCTATCTTACCTACCTCATTCAAAGTTTTGTATGCTTCCATAAGATCCCCTCTCATTCTTCTGAACTCCAGAGAGTATATTCCCAGCGACTCAATCTCTCCACATAGCTTAACCCCTTCATCCCTGGAATCAACATGGTGAATGTCCTCTGCACTGCCTCCAAGTATATCCTTCCTCAGGTACGGAGACCAAAACTGCACACAGTACTCCAGGTGCAGCGCACCAGTACCCTGTATAGTTGCAGCATGACCTCCATGCTCTTGAATTCAATCCCTTTGGGAATGAAGATCAAGGTTCCTTTTGCCTTCTAATAACTAGTTGTACATGTAAGTCAGCTTTTTGCGATTCATGCACAAGCACTCCCAAGTCCCTCTGCACAACAGCATGCTGCAAGCTTTCAGTATTTAAATAATAATCTGTTCTTCTATTATTCCTTTCAAAGTGGATGATGTCGCATTTACCAACATTCTATTCCATCTGCCAGACCTTGGCGCACCCGCTGAATCTATCGATATTCCTCTGCAGACTAACCACATCCTCTGTACAATTTGCTCTTCCACTTAGTTTAGTTTAGCAAATTTTGCTGCACTACACTCAGTCCCCTCTTCCAAGTCATCAAAGTAAATGGTAAACAGCGGCGGGCCCAGCACCGAACCCTACAGCACCCCGCTCACCACAGACTGCCAGCCTGAGAAACACCTGTTTATACCAACTCTCTGCCTTCTAATGGTTAATGAATCTATAGTCCAAACCAGTACACTTCCTCTGACTCCATGCATCCGTAGCTTATTTATAAGTCTCTTCTGCGGCACCTTATAGAATGCCTTCTGGAATTCCAAGTATACGACATCCACATGTTCCCTTCTATCCACTGCACTTACTACGTCGTCAATAATAATGAGTCTTCATTCGTAATGAGTCATTACGTTCTCAATAAAAAATTATCCAAATAATGGCGCAGCTGTGGAATTCTTTGCTGCAGACGGCTGCGCAGACCAAACCATTGGGTGCATATAAAGCGGAAGTTGATACGTTCTTGGTTAATCAGGGCGTCATTGTTAACAGGAAAGGAAATGGGACAGAGAGATATAATAAATCAGCCATCATGAAATGGCAGACTGCACCCGATGGTCGAATGGTGAAATTCTGTTACTGGTTCTTATTATGATGTTATATATTCGTGTGGTATTCGACTTGTTCCTCATATGAGTTCGGTGATGGGACAAGTGCAGCGGCAGACACATAAAGGGAGTGAACAGTTCACTATGTTTTAATAACAACTGTGTAGAGCAAGGGAAAATGCTAAACGCTACTCCAACAGGGCTGCCAATTAAAACATTTAAACTGAAACCTAACGCGGTCTGTGCGGTTGAGAAGCATTAACGTAACACTAAATCAATACTTCTCCTTTGTAGTGTCAATCTAAATTTTAATCCTGTAACTCGGAAGGTGGGCAGAGGGAACCAGTGAACACTACCTCGCTATACTTCGGTCAAGACTTTAAAAAACTGAAAATAAAGGAAGAGAATTCAATACAAATGCCAAGAACCCAAATGGTTGAACTGTGCATCCTCACTTGTGCGATCTGCTATCTTCTTTTAGCTGCCGGCCTCCGAGAGGGAACGGTTTACGAGGCAATGTCAGCGGTTATGGCAGTTCATTGCATTAGCTTTTTATTTTTCAACTATATCCTAATAGTTATCCTAGCCTAAGTTCCAGAATGCAGAAAATTTGCACTTTTTGTTATTCATGTGCGGATGAGAGGATGAGTTCTCCCCTGAAAAGGTCAGGCGTAAATACATTTACGAATGGTATTTTGGAAACAAAGAAGAATTGTCATTTTAAAACATGACAATCGGCCACCAATTCGAATTCGCGAATTCTAGTTTCCTCCGCCTACTGAAGCCTTCCATTTCCTCTGCATTCGTACGTTCTTCAGTCAATTAATCAACGACTTTCCTCTCTTATGTACAGATTATTTTCAATTCTCCGTACCTTCTGGATTGCAAAGAGTTTCCTCAGATCCCTTCGGAATCTATTGTCGGTGGTAATAAATCAATATAAGGCTTTAGAAAATGGAAATATTTGATGCCGTCTACCCTACCTATACCGCAAATCTTCTATAACTCTGTCATAACCTCTGAAAAATAGACTTAAACTATCCAATTACCCAATGTAAGGAAATGTTTGGCTGCAACTGAAGGGTTGGGATAACGGTTCATCAGAGTGATTTCTGTAATTGCAGACTGACATTACAAATCATGATAAAAGCGAATGCTCACGTCGACAAACACGTGCTCACGTCCAAAGAATGAATGTGGTAGATTTAAAGAAGAGAGAGCGTCTCCAAATAAGTGTAATGGAATGTAAGCTAAAATTTGGCTTGTGTCAATCCAATGTCGGTTGAAGCCGCTTTCTACTAAAAGAGAAAAATATTGAGCAATGTGTTATTGGATGAAGTGCAGACTTCGTCCCAAATTAGCTAATATCCGTGGGGAGTTCGTTGGCTCTGAGGGAATGGGTGATGTTATTGGCAGTACCTGATTAAATTAATTTAATTTGTTGACCTCAAGGTTCTGCAGGATTTTTATGTGGGCTTTATAAGGCGTTGGTCTCCCCACGATTCGCACTGGGCACCCCGCGTGGAAATCTGCAGAATTATCTTCTCGATAATGAATAAGCCTATGATCCTTCAAATCGTATTTAATTTCAACAGTTGTCTGGCAATCGTCGGGGTCCTGGGTAAGTGTATTCGCACGATTAATAGAGCATGACAGTACTTACCTGCATTTGCTGGATGTGTTTCAATCCCCACTAATAGTATGAAAGCGCAACACTGCTGAAGATGGTGTGAATACTGTGCAAGGAGGGTTCTCAGATGACGGCGGGAAATATACCATTAGTCACGGGGCGTACTAAATAGATGAGAGGACAGGTACTACAAGTCCAAAGACCCTGAACTAGATAAGGTGTCGGAGAAAGCAGGTGTGGAAGAATAAGATCACGGAAGTCCCCATTTGTTTCTAGTTTTTCCCTCCCGCCAGTCAGCCAATCTCCCGTCCATGCTAGTATCTTTTCCTTCAATCCATGGGTTCTTACCTTATTGAACAGTCTCTAGTGCCGCAAAATGTTACGTGCCTTTGGAAGATCAAAGTAAACAACATCCAACGACCTTTTTGTCTATCCTGCTCAAAATTTCGAACGGATTTTCAGGCGTGCTTTCTCATTAAGGAAAATATTAATGCTTATCAATGAGTTGATCGTGAATAAAAGTGAGTCAGAAATCTCTACTGAGACCTCTAAAAATTCGCAAGCTATAGACGCGTGCAGGATATGGCAATGGAAATCTAAAGTTTGGTCACCAGGTCCCTGCTAACAAATAGTAATCTACTCCTATCAACCCAGTCCTCTAGGAGTTGATGGGCAGAAATTGGCCTCTGGAATTCCACAGCATGTCAGACAATTGCTGCCAGCGAATTTGTTTCGAACGGTCTCTCACGAGTTGCAGTCTGGACCTTAACACGCCTCGTGAAAATATTCCCACGGAAGTCCCCACCGATCTCTCATTCCTTACGCCAAATCTATATTCGACAACGTTACTCAGCTATCATAACAGCAAATGTTTTGTATGTAAACAAGTCAAAATTTTATGTCCCCCATTCATATCCAAAGTTAACTTCCTCTATTCCAGTGTAAAATGCATAAGTTGTGTTGTCCTTTCTCATAAGACGACAGAGTACAAGGGCGGCATGACAGGGTAGCGGTCAGCGTAACGTTATTACAGCGTCATCGTGCAAGGAGATTTACTTTCTCCACTTGACTGCGTGAGGTTCCTCCGTGTGTTCCAGTTTCCTCCTACATTCCCAAAAACACGAGCTTTAGTAACTTAAATGGTCACATGGTTGTAGCTGAGCGGGCCATATCTTTGTTCGGTAGGGCCTCTTACTGTACTGTATCACTAAATGAAATATCTGAAACGATCTGTACCGAATAGCCTGGGTAGTCCTAGCATCCTATGCTGCGCTATTATTCTTTTTCCCGACGAGTATGGTGACCACAGTTGCAGGGTGGTAAGTCAGCCGATATATCGCCGTTGTGTTCTGATGCTAGGACAGTACATCCATGTTTTTTTATTCATTTCCCCGATTCGTAATGACAAGAGTCCTATAGGGCTATTTAACCGCATTATATATGTAAGCTTTAGGGATACTTTAAGTTGAATATCAAGATCCCCCTATTCCTCATTACTCTTCTGGACGCTATTATTTCTTCTACACGCTAGTACCTCCACAATGCGCCTCTCACATTTATGTGGGAAAGAAAAATCATTCACCGAATCCTGACCAAGTAATTAAGGCCTGTGCTGAATAACTGACTGCCCTCTGAGACCTTTAACTGCTCTCCCCTGCTTCAGGATGCTTCAATTATGCCAGTGATTGAGGAGAACGTGGTGACCTGAATTAATAATTATCAGCCAGTACTATTTACATCCGCAGTGATGAAGTGTCCTAAGAGGCTGGTGGTGAAACACATCAACACCTTCATGTAAGCGTCACGGATCCACTCCAATTTGTCTGAGAGTGGATGTACTTAGGAGTTTGGTCAAATGCAGCATGACATCTAAGTTTTTGACAAACCCCTATAGATGTGTTGTGGATAGTATTCTGACTGGCTGCAGCACCACGTTGAATTGAAACACAAACGTCCTAGAACAAAAAAAAACCCACGAAAAGTTGCGGATACGGCCCAGACCGCCACGGTTAAAGCCCTCCCCATCACTAAGCACATCAACTCGAAACGCTGACACAGGAAGGCATCCTTCATTACAACGGACCCAAACAAACCAGAACATAATCTTTTCTCGCTTCTTCCAAAACAAACAGAAAGCTACAGGAGCTATACAATTTAAATCACCAGGTTCACCATGACCATGATTGTTACCCATCATCATCCAGGATCTTGAACTAAAAGAGAAAACCTCGCTGAATTTCTCTGTCATTGAAATGCTCCCATAACTTGTGATCTCATTTACTAGGTTTCTTCATCTCATGTTCTGGATACTTATTGCTTGTTTATTTATTATTTTGTATTTCGTTTTCTGTCTGTAGTTTGGTGTTTTTCTACCCGGGTTTGACGTCCAGTTTGGCGAGGGCCCTCAATGATTCATTATTATTATTATTATTATTATTATTATTATTATTATTATTATTATTATTATTATTATTATTATTACTGTTGTTGTTGTCATTATTCTATGGTTTTTGAGTGTACCCGCAGGAAAATTAATCTCAATGGTGCATATGCTGGCATATATGTACTTTGATAATAAATTTACTTTAATGCTTGAACTTTCGTATCTCTCAGCCCCTTTCAGCAACCATTTGATATCGCACTGTGGCCGAAGACCATCCCAGATTCCGTTAACAACTGCATGGATTTCAGTTTCACTTCAGTTGATTTACCTGTTTTTGCTGCACTGTGTTTGAGATATAAGTGATGAATATGCTAGCTTTAAGTTGAATAATGATCAACAGAGCCTTGGCCATATTATAGACCAGTCCTGAGACTGTTCGAAGATTTCCATATCTGCGTATCAGTGTCCGGTCCAAACTCGGATTGCAATACCATTCGGAAAGATATATTCTGGATGCACGAACGGAACTGTATGAACTGCTGACACAGGAAGGCATCTGTGTGTACCTGTTTGCCTTAATTTTTCAGAGGCAAACATCTCATTGTGAAGTGTGCGAAGGTTAATCTGTTGGTCTTGTGCACGGAGAGCCAGACTTTTTTTTGATTTCTTTCGCGTGTTTCTCGATAATTTCGGTTTTCGGGTGCATACAATGCACACAACAAATATTATTTATTCAGACAACTTGTAGCCATTAGGCTCCTGGACTCTCTCTCTCTCTCTCGCGCGCGCGCGCGCGCGCGCGTGTGTGTGTGTGTGTGTGTGTGTGTGTGTCTGTTTAAGCAGTTCTACTATGGCTGTTACTGTTGCTGCTGACTGCAAGGAAACGAATCTCACAATTGTTAATCGAATACAACGACATACTTTCATATTGAGAGGTCTGTTTTTTTCAATTACCTTAATCAACTTTGAAATTCCATACCTAAAAGTATGAAGTAGACAGACTCAGTATACACTTTTAAAAGACAGCTCAGAATCTGTTCAATGACTCTGATTGCAACAGCCATCATTTTGTCTTTTATTTTCAACTCTATGTTTATTTTATTTTTTCATGTTTGCATTCGTATGACATCGTAAACCACTATAAAATCTATCGTCTGCATAAAAATCGTACAAAAGTGGTCAATAAATAAAGTTACTATTATTATTTTTATCACCTGTATTAGAATTGTGTGCATGTGGAATCTCATCTCAGTCAATAGAGAGAAATGCAGTAAAAATAAATTACTGCTCAATTCGTGGTAATTCATTTACAGGCAATTAGCTACTTGCGTAAGAAGTCACTTTCTGACATAGCATGTTCGTCTTCCTCCACAGCTAACTCCATGACGATTGCGATTCTCTCGAAGGGAAACAACGATCTCTCCAAAGGAGTTTCTGCCTACCTGATCTCCATGGCAACAGCAGACCTACTGGTCGTTATCTTCTGTATAATAGTCAAAAGCTTTCTTCACAGACTTTTCCCAGCCATGTTCTGGTTCTACACAGCTGTTTGCAGCACCATTTCTCTACTGGGCTACGCGACAATAGACTGTTCTGTTTGGCTGACAATCGCGTTCACCGTTGATCGATTCGTGGCAATTTGCTGTCACAACTTGAAAGTAAAATATTGCACTGCAAAGACAGCGGCGATAGTTATAACCACTGTGACTGCGCTGAGCGTTTTAAGGAATATACCTTTTTATTTCAGATTGGAACCTTACGGCTTCTATAATGGAATTCCCTGGGGCTGCGCCATCAAACTGGAATTCTTCAGTTTGCCTGGTTGGGTGGCATTTTTCTGGATTCACCACCTGCTAAACCCACTGATCCCCTACTTACTGATCCTGATTCTCAATGTAACGACTGTCAGGCACATAGTGCTGGCAAATCGAGCTCGTAGGGGACTCAAAGGGCCCAACAACGGGGTTCAGCGATCGGACCCCGAGTTGGCTCAAAGGAGGAGGTCCGTCATCCTGCTGTTTGTGGTGTCGGGGAGCTTTATATTGCTGTGGCTGACGAAGGTATCCGTTTTCCTACTGATGGAAATTTTCAACAGGCATGTTTATCCGAGTTATAACCACCCCGTCATTATCGCCGACAAGACAGGTGTCATGCTGTTCTATCTCGGAACTTGTACCAACACTGCTGTTTATGCTCTGACTCAGAGGAAATTCAGAGAGGAGCTGAAGAGAATAGTGACATATCCTTTCAGTCTCATTTCTAAAATATTTACTGAAAGAGGTTAGATAGATTTATTGGTCATTGCATAATTCTCACGTGATTAGACTATGATTATGTCGGGGGGCATCTAGCGGTGGGGCTCGAATGATTGGAAGGGCCTTGTCCACGGGTTATCTCAATAGATAAATGAATTAGAATCGCTGCCATCGGCACTTCTCTGACATTACCACTGATTAAGCGAAGTAAAAACAGTCTGCGCTTGTGCAACGGACATTACCATTCCAACATATTTTCGATCTACCAAACAGATGTCCCCGTATTATCGATTGTTAGAACAGAGCAAAACAGAAATGATCTCTTCCGTTATATTTCGTCCATGTAGGCTATAATTCCCACCTACGCTAATTGAATCACTATCTGCCCATACATTTCCTTTCTGACACTTCCAAATTTCTTTATATTGGGGTAATTAGATCCCGTACAGCAAAACAACATATTTCGTAGATGGCCTCAGTGATAAATCTGATTCTGATCACGATTCCAATCACTGTTAGCTCGTTCCAGATAAACATCACACTCTCCATGAAAACTCTGCCCTTCAGATATCCTTCAAAATTCGCCACATTCAACATAGTTCTGGATTCTTCTGTCTTGGATGAGAAAATGCTCCATTAATGTAGTGATTAACAATGCTAGGTACATCCCCCATAATTTTCTAACCTCTTTAATTCACCGTCTTGTCATCATGGACCATAAATGCAGATGACCCAGTATTTCATCGTAACTGTGGCTTTCCATTCCATGCTATTTATGAATCAGTTCTGCGCTCTCGCCTGCCACCATATCCTTAATGAAATATGACAAACATGATTACTTATATTAATCCAAATGCGGCCTAACCACCGCATTGTACACCTTCAGCACTATTTCCCAGTTCTTACGATGAATTCATTGAAGTCCAGTGTTAGTTGAACATACACGAGGTTCTGAGGACGAGAACGAGATTCTCAGATGATATGTTGCTTCTCCGATGCCATGATAAAGGACACCTCGGACTGATTCTATAGCGCTATGAGCGTGAAGGGTGTGGGGCTAGGGATGAAGGACCAAAGGTTGTTTACCATTTTGGTTCCAAAATAATGAAAAGTGAGGAGATCCTGCAATGTGAGTTCATCGAGTTGATGCTAAGGTAACTGGCAGAATCTCCATGGTGTTCAGTTTAGGATTGGCGCAGATTGGGACATGAGCTCTGTTTCAGTTAAATTTCTTCTATAGACTCTTTAAGATATCACATCCGTCCTAGAATGAGGAAGGGTACCAAAGCTTTAACAATGGTGTAGAATATTCGAATGCGACATGCATTAAATGCTGGGAGATCTCAGCATGTGGATAACATCTACGGATGTGAATAAACTGTCGACGTTTCGGGCCTGGACTGAAAAAAAATAAGGGGGAAGAAAGCAAAACAAGAAGGTGGGGAACGGGAAGGAGTAAAACTGATAAGGTGAAGCCATGTGGGTGGGATGAAGTAAGAAGCTGGGAGGTGATAGATGGAAAAGGTAAAATGCTAGAGAAAAGAGTGCAGCATGGGCGACTGGGAGGAAGGAAAAGAAATGATAGGCAGGTGAAGAGTAGCATGGAAGTTAGAGGGGAGGGGGCAGAGAGTGGAATTCAGGATTTAAGATTTAAGATTCACAATTGGTCATCACTAGAATCAGGTTTACAACCACTGGCCTGTGTCATAAAAAATGTTTTCCGGTAGTGATATAAAGAAATACATCGTAATGAAACAAAATACAACAAGAAATATCAATTACTCATTCAAGATGAGAGGATGAAGTCCTTGGGAAATGTTCCTTGGTTCCCTGCCCATTCAGAAAACTGATGGTGTAAGCGAGGCAGCTGTACTTGAAACCGCGAAGGTGTGTTTTTAGGATTCTGTACCTTCTCACTGATGGTAACAATGAAAGAGCATGTCCTGAATGATGGGGCTCCTTCACGACGGTTGCCACCTTATCGTCTTTGCATGGCGTCGTGGATGCTAGGGAGGCTCGTGCCCATGATGGAGATAGCTGAATTGTCAACTCTTTTATTTTGCATCTACCCTAATTGCCAGTGTGGTGTCAGAAGATTGTACCTTCAAGCTATTCAGTTGAGATGGATATCAGATACAAATCGGGTAACTGATAGCCAGTGAATATTATGTTAATGGAATCTGAATCTGAATCTGAATCAGAACCACGTTTATCACTTACATAAAATATGAATATCGTGGAACCTGTTCTTTTGTGGCAGAAGTAGAGTTAAAATATTGTCTACTAGATATCTCTTCATATGCATTAAAGTGACACGGAGAATGCAAACAATCGAAGATTCGATTCTTCAACATTGTAAGAGAATAAGGCCAGAACTACTAGAACTTTCTCTTTGATACATGTATTTCATAGATATGCAGAAACACCCAATGAACTCGCAGTCCGGGGTTGGCTCCATATAATCTCAGGTGTGCAAGAGATACAAATCTCGCTGCCTGAAGCGTCTGATGAAATCAGAGCAATTTTTTTTCTACTGGAATGAATCTAATTGACAAAAGTGTGCTGTAAACGTTTTTACAAAGATATGTAAACAGTCGTAGAGTTTAGAAACTAAACGGTGAAGGTGATCGGACCTGAGGAATATTTATATTGTTTTCTGCTTCTGTTTTCAATTTTATTTCAATTTCGGTTTGAGTTGGGATTCAATTAATACTTTCAGAGCTATTCATTTTCTGACACCAAATTAATTAGACAATAAGACATAGGTGCAGAATTAGGCCATTCAGCCCATCGAGTCTGCACTGGAATTTCATTATGGATGACCCTAGCTCCCATTCAACCCCATACCTCTCTCACCATACCTCTTGATGCCAAGATCAATCAGAAATCTATCAACTTTGAATATACCCACTTGGCCTCAACCACAGTCTGTGGCAGAGTCACCACTCTTTGGGTAAAAAAACATCTTTAAAAAATTATCCTTAATTCTGTTCTAAACGGTCACCCCTCAAATGTGGGGCTGTGCCCTTTATTTCTGGATACACTCTACAAAGGGAACATCTCCGCATCCACCTTATATAACCCTTTCAATATTCGTTTGGTGAGTACAGGTCCAAAGCTGCCAAGCGTTCCTCATATGTTAACCCCATTCATTCCCAATATCATCAACATGAACCTCCTCTGGACTCTCCCCAATGACAATACATCCCTTCTGAGATCTGGGGCCCAAAACTGTTGACAATACTGCAAATACCTTGGTTAAATTTACTATTATTGCATTTCAGATTATCGTTCTTCTTTTGGCAACTGTGCTGTGAATAAAATTGATGGAGCTGTTTGTAAAGCCGGGACAGCATTTACTAATTCTAGTGCAGGTACTTTTTTTTTTTCCCAAAAACTGATTGATTTTTTGGCATCCAAGCAATGCCAGTCAATAGACAAATGAATTTAAGGTCAGGACCTCAAATACTGAAGTGCATTTTGTTAACTTTGACGAAGTTACGTAATGCTGTTGGCACTTGTCTTGCAGCATTAAGTACATTTTTAATGTGTGATGCCTCAAGTAGGTGGCATACATCATTAACGATCATCCGAGACATGTCCATTTAGGAGGAGGAACAGGAACCTGAAGATGCATACTCAACAGCTTCTTATCTTCCGCCTTCGGATTTCTGAACGGTCCTTGGACCTATGAGCATTGTGTTTTTACACTATATATTTATTTTTAACTTATTTACTATTGGATCGTCTGGTTTTTTATGTATTGCGTTGAACATCTAACAGCGGAACCTACGGTCATGAACTATCTCTTATTCTTCGCTTTTCCCATGTAAAGGGAGGCAGTGATCGCCTAAGATGAAGTACCAGTAGTAACATGGATAGAATGCAAGATGCCTTCGTATTCTACTTATACACTGAGAAGCTCCGTGCTGTCACCTCTAGTCCTGAAACATCATAGTTAGGAAGGGTAGAGCGGTATATTTCTGATATACTGCGCACGACAATCTGTTGACCCATTTCCAAACTGCCCCGTATCGAACTCTATATGATTTTCCAAGTGCCATTTTATCACCAAGTTACATGAAACTCACAGGGTCTTGCATTACCAATGTCGTAGTTGCTAATAAACTAATTTCATAATTGAAATACGCTGTTCAGTTACGTCACACTCTGCCACGCTGCTTCAATGATCTTCCTCTTACCGTAAGTAACGCCAAACGTACACCACAGAGCAACTAACTGCTGTGATCCCTCAAGCTCCACTTCACCTATCTTATTATTACTAAACATACTTGTACAGCATCATCACAGACTTCCATTCTCCAAAACCAAGACCTCATTATCGCTATAAGTAACTGTTCAGGTGTATAACGAATTCTCTCTTCAGGAAACTTATGACTGTTCTCAGTGACCAACCCAGTTCCTTTCTCCTAACTCTTCAACGTAGTTAAATTTACTAGAAATATAATCTGTTTCGGATGTGTGGCATCGTGAGGATTGCTGAGGCCACTGACAATTCCGAACACCGACGTCAACAGTATTACACATACTTATCCAGATACCTCATTGACACAGACAATGTCTCTCGTCGTCCCTCAGCTCGGATGTTATTATTTCCGGAAACACATATGCGCATGCATTATCTCTACGATTTATCGTCAGACAAAACAACGGGTGTAATCTACAGCGAATTACTGCTGAGGTAACTCATCGGTCTCCCTTGAATTTCTGATTCCTCACTGTGATACAATGTCTTAAGTTTGCAGATATGGAGAGGAGAAAGGCACAGTGGCATGCGAAAGACTGGGCACCCTTGGTCAAAATTTGTGTTACTGTGAATAATTAAGTGAATAGAAGATGTACTGATCTCCAAAAGTCATACAGCTAAACATTCCTTTCAACATTTTAAGCAATGTTAGTGTATTATTTCTTGTTAGGTGCAATTTAGAGTGATAACAATGAAAGGAGTACCATGCAAAAGTATGGACACCCCAAGTGATTTGAGCTCTCAGATAACCTTTGCCAGACTTTATTTGGCTTGTTAAGACTATGGCTTGTTCACAATCATCGTTAGGAAAAGCCGGTGATGCAAATTGTAAAGCTTTATAAATACCCTGACTCCTCAAATCTTGCCCCAACCATCAGCAGCCATGAATTCCAATAAGCAGCTGCCCAGCACTCTGAAAATTAGAACAAATGATGCCCACAAAGCATGAGAAGGCTATAAGAAGATAACAAAGCGTTTTCAGGTGGCCGTTTCTTTGAAATTAATAAATTCGCAATGAAATTAAGAAATGGCAGTAAACAAGAATGGTGGAGGTCAAGTTGAGATCTGGAAGACTAGTAAAAAAATTCCTAGAGAACTGCTCGTAGGATTGCAAGAAAGGCAAACAAAATTCGGAGCAAGCAGGCTGCGAATGAACTGCTGACTTTTCGAAGCGCAGGGGGTTTTTACTGCTCGGGTTAAAGAGAGGCGAGACGACGCAGGCGCGTGACGTCATCCAGTAGAGAGCGAAAGGTTTAAAAAGGCAAGGAATCGTCAACAGCTTTTAATTCAAAGCAAGAAGGCGGCGAGTCAACTGCAGACTTTTTGGAGCGATGAGAGGTTTTCACGACTAGGCTTAAAGAGAAGCGAGACTGCACAGGCTCGTGACGTCCGCCAGTAGTGTGCGAAAGGCTTAAAAACAAGACCGCCATATCCAGCGGGCAGCAGAGTGAGAGGGCTTTGGCTCAACGGGCTTAGGCGGTAAAGGAACAAACGAGGTAAGATGTATGTGTGTGAGGCCAGTTTTCTGTGCTCGGTGTCAGATGTAGTGGGTTCTGGACTCTCACAGTCTCCAGGACGGCCATATCTGCACCAGGTGTGTTGAGCTGCAGCTCCTAGGCGCCAGACCGGGGAAACTGGAGATGGAGCTTGAAGCCCGTCGCCTGGTCTGGGAGAGCGAGAAGCTGATAGAGAGGAGTTATAGGCAGGTGGTCGCAGAGGGGCCACGGGAATCAGACAGGTGAGTCAGAGTCAGGAGGGGTAGGGGAAGAATCAGGTACGAGAGAGTACACCTGTGGCTGTACCCCTTGACAAAATGTACTACTGTTTGACTACTGTTGGGAGGGACAGTTTTACTGGGGCAAGTGACAGTGGCCGTGCCTCTGGCACAGAGTCTGGCCCTGTGGCTCAGAAGGGTAGGGAAGGGAAGAGGAACACAGTAGTGATAGGGGACTATCAGACAGGCGATTCTGTGGACGCAAGAGAGAAATTCGGAAGGTAGTTTGCCTACCAGGTGCCAGGGTCTGGGATGTTTCAGATCGTGTCCAAAATATCCTGCATTGGGAGAGAGAACAGCCAGAGGTTGTGGTACATATTGGCACCAATCACATAGGTGGGAAAAGGGAAGAGGTCCTGAAAAAAAGACTACAGGGAGTTAGGAAGGAAGTTGAGAAGCAGGACCGCAAAAGTAGTAATCTCGGGATTATTGCCTGTGCCACACGACAGTGAGAATAGGAATAGGATGACGTGGAGTACAAATGCGTGGCTGAGGGATTGGAGCAGGGGGCAGGGATTCAGATTTTCAATAATTGGGATCTCTTTTGGGGCAGGTGTGACCAGTACAAAAAGACGGGTTTCACTTGAATCCCAAGGGGGCAATATCCTGGCCGGGGGTGGGGGAGGTTGCTAAAGCTACTGGGGAGAGTTTAAACTTGAATTGTTGGGGGTGTGGAATCGGAACTGAATAGACTGGGGAAAAGGAGTTTAGTTCACAAATAGAGAAAGAGTATGAGAGGGAGGACAGGCAGGTGATATCTAAGGGATGCACTCAGCCCAAATGTTTGAGGTCTGTTTATTTTAATGCAAGGAGTGTTGTGAACAAAGCGGACGAGCTTAGAGCGTGGATCAGTACTTGGAAATATGATGCGGTGGCCATTACAGAGATTTGGATGGCTGAAGGTGTCATAAGGGGGGCATTGGGAGCGGACCCAAATGCAAGACAGAGACTCTGAACTACAAGGAACAGGACTAGGCATGAGAGGATGCAAGGAAAGTGGGGAAGAAAGGACGCTGGACATGACACAGGCCCTGGATGACACAAAGATTCCCGGCGTGGGCGAGGACTTGACGAGGTTAGCGGAACCAGGACATGGAACTGGGAACTAGAAGCCTGGGCTTAGATTCCGAGCCAGAGATTGGACAAGAACCCAGAACCTAGAGCTTGACTAGGGCTTGGACCCCAGAACTTGGCGAGGACAAGACATGGCTACAAGACGAGGAGAAGCAACAGGACTAGACTAGAGACTCCAGGACAGGACAAGGGAACCCCAGCACAGGAAGAGGGAACCCCAGCTCCGGGCTGGGCAAGGTACTTGTTGGCTGGGCGAGGCACATGGACAAGCCAAGGACACAAAGACGTGGCTTGGACAGGACAAGGTTCTTGGATGTGGCGAGGACTGGACGAAACCACAAAGCCTTGACTTGCTCGAGGGAGAGACAGGAACGCAGAGACTTCGTGGAAAGAGAGACAAGAACATGGAATACCGAGCCAGGACCCTTCCTTGGGTGCAGGACGTAGGGCCAGGACTAATTACACAGAATACAGAATACGACGAGACGGTTTCCAACACAAGGTAGCGGCAAACGGCCGGACCTACCTAGTGAAGGCGTGGACACAGAGACAGTTCAAAACAATGAAAAACAGTTCCTTATCTTGCTCCGGTGGTTGAACTTGACAGCATTGAAGACAAGGCTCCAGTCGAGACAAGGCAAAGCTCCAGGCAAGGCGAAGTGAGGCAAGGCAATGCTCCAGGTGAGGCGAGGCGAGGCAGGTGAAGGAAAGGGATACAGACGGGGGGTTTGGACAGAAGGAATACAGCAGCCAGAGGCTGAATCCTGAATCTATTTATGAAGCCAGCGCAAGCGGGAATCAGCAGAAACTGGGGGAAACCAGAAAACCTGGAATAAGGAACATGGACTGGACAGTGAACCGAATGTGGATTTATTGGACCGGACCATGGCTCAAGGACAGGAGAGGTTACTTCAAGTGTCGGGTTTTAGATCTTTTAGAAAGGACTGGGTGGGAGGCAAAAGAGGTAGGGGCGTGGCACTGTTGATCAGAGATAGTGTCACCGCTGCAGAAAAGTTGGATCCCATGGATGGATTGTTTACGGAGTCTTTGTTGGTGGAACACGAAGGAGTCAATAACTTTACTGGGTGTTTTTTTTTATCGGCCGCCCAATAGTAACAGGGATAACAAGGAGCAGATAGGGAAACAAATCCTGGAAAGGTGTAATAAGAACAGAGTTCTCATGATGGGAGATTTTAATTTCCCAAATATCGATTGGCATCTCCCTAAAGCAAGGTGTTTATACGGGGTGGTTTGTGAGTTGTGCTCAGGAAGATTTCTTGACACAATATGTAGATAAGCCTAAATGAGGAGAGGCTTTAGTTGATTTGATATTGGGAAATGAACCCGATCAGGAGTCAGATCCCTCAGTGGGAGAACATTTTGGAGATAGTGTTCATAATTTTATCTTCTTTACAATAACTTTGGAGAGAGATAGGAACAGACTAGTTAATTGCAGAAAGGGGAATCATGATGCTATCAGGCAGGAAATTGGAGGCTTAAATTGGAAACAGATTTTCTCAGGGAAAAACGGAAGAAATGTGGCAGATATTCAGGGGATGTTTTTGTAGAGTTCTGCATCGGTACATTCCAATGAGACAGGGAAGTTATGGTAGGTTACAGGAACCGTGGTGTACAAAGGCTTAATGTTAGACATCTAGAGGATTATAAAACTACTAGGAAGGAGCTTAAGACGGAAATTAGGAGAGCCAGAAGGGACCATGAGAAGGCCTTGGTGGGCAGAATTAAGTAAAACCCCAAGACATTCTACAAGTATGTGAGGAACTAGATGATAATACGTGAAAGAATAGGACCTATCAAGTGTGACAGTGGGAAAGTATGTATGGAGCTGTAAGAAACAGCAGAGGTACTTAACTTTACTTCAGTATTCACTATAGACAAGGAGCTTAGTGATTGTCGTGATAACCTGCAGCACACTGAAAAGCTTAAGCATGTAAGTATTAAGAAAGATGGTGTGCTGGAGATTTTGGAAAGCATCAAGTTGAACAAGTCGCCGCCACCAGAAAAAAAATGTTCCCCAGGCTGCTGTTGGAGGCAAGGGCGGAGATTCCTGAGTTTCTGGCGATGATCTTTGCATCATCAATAGGTTCCAGATGATTGGAGGTTTGCAGTTTTTGTTCCTTTATTCAAGAAAGGGAGCAGAGATAGCCCAAGAAAATATAGACCTGTGAGTCTTACCTGTGAGTGCTTAGTAAGTGTATTGAGGAGATCGTGAGAGGTAGGATTTATGAACATTTGGAGAGGTATAATATGAGTAGGAGTAGTCAGCATGGCTTTGTCAAGGGCTGGTCATGCGTTACAAGCATGATTGAATTTTTTGAGGATGGGACTAAATACATTGATGAAGGAAGAATGGTAGATATAGTGTATATGGATTTCAGCAAGGCAATTGATAAGGAATCACATGCAAGGCTTATTGAGAAAGTAAGGATGAATAGGATCCAAGGTGACATTGCTTTGTGGAACTAGAGCTAGCTTGCCCACAGAACGCAAGGAGTGGTTGTTGATGGGTCATATTCTGCATGGTGGTCGGTCACCAGTGGAGTGCCTCAGGGATCTGACCTGGACCCTTAGTCTTCGTGAATATTATAAAGGAAATTATAAATGATCCAGATTTGGAAGTGGAGGATGGGTTGGTAAGTTTGCTGATGACACAAATATTGGAGGTGTTGTGGATAGTGTGGAGGGCTGTCAGAGGTTACAGCGGGACATTGATAGCATGCAAAACTGGGCTGAGAAGTGATAAATGGAGTTCAGCACAGATAAGTGTGAAGTGGTTCATTTTGGTAGGTCAAATATGATGGCAGAATATAGTTATAATGGTAAGACACTTGGCAGTGTGGATGATCAGTGGAATCTTGTACTTCGAATCCATAGGGCTCTCAAAGCAGCTGTGCAGGTTTACTCTTTGGTTAAGAAGGCTTTCATCAATCGTGGAATTGAGTTTAGGAGCTGAGAGGTAATGTTGCATCTATATAGGAGCCTTGACCGACCCCACTTGGAGTACTGTGCTCAGTTCTGGTCGCATCACTACAGGAAGGATATAGAAGCCATAGAAAGGGTGCAGAAGAGATTTAGAAGGATGTTACCTGGTTTGGGGAGCATGCCTTATGAGAATAGGTTAAATAAAACTCTGCCTTTTCTCCTTGGAACAATGGAGGATGAGAGGTGGCCTGAAAGAGATGTATAAGTTGATGAGAAGCTTTGATTGTGTGGATAGTCAGAGACTTTTTCCCAGGGCTGAAATGGTTGCCAGAAGATGACACAGGTTTTAGGTGCTGGGGAGGAGGTACAGAGGATATCTGAGGTGTAAGTTTTTTTTTTAGTCAGAGAGTGGTGAGTGCATGGAATGTGCTGCCGGCAACGAGGGTGGAGGCAGATACAATAGGGTCTTTTAATAGACTTTTAGATAGATACATGGAGCTTATAAAAATAGAGGGCTATAGGTAAGCCTTGTAATTTCTAAGGTGCGGACATGTTCGACAGAACTTTGTGGGCCGAAGGGCCTGTATTATGCTATCGGTTTTCTATGTTTCTATACTGTTTGTGCAAACGGGGTTTCTTCTTTTTCTTTGTTACTGTGTATGTTAATCAAAATGGCTTCTTTGTTTTGTTAAAAGTGGGAATGCTTCTTTGTTGCGAGAGAGTGCTGGAAGCCTGTTTGGGTTAAATTTTACTGATAACGAGAGTTGATTCGAGTTGCCAGTTGTCACGGCTGTCTTGGGATCTGCAAAAGGGTCTAAATTCAAAATCTATGCTCAAGGACCTCAGTTAATTCGAGAGGTGTCGGGAAACTTGGAGGAGGCCGAGTGGAGGAACGGCTTGGGGTCTCTGGGGGGAGCATATTCCCAGCAATATACCAAGGAACTTCCACAAGGAACAGACCCTATTGCTGAAGGCTCAGAGGGACCACGTACTCGGATGTTGTTACGGTTGGATGGAAGACATGTTAAAACCACCCTGGACACCCGGGCGCAGGTCAATTTGCTGTATAGTTCGTTTTACAACCATTATTGGAAGCATTTACCCTTGACGAAATTGAGAGCACTGGAGATTTGGGGTAACAGTGCCGGTGATTATTCAGACGACGGATGTTGGTCAGTGAAAATGGAGTACTTAGAGGCCAATGTGGGGGTGACTGAGGTTCGTGAATCGTTAATGCTGATGTGTCCGGACACTGTTAAGAAGGGAAGCGTTTCGGTTCTGGAGGGGACCAATACCCCGCTGGTGCGCTTAGGGGCCTGCCCGGAGGAGGCGGGTGAGCGCTGTTTGGAGGCATTGTCGATGCACCCAGAGTTTCAAGCTGCTTGTGCGGACGTGTGCAGCAGCATTGGGCCGGTACCGAATTTAAACGAGAGCCGGCGGTTGTACGGCCTGGGGGAAGTATCTGACGGTGAGACCCTCTTAGTGGGCGCTGCGAAATACCACGAGGGCGGGGAGTTGACCACTGAAGACACCTCGGTGAGAGAGAGGTTGCCGCAACTGGCCTGTACATCCGTGGGAGACGGAGGAAGCGTGTGTGTGGACAAGAGTGCGCTGATGAAGTGAACTGCCATTGTCAGAATATGGCCCTGAGGGCCGAAGAGGCGATGGCCTGTCTGAGTAGTGCAAAGTGGTTTAAGGTGCTGGATCTGAGGAGTGGATGTTGCCAGATCCCGATGAGTGGGGCCGACAAGGAGAAGACGGCCGTTATAGGTTTCCTAGGATTCTTCCAGTCCGAAAAGATGCCACAGGGCATATCCGGAGCCCTTGGAACCCTCCCGCGGGGCATGTGGAAGACCATGGGGGTTATGGAGGTGCTTGGAGTTTTGGCAGATCTGCATTATCTCCTGGTATTTGGATTTACTTCGGGAGAATATGAAGTGAGGTTGTTGCCGGAGCGACTGAGAACTACAGAGTTAAAGTCTTTTCTGGACACGTGCCAGGGCTGGCGAAGGTCGCAGCTCGTGAGTGACTGTCTCTATGAAATCAAGTTTGAAATGAAGACGGAGAGACTGGAGAGAGTGATCTGGAACCAGTGGGAAGACTAACAAGTTGGAGAAAACGAAGAAAGTTGTCTGAGGGCAACAGCAAACTCAGAGCCTGGAGATGGGAGTTTGCGGAGGTGAAGAAATTGCGGACAAATCTTGGAAGAATGAAGTGGACGCTTGAAGGGAACCTGAGGATGACCATTGACTGTTCAAATGAAGTGCAAAGCCTGAAAATCGATCTGGAAGAAGTCATGATGAAGAAAAAGCTGGAGATAAGTGCAGTGAGTATTGAACTGGAGACCGACCAATCTTTAACTGCTGCTTTTCAGGTCGGGGTGGAAGAAGTTATTGGAGTAACTGCGTCCCAGATTGAGATGGCCGGGACGCGTGACAGAACTGCTGAGCCTGTGACGAGAGCTGGAGGGGCCAGAGAAGAAACAGATCTCTCGATTGCAGAAGGTTGAAGAGACTGCAGGAGCAGTGCAGGCCAGGCGTTTCCGTTTGGAGAAGATCAAACAGCAGCTACCGATCGCAGAATACTGATTCAAAGGATGATGTGCTGGATGTGTGGTACATGCTGCCTTTTGCTGACTTCCCCTGGATTGAGGAAGAGGCCCTTGGCGCTTCTCCCACTGAGTCAGGTGTAGTGGGGAAGGTTAGCTGTGTGCAGTGGGGCCTTGGGTGAGAGGTTGAGAGAGGAGTTGGTAGCGCGCCCGAGGTATTCCCAGTTGTGTCCGAGTCTGAAGGGTTTAGATGAGGGGTTTAGGTCTCAGAAGGGTTAGGGAACTCCCAGATAAGTTGGCCTATGCAGCTCCTGAGGAACAAGCTGTGAGGTTTACTGTGTGGGGAAGAAATGTCACTGTTTGTGCTTCGGTTAGGGTGTGTTGGCAGGAAGGGTGGTGAGTTATTTAACAGTCATGAGGACATGACTTTTATTTGATGGGGGAAGGGGGTTTCTTCTTTTTCTTTGTTACTGTGTATGTTAATCAAAATGGCTTCTTTGTTTTGTTAAAAGTAGGAATGCTTCTTTGTTGCGAGAGAGTGCTGGAAGCATGTTTGGGTTAAAATCTACTGATAACGAGAATTGTATTCCTTTGTAAACCAAATGGGATTGATGTTGTTCTTTCTTCTGGGTCTGTCAGCTATTGTTGGCTGGCTTTTGGGGAGATTGGCGCCAGGCGGAGAGAGAGAGAGAGACGACGCGATGCCATAAACTGGGCGAGAATCGGACCCCAAGCGGGAGTCCGAGGCCAGGAGGTACCCTGAGGAGAGGAAACGAAGATAGATGGGCTTGGCTGACTACTTCGGGTGATCCTGAGCTGCGAGTCGAGGAGTTCGGAGGGGATCGAGTGGTGGCCAGAAGACTTCAGTAATTGAGGTCCAACGGTTCTGCACGAAGTGGTTTGGACTTTGATAAGTTTGGCGCCTTTCCTTTATTTTCTTGTCCTTCATGTATACTGTATCGGTATTAATTACATAGTTATAGTAATCTTTATAAATTGTAATCATTCAATCGCATATGGTGCCCTGTCTGTTTCTGGCGAGGCGGGGACATCACACAGCATCTACACAAGCTGAATATCCAGTTTGGCGGGGCCGAAGGCTCTCCCGACAGATGAGAACGAGCTGAGCGAGCCTGAGGCGACCCAGGGGGTAACACTTGCAAGTGGAAGAAGTGCTGCACCTGGCCCAACACGTACTCTCTCACTATCAATTAGGGCCCTAACCCGTCCTTCCACGTGAGGCAATACTTCCCCTGTGACTCTGGTGGGGTTATATACTCTGTCCGGTGCACCCGTTGTGGCCAGCTGTATGTCAATGTGTCAAGAAATAGATTGGTAGACTGTTTCGCCGAGCACCTGTGCTTTGTCCGACAGGCAAAACAGGGATCTCCCAGTGGCCATCCCATTTCCTCGCTTTTCCCATTCCCACTCCGGTATATTCATCCATGGCCTGCACCCCTGTCATAATTAGGCCTCACTTAGATTGGAGGAACACCTTATTTTCCGTTTGGGTAGCTTCCAAACTGGTGACATGAACATCAACTTTTCGAACTTACAGTAATGAACCCCATCCCCACTCTCCTTCACAATTTCCCATCCCCGTTTCCCTCTCTCATCATCTCCTTGCCCGTCCGGACAAGCCAGCGAGCACTGTGACGGTACCTTGTCCCGAAAGATTCCTGTACCATATAGCCATATAACTATTACAGCACAGAAACAGGGCATCTCGGCCCTTCCAGACCGTGCCGAACGCTTACTCTCACCCAGTCCCATTGACCCGCACTCAGCCCATAACCCTCCATTCCTTTCCTGTCCATATACCTATCCAATTTTACTTTAAATGACAATACTGACCCTGCCTCTACCACTCCTACTGGAAGCTCGTTCCACACAGCTACCACTCTATGAGTAAAGAAATTCCCCCTCGTGTTACCCTTAAAATTTGCCCCCTAACTCTCAGCTCATGACGTCTTGTTTGAATCTCCCCTACTCTCAATGGAAAAAGCCTATCCACATCAACTCTATCTTTACCCCTCATAATTTTAAATACCTCTGTCAAGTCCCCCCTTCAACCTTCTGCAATCCAAACAAAAAATACCTAACTTGTTCAATCTTTCCCTGTAACTTAGGTGCTGAAAACCAGGTAAAATTCTAGTAAATCTTTACGGTACTCTCTCTATTTTGTTGACATCTTTCCTATAATTCGGTGACCAGAACTGTACACAATACTCCAAATTGGGCCTTACCAATGCCTTGTACAATTTTAACATTACTTCCCAACTCCTATACTCAATGCTCTGATTTATAAAGGCCAAGATAACAAAAGCTTTCTTCATCAGCCTATCCACATGAGATTCCACATTCAGGGAACTATGCACCATTATTCCCAGATCACTCTGTTCTACTGCATTCTGCAATGCCCTACCATTTACCATGTATGTCCTATCTGGATTATTCTTACCAAAATGTAACTCCTCACACTTTTCAGCATTAAACATCTCCCATCATTCAGCCCACTCTTCTAACTGGCCTAAATCTCTCTGCAAACATGGAAATCCTACTTCATTATCCACAACGACACCTACCTTAGTATCAACTGTATACTTACGAATCCAATTTTACCTCCCCATCATCCAGATCATTAATGTATATGACAAACAACATTGGACCCAGTACAGATCCTTGAGGCACACCACTGGTCATCTGCCTCCAACCTGACAAACTGTTATCCACCACTACTCTCTGGAATCTCCCATCCAGCCACTGTTGAATCCATTTTACTACTTCAATATTAATACCTAACGATTGAACCTTCCGAACTAACCTTCTGTGAGTAACCTTGTCAAAGGCCTTACTGAAGTCCATATAGACAACATCCACTGTTTTGGGCTCGGCAACCTTCCTCGTAACCACTTCAAAAAATTCAATAAGATTTGTCAAAAATTCTCTTTCATGCAGAAATCCAAGTTGACTGTTCCTAATCAGACCTTGTCTGCCCGGATAATTATATATACCATCTCTAAGGATACTTTCCATTAATTTATCCACCACTGACGTCAAACTGACAGGCCTATAATTGTTAGGTTTACTCTTAGAACCCTTTTTAAACAATGGAACCACATGAGCAATACACCAATCCTCCGGCACCATCCCCGTTTCAAATGGCATTTGAAATATTTCAGTCAGAGCCACTGCTATTTCTACACTAACCTCCATCAAGGACCTAGGGAATATCCTGTCAGGACCTAGAGATTTGTCCACTTCTATATTCCTTAAAAGCACTCGTCCTTCCTACTCTTTAATTGTCATATTTTCCATAACGGCCCTACTTGTTTCCATTACCTTACACAATTCAATATCCTTCTTCTTAGTGATTAACCGAAAAAAAGAAATTGTTCAAAATCTCCCCCATCTCTTTCGGCTCCACACATAGCAGTCCACTCTGATTCTCTAAGGGACCAACTGTATCCCTCACTATCCTTCTGCTATTAATATAACTGTAGAGACCCTTCAGAGTTATTTTCACCTTACTTGCCAAAGCAATCTCGCATCTTCTTTTAGTTTTTCTAATTTCATTCTTAAGATTCTTCTTACATTCTTTATATTCCTCGAGCACCTCATTTACTCCATGCGGCCTATATTTATTGTAGATATCCCTCTTTTTCCTAACCAAGTTTCCAATATCGCTTGAAAACCATGGCTCTCTCAAACGTTTAACATCTCATTTCAACCTAACAGGAACGTAAACATTCTGTACCCTTAAAATCTCACCTTTAAATAACTGCCATTTCTATGTTACATCCTTCCCATAAAACAAATTGTCCCAATCCACTTCTCAATCCTTTCGCATCTCCTCAAAGTTAGCCTTTCTCAAATCAAAAATCTCAACCATGGGTCCAGTCCTATTCTTCTCCATAATTATATTGAAACTAATAACATTGTGATCACTGGACCCGAAGTGCTCCCCAACACATACCTCCGTCAGATGACCTATTTTATTCCCTAACAGAAAATCCAACACTGCCCCTTCTCTATTTGGTACCTCTATGCAAAAAATATTGTTGCAAAAAACAATCCTGCACACATTTTACAAACTCCAAGCCATCCTTCCCTTTTACAGTATGGGCTTCCCAGTCCATGTGTGGAAAATTAACATCTCCCATCATCACATCCCTTTGTTTACTACGAATATCTGCTATCTCCTTGCAAATTTGCTCCTCCAATTTTCGCTGCCCACTAGGTGTTCTATAATACACCCCTATAAGTGTTACTACACCTTTGCCATTCCTCAATTCCACCCAAGTAGCCTCCATAGATGAGCCCTCTGATCTATCCTGCCAAAGCACCGCTGGAACATTTTCAGTGACAGGCAACGCAACATCTCCCCTTCTTGTCCCTCCGATTCTGTCACACCTGAAGCAAGGAAATCCAGAAATATTTAGTTGCCAATCAAACCCTTCCTGCAACCATGTTTCACTAATAGCTACAGCATCATATTTCCAGGTATAAATCCATGCTTTAAGCTCAACCACCTTTCTCACAATGCTTCTAGCTTTAACAGAAGCGCATTTAAGAAATTCTACTCCTCTTCCTCTCTGCTTATCGCCAACAGTACGAAGAACTTGACTGACTTCTTTATCTTCCTTCTCCCATAAATATGTTCCTATACTCTGGTTCCCCTCCACGATTTATCTAGTTTAAATCCACAGGAGCCTCTCTAACAAACAATGTTGCAAGAATATTTGTCCCCCTCCAGTTCAGATGTAAATCGTCCCACCAGAACAGGTCCCACCTTCCCTGGAAGACTGCCCAATTATCTATAAATCTGAAGCACCCCCTCCTGCACCATGTCTTCAGCCACGTGTTGCTCTGCACTATCTTACTATTTCTAAACCCACCTGCACGTGGCACTAGTAGCAATCCTGAGTTTGCTTTCCTGGACGTCTTGTCATTTAACTTGGCACCTAGCTCCCTATGCTCACCTTTCAGGACCTCCTATGGTCTTCCTCCCCATGTCATTGACCCCTACATGGACCACAACATCCGGCTGATCACCCCCCCTCTTGAGAATTCTGAGAACTCGATCCGAGATACCGCCGACCCTGGCACCAGGGAGGCAACAGACCATCGGGGAATCTCGATCTTTTCCAAAGAACCTCCTATCCGTCCCTCTGACTATCGAGTCCCCTATCACTACTGCTCTCCTCTTTTCCCTCCTTCCCTTCTGAGCTGAGGGTCCAGTCTCGGTGCCAGAGATGCAATCACTTCAACTTGTCCCTGGTAGGTCGTCCACACCAACAGTATCCAAAACGGTATACTTATTGTTGATGGGAACGGCCACAGGGGTGCTGTGCACTTCCAGTCTATTCCCCTTCCCTCTCCGGACAGTCACCCAACTACCTGTTCTCTCTCTCTCTCTCTCTCTCTCGCTCTCTCTCTCTCTCTCTCTCTCTCTCTCTCTCTCTCTCTCTCTCTCTCTCTCTCTCACTTCCCCTCTCTCTCTTTCCCCCCCCCCTCTCTCCCGCTCCGCAAACAGTATCGAAAAGTCAGTCTCATTCTCCCGGCGCTTGAAAGTGACAATCCACAGAAAATATGAACCCTAAGGGTACATAACATTAGTCTCCAAGTACCCCGAAACCTCATCTTTAATAATAGGCCTATCATTTTCCCAACCACTCAGTCTTTTCTAACCGGTGTATAATTTATTTTGTCTTCCACCCTTCTTAAAGAGTAAAGTTACATCTGCAAACTTCCAGCCATCCAGGACCATGCCAAAATAAAGTAATTCTTAAAAGATTATGGCTAATGCATCCATTATCTCTTCAGCAACTTATTTCTTTACTATGGGATGAAGTCCATCTGGTACATGTGACTTATACACCATAAGACCTTTGAGTCTGCCTTTTTCCTTTTGTAATAGTAATGTCACTCCCTCCTGCTTCCTGACACTCACGGACATCTGGTACACTGCAAGTGCCTTCCACAGTGAAGATTGATGCAAAGTATCCATTACGTTCCACGACCATTACAACCTCACCAGCATTATTTTCTAGATGTCCGATATCAACTCTCACCTCTTTTTTACTCTTTATAGTACTGAAAAAAATTGTTAATAACCTGTATCCATCATACTTCATCTTTCCTTTCTTACGTTTATTTTTAGTTACCTTTTGTTGGATTTTAAAGGCCTCACGTTTGCTCCCTTATATGCTCTTTTATGCAGTCATTCACTTTTCTTGTCAGCCATGGTTACCTGCCTCTCCCAGTTGAGAACTCCTTCTTCTGTTGGGCAGATCTACCTTGCGCCTTGTGAACTATGTCCAGAAACCTCAGCCTTCTCTGATCTGCCCTCGTCCCCGCCAGTATCTTCCTCTAATCCACCTGGGCAAGCTCTTCTCTCCGGTCTCTGTAATTTATTTATTCCATTGTGATACTGATACATGCGATTTACCCTTCTTCTCAAGTAGTAGTATGAATTCTGTGGTTGTGTTTGCTTTCACGTTGACCGAGGGCCCAGCGAGTGATTGACAGGGAAGTTCACGATGAGCTCTATCTTTGACTGTTTAATTAGAATGGGCCATTTTCTTTCTGTTATTCTTTACTAACCCTTCAGTTACGATTCATTAATATGATTCCTTGATATTATTTCATGGCATTAATTTGTAACAGGGTAGCAAATGACACAGCATCCGCAGAAACCGGGGTTTGAGGTGACATCAAGCGCGCCCCAATCTCACGAGTTTGGCGGGGCCTGAGATTGACTTCCCGAGATTTACGTACCCGAGGTCTGTCGGGATGTTGCATATTGAGGTCACGTAACCCGTAACCGGGTTACCAAACCAGCAGAAATGGAGTCTGGTGGTACTGCAACTAAAGGTGTTTATTAGTAAACTGAGGAACACAATATAAAAATGCAAATATACTTGTAAAACAGGTTAGCAATAATGAATATAGAAGTGTAGAGATAAGAATCAAAACCAAGCTCTATCAAAGTCTAGGGATAACTGAATATTTTTAAGAGAATACAGAGTTCAGTTCACTTCAGTTCGTGCTGAAGTAGGTGCTGTTGCAATGTTGGAGAGAGAGAGAGAGAGAGAGAGAGAGAGAGAGAGAGAGAGAGAGAGAGAGAGAGAGAGAGAGAGAGAGAGAGAGAGAGAGAGAGAGAGAGAGAGAGAGAGGGAGAGCAAGAAGTGAGCAGTTGCAGCAGGCAAACCTTCCGTCAGCTTCTTGTTCCGTTGTACCGTTGTGGTCACCAGTTATGACCAGGCCAGACCATTCTTCAGTGGTGGACTCGTCACCCAGGCGAGGGTGGACACAAACACAATTCCTCACCGGCCTGCCTTCACACACTGTGAACTACTGACCGATTTCCCTGAATCGATCTTCCAGGCCCCCGCCTTCTTGTGGGGGAACATCACTCTTGCAGAGTCTCGTGGCGTGTCTGCCTGTGTCTCAGCAGACCCGTCTTTTATCTCCCCTGCCAGGGGTATCAGCCATCTATCAACTAAATTATGTGTGTGTGTGTGTGTGTGTGTGTGTGTGTGTGTGTGTGTGTGTGTGTGTGTGTGTGTGTGTGTGTGTCTGTGTGCCTCTCTCTCATCTGTGTAGGATGCCTCTCTCTCATTAGCAGCACAAACAGTGTACAAAAGCCAGATCCATTCTCCCGATATTTTAAAGTGGTTGTCCACAGAAAATATGAACCCTAGGGGTATATAACGTGGAGAAGCTCACTTTCCATATTGTAGCTGCTGACATATGGTTAGAGCTGGATATAGCAAATTAGAGAGCCACACATTTTTTTAAAAAATTGTAATTAATATGCACTTTAATCTTCGAAGATGTTTTGATTGGTTTGCATTTTATTTTCAGAGGCGCCCGTTTAGTGTAAATAGATGTATCACTCCATTCTTCAATTTCTCCCTGAATTTCCTCTGTGTCAGTCCGTAGATGCATGTGTTGGTGCAGGAACTGAGCAGCTGCAGCATAAACACAAACTGTTGGAAAATATATATCGCTGAAGTATAATACGTGTCTGAATAAATATCATTTTCTACATGCCATTTCGAAGAATGTATAACGTAAAGCATGCACAGTAGGATGAAATTAGCTGAGAGAGCAAACAGCAAAATCATTGACTTCCTCCGGTTCTCCACCTTTGGATCCTTCTGACTCTCACTGTTGTTCCGTAATCTCCGCCGTACTCTATTCGCTGAAACAATATGTCCGATGGTTAAACTTTGAAAAGTACAATTAAACAAATTGGTAATATCGGGGTCATAATACTATCAAATAACTCGTAGCCTCTCCACATGGCTGATGTATAGTATTCAGCTTTGGGAACGCAGCATGTTGTGTCAACTGCAAAGTAAAATGAAAAAGATTGCGCAATGCTCCCACATCGACTGTTACTATCACTGGTCGCTATTCTTTCTGTGCAATATCGCTCCTGCAGTTTTTGACAGCAGATGGCGATGTAGCGATCGAAAGTGAAAGCAACCGTCCACCAAACGGAACAATCCATGGATGCAATCCCCAAGACAAGTGTCACAGAACATACAGGGGTTACAAGCAAGAAATTAGCCAACAGGTAGTTATAGTTAATGTTCTCCAATACAACAGCAAAGATGACGTCTATCAGATCCGATGCAGCCATTGCCATCAGGTAGCAGATGATGCATTTTGAGAGACCGCACTTTACAAGGGACAGGATCACCATCGCCGTTAAATTAACAGCAAAAAAAGCAAAAGTAAGATACAGAGTGTGTTACAAATGGCCGAATCTTAATGCGAGTGAGTTGATTTGCGTGACATAAACAAGCTTCCGTAATAGGTTACGGTTGTGTTTTGAATCTTGAATATTGAAATTTCGCAGGTCGGTTACCAGAGAGCCTCCACTGAAGGAGAAAGGACCTAGACAGCCCATCAGACTTTCAGTCGTCCAGCGATGTAAAAGAAAGCGAGATTGATCCAATAATCTGATCAAACAAATACGCTAAATAAAAGCGGCAAGAAGCAGAATGAACAACGAGCTGGCGTTTCAATAGAGCAGGGCTCCATCTAGCGGTTCATTGAAGTACTGAAAAGACCTATGCGAGTGCATTTTGTCTGGGACATCACAGATCGGGTGCAGGCTATTCTTGAGAACGAGGGCATGAACCCAGATGTAGTGTTCCATGTAGGGACCAACGATGTAGGTAAGGTGAGTGAGGGGGTCCTGCTTAGAGAGTTCAGGGAGTTAGGAGTGAAGCTGAAAGGCAGGACCTCCAGAGTGACAATCTCGGGATTGCTACCTGTGTCACGTGCGAGTGAGGCGAAGAATTGAATGTTTATGCACATTAATACGAGGCTGAGAGCATGGTGCAGGAAGGAAGGGGTCAGGTTTTTGGATAATTGGTCTTTGTTCCAGGGACATTGGGATCTGTTTCGAAGGGACGGTCTACATCTGAACGAGAGGGGTACTAACATTCTTGCAGGAATGTTTGCCAGTGCTGCTCGGGGGGGTTTAAACTAGATGTGCAGGGGGCAGGGATCCAGAATATGAGAGAAGATGATATGATGAAGGATAAGGGACAGGTGGGGAATACACGTTTCCCAAATATTAATTGTGTAAAGGAGAAAGGGGAGATAGGACATGTGTTGGAAAAGTTACATGTACAGAGGGTTGGTCAGAAGGAGCATGGGGTTAAATGTGTAGAAGGTTTGGGTGATCTTGAGAAGGTCATCAAAATTCAAGGTGCAATTAGCCCGATGGAAGTTCAAGGAGATGGGTTAGGTACAATAGACAGTGTTTTAAGCAAAGAGAGGAGGAATGGGCTAAGAATTCTATACTTGAATGCGCGTAGTGTCAGAAATAAGACAGATGAGCATGAAGCTCAGATGAAAATGGGGAACTACGATATTGTTGGGATAACGGAGACATGGCTGCTGGGAATTGAGTGTACCAGGGTATACGTGCTATCGTAGAGACAGAAATATGGGAAGAGGGGTTGGGGTGGCCCTGTTGGTGAGGAATGAGATTCAGTCCTTAGCCAGGGGTGACTTAGGAACAGGGGAAGTAGAGTCTGTGTGGATTGAGCTGAGGAACAGTAAGGGTAAAAAGACCCTAATGGGTGTTGTGTACAGGCCCCAAAACAGTAGCGTGGAAATTGGGTACAAGTTGATTAGGGAGTTAACATTGGCATGTGCTAAAGGCAATGCAGTCGTTATGGGAGATTTCAACATGCAGGTGAACTGGGAGAATCAGGTAGGTGCTGGACCCCAGGATAGGGAGTTTGTGGAGGGTCTAAGGGATGTATTTTTGGAACAGCTTGTGCTTGATCCAACCAGGAACAAGGCTATTTTGGACTTGGTGATGTGTAATGAACAGGAATTGATAGTTGATCTTGAAGTAAAGGAGCCATTAGGAAGTAGTGATCATAACATGATAAGTTTTTATCTACAATTTGAGAGGGATAAGGGCAGATCAGAGGTGGCAGTGTTGCAATTAAATAAAGGAGACTACGGAGCCATGAGGGAAGAGCTGGCCAAAGTTAAATGGGCGGATGCCCTGGCAGGAAAGACAGTGGATCAGCAGTGGCAGATATTCTTGGGGATAATACAAAAGATGCAAAAGCAGTTCATTCCAATGAGAAGGAAGGATTCAAAGAAGGGGAAGGGGTCACAGTGGTTGACAAAGGAAGTCAGAGATTGTATAGCTTTAAAGAAAAAGAAGTATGACAGGGCTAAGATGAGTGGGAATACAGATAATTGGGAAAGTTTTAAGGAACAGCAGATCTTAACTAAAAAAGCAATACAGAGAGAAAAAAATCAGGTATGAGCTCAGTCTAGCCAGGAATATAAAAGGCGATAGCAAAAGTTTTTTTTTTAGCTATGTGAAGAGAAAGAAGATAGTTAAGAACAATGTTGGCCCCTTGAAGAATGAATTGGGAGAAATTGTTATGGGATAGAGGGAAATGGCAACAGAATTTAATGCGTACTTTAGATCTGTCTTCACCAGGGAGGACACAAGCAATCTCCCAGATGTATGAATGGGCCAGGGTCATAAGATATCAGAGGAATTGAAACAGATTGACATTAGGAAAGAAACTGTGATGAGTAGATTGATAGGCTAATAAATCCTAGGGTCCAGATGGTCTGCATCCGAGGGTTCTAAAAGAGGTGGCTCAGAAAATTGTGGATGCATTGGTAATCATTTTACAATATTCCTTAGATTCAGGATCAGTTCCTGAAGATTGGAGAGTGGCTAATGTTATCCCACTTTTCAAGAAGGGAGGGAAGGAGAAAACGGAGAACTATCGCCCTGTTAGCTTAACGTCAGTCGTGGGGAAGATGCTTGAGTCCATTATTAATGACGACATAGTGGCATATCTTGATGGCAGTAATAGGATTATTCCGAACCAGCATGGATTTACCAAGGGCAAATCATGCTTGACTAATCTGTTGGAGTTTTTTGAGGGTGTAACAAGGATGTTAGACGAGGGTAAGCCAGTGGATGTAGTGTACCTAGATTTTCAGAAGGCATTCGATAAGGTGCCACATAGGAGATTGGTGAGTAAAATCAGAGCTCATGGCATTGGGGGCAGGGTTTCAACATGGATAGAAAGCTGCTTGGCAGATAGAAAGCAAAGGGTAGCAGTGAATGGGTGTTTCTCGGACTGGCTGGAGGTGACTAGTGGGGTACCACAGGGGTCTGTTTTGGGACCACAGCTCTTTACGATTTATGTCAACGATTTAGATGAGGGCATTGAAAACTATATCAGCAAGTTTGCTGACGATACCAAACTGGGTGGCAGTGTGACATGCGAAGACGTTAGGAGAACACAGGGAGACTTGGATAGGCTGGGTGAGTGGGCAGATACTTGGCAGATGTCATTCAATGTGAATAAATGTGAAGTTATCCACTTTGGAAGCAGGAACAAGAGGGAAGAGTATTGTCTGAACGGTGTAGAGTTAGGTAACGGAGAAATGCAAAGAGACCTAGGAGTCCTAGTTCACCAGTCAATGAAGGTGAATGAGCAAGTGCAACAGGCAGTGAATAGGGCAAATGGAATGTTGGCCTTTATTACAAGGGGAATTGAGTACAAGAGCAAGGATGTCCTTTTGCATTTGTACAGGGCCCTGGTGAGACCACACCTGGAATATTGTGTACAGTTTTGGTCTCCAGGTTTAAGGAAGTACATTCTGGCAATTGAGGAAGTGCAGCGTAGATTCACTAGGTTGATTCCTGGGATGGCAGGGCTGTCTTACGCAGAGAGATTGGAGAGATTTGGCTTGTACACACTGGAATTGAGGAGATTGAGAGGGGATCTGATTGAAACGTTTAAGATAATTAAAGGATTTGATAGGATTGAGGCAGGAAATATGTTCCAGATGTTGGGAGAGTCCAGTACCAGAAGGCATGGATTGAGAATAAGAGGTCAGTTATTTAAAACAGAGTTGAGGAAAAATTTCTTCTCCCAGAGAGTTGTGGAGGTGTGGAATGCACTGCCTCGGAAGACGGTGGAGGCCAATTCTCTGGATGCTTTCAGGAAGGAGCTGGATAGATATCTGATGGATAGAGGAATCAAGGGATATGGGGACAAGGCAGGGACTGGGTATTGATAGTGAATGATCAGCCATGATCTCAGAATGGCGGTGCAGACTCGAGGGGCCGTATGGTCTACTTCTGCACCTATTGTCTTTTGTCTATTGTCTATTGGTAAAAACTCTCTGAGATCCCATCGAACTCTATTATCGACCGCTATATATCCATATCTACCTTTGACAAATGTGAAGAAAGTGTGCAGTTTCCGTTATATATAACTCAAAAAATTACAATAACATGGTTGTTAGTATGGTTCCTTTTCGCGCCTCGTGGCGCATCGCGCAGCCATTATCTTTTTGCGTTTTCCGAAACATTTTGACTGTTTCTTATGACAAGGCCGATATGCCAGCTCGACGCTCAACCCAGGACGGATGGAAAGCGGGCAAGCAGCCGGCTGAATTCAAGATCAGGACTATCCGCCTCGAAGTCTGGGGCTGATCTCAGCGGCTAACCTCTGTCATAACCTCTATTAAAATGTCCCGCTGGAGGAAAAGCAGTCCTAGTCCATCCAGTCTTCCTTTTGTAAGAACATATTTGGCTATAACTGAAAGAGTGGGACAAAGGTTCCGGAATTGCATATAGGGCTTATTAGAAAGCATGATGGAAATCTGATGCTGAGGAGTGAACTTGTACATAACACTCACGAAATGGAACACGGTGTTGATCTTCAACGAATGGCAAAGATAAATGAAAGGGAATCTCCGAATGTGTCGATCTGTATGAACACTTAAAAAAAAAATGAAATGCAAGCTTAAGTTCGGCTTGTTTCAATCCAACTGAAATTATCCAATGTCGCTAGAAGCCGCTTGCGAAAACCGAAAGGAAGCACCAGGAATGTGTTATTGGCAGAAGTATAGCACTCGTTAGTATTTGTCCCAAATTGAATTATATATTTGGGAATTCCTTGGCACCGAGGGAAAATGTGATGTCATTGGCACTGCTTGATTAAATCAATTCAAATTGTTGACACCAAAGAAAATTATGAGCAAGCGATTGCCATCCGGGATTTATAAGGCGCTGTTCGCGACACGATTCAAATTGGGAGCTCCCTGCGCAGAACCAGCAGAACATCGTCAATAATGAATACGCCTGTGATCCTGCAGATCGAATTCTATTTCAATAGGTGCCTGGCAATCCTCGGTATCCTGGGTAAGTTGATTCGCTCGATTTATGCAGCGTGACAAAAGTTTTTTGCATGTGTTAGTTGAGGTGTAATCCACACTGATAGTTTTGAAAGCGCAACATTAGTGAATTTGGTGTGAACAGTTTACAGGATAGGAGGTTAAATCGCGGTAAGAAATACACCGTGGATGACGGGGTACACCAAATAGATGAGAGCTCTGTCTATATAACTGCAAATATCCCTGAGAGATGTAATATATGTCGATAATCTGCTGAAGAAGGCAGACGGGGATTGCCCTTCATTATTCGGGGGCAGAAAATAAGACGATTGAAGTTATGAAGCATTAATGATGCCTCATCTGGTATATTATGCGAACTCCTCGTCTGCACATTTCAGTAGAGACTTTGCCTTACTGGAGAGCGAGCAGAGCAGATTTCTAAGAATGTTTATTGCAAAGCAATATTTCAGTTATAAGAGAGTGGATAGGCTGCACATACCTGGTTTATAACCGAGACGTACGAAATTCTGAGAGGTACGGGTAGGATAGTGAAAAGAAGGCTTTAGTCCATATTCGATGTGTCAACAACTACAGACATGTTTCAGAGAAGGGTAACAGATTCGAACGAATGTAAAGAGTATCTTTCTTGTCGAGGCGGTGATTGTTGTTTGTAAGGCACTGTCTGAGGGAATGTGGAGACTGGCTGTCACATAATCAATATATCGAGGAACAGAAATCACCGAGCCTGAAACGGGGATGGAGGTGAAACGCTGGAGAGGGGATTGATATAGATGGGTACTTGTCAGGTAACATGGTCATGGAGGCCGAATAACCTCTTTCCATGGTGTATGGTTTTCAGCTGCGAAGAAGAAAGCCATCTAATTAGGACATGTTCTGATCAGAATATAGGATTTAAGGCTGATCAATTGAGAATAATGTTTAATTAATAGTGGAATATGAAGTTGGTGTATTAAAATGAAGGCCAATTATTTTATCCCTGTGCAGTTCCTTTAGGGTATTTACTCGCTATTTTTTTAGCATTTCTTTGTACACGGATAGTGGCAAAAACGGAGATATATTTGCAGTAAAGGTTGTTCCATCGTAACCTGCAGCCTGCAACAGTAAGCGAAGTGCTGAGGTGACGTTAAATGCAGTATCAGGGAAGTGATCAGACCAATAAAAATATTGGTTGCAAAATCTGGAAGTATAGCAGCGTTCTAGAATTATATCAGCAGAAAAGTAAAGCCGTGTGGCTATCTTTAGAACCTAAGGAAGCAATATGGATATGTGTGTGGAAAGGCAAAGAAGAACTCCAAGTGAGTGGAGTCTGAAATCTGAATATCATATACAGAGCGAGGAAGATCAGGAGAGAGGGAGAAAAAGACAGAGAGAAATAGACCGAACTTAACATAAATATAGAGAATTTGTATAGAAACTGAGGTTGAAACAGAAAAATGAGCGATAGAAAAACAAGCGGAGAGGTGGAGTATGCAAAACGAAACCGAAAATGGAGCGTAAAACAGAGCGAAAGAGAGAAAATGAGAAGAGAGAAAGAGGGAGAGATAGAGAGACAGAGGGAGAAAGAGATAGCAAGCAGTGTTCAAACGCATAGCACAGCACAGCTAATATATAGATGTAATGGGGAGAATTTCTAGAGGAGGCAGTCTAGGTTCCGCTTACCAAACTCCAGATCCCAGGGTACTCCGGCTCTTTGACACAGTATAATGCGTTTGGTCTGCTGAGGTACTTCCGTCAGAAGCAGAAAGACAATTGTTCATTGAATACCTGAAAATCCGAATTTAAATCTGGAAACACTCGGCAGGTCAAGGAGCACTTAGAGATCAAGGAACAGATAGCGTTTGAAGTCTGAGTCCCTTCATCAGGGCGAGGGAAGATAATAAAGATCATTTCTTGATTTTCATGGACAGAAAATTGGGGAGGGATTGACACCTTAAAAAAATCTAATCAACTGAAATCAAATGTGTTAAGAGCATCGGCAGTTGCACGCATTTTCACTTAATCTGCGTGATGTGTTGTAGATGAACATGCGATACGAATAAGTATTTTGTACAGGAGATGCTTCCATGTATTCGGTGAAAAGGAAGTGCGCGCGCGCGTGTGTGTGTGTCTGTGTGTGTTTGTGTATGTATGTGCGTGTGTTTGTGTGTGTACGTATGTGTGTGTGTTTGTGTGTGTGTGTTTGTGTATATATGGGTGTGTATGTGTGTGTGTTTGTGTGTGTGTTTGTGTATGTATGTGTGTGTGTATGTATGTGTGTGTGTGTGTTTGTGAATGTGTGTGTGTTTGTGTATGTATGTGTGTGTGTTTGTGTATGTATGTGTGTGTTTGTGTGTGTGTGTTTGTGTATGTATGTGTTTGTATGTATGTGTGTGTGTTTGTGTGAGTGTGTTTGTATATGTGTGTGTGTTTGTGTGAGTGTGTTTGTGTGAGTGTGTTTGTATATGTATGTGTGTGTGTTTGTGTGTGTGTGTTTGTGTACGTATGTGTGTGTTTGTGTGTGTATGTGTGTGTGTGTTTGTGTATGTATGTGTGTATGTGTGTGTTTGTGTGTGTTTGTGTATGTATGTGTGTGTTTGTGTGTGTGTGTGTGTTTGTGTACATATGTGCGTGTGCTTGTGTGCGTGTGTGAGTTTGTGTATGTATGTGTGTGCGTTTGTGTGTGTGTGTTTGTGTATGTATGTGTGTGTGTTTGTGAAAGTATGTGTGTGTTTGTGTATGTATGTGTGTATGTTTGTGTACGTATGTGTGTGTGTGTGTTTGTGTATGTATGTGTGTGTGTGTGTTTGTGTATGCATGTGTGTGTGTTTGTGAGTTTGTCGAAGTGATGGGCCTCAAGGCAATAAACAAAAAATGAAATTGTTCAAATACTGTAAGTTCGGCAGCATCATTGGAAACAAGACATTGAGAGTCAAGTTAACTTTCAGTATGCAGGTTGTGAGAGGGTGGGGTATAATACGTGTAAGTCGTCTATTTTAAGTAACATCGACGTAGCGACCATCGCTGGAATGGACTGAGGCAGAGTGGGACGGCTTTGACTCAATCAGGCTTCAGCGAGAACAGGCAGAGGTGAGGTTTGAACGGGGCACGACTGTGCAAGTGCGTGAAAGTCGGCCCGTGAGGCAGCGGGAGAATTTAAATAGCGAGTAGAGGCTGAGGTAAAACCGGGGAAGCTCCTTTAATTAATCTAATTAGTTTAGGAGCAGGTAATGGAAGCAGCAGTTAAGGCAGTAGAGTGCTCCGTTTGCAGTTTGTGGGAAGTCAGGGCGAACATTGTTGGCCCTGATGACTACACCTGCAAAAAGTGCATCCAGCTGCAGCTCCTGACAAACCGTGCTCGGGAACTGGAGCTGGAGCTGAATGATATGCGGATCATTCGGGAGGCAGAGGCAGAAACAGACAGGAGTTTCAGGGAGATAGTCACCCCTCGGAGTCAGGAGACAGTTTATTGGGTGACTGTCAGGAAAGGGAAGGGGAATAGACAGGAAGAGCAGAGCACACTTCTGGCCGTTCCCATTAACAATAAGCATACCGTTTTGGATACTGTTGGTAGGGACGGCCCTACCAGGGACAAGATGCAGTGGTTGTGTCTCTGGCACCGAGACTGGACCCTCAGCTCAGAAGGGAAGGAGGAAAAAGAGGAGAGGAGTAGTGACAGGAGGATTCGATAGTTAGGGGAACAGATAAGAGGTTCTGTGGAAGAGATCGAGAATCCCAGATGGTCTGTTGTCTTCCTGGTGCCAGCGTCCGCGATATCTCGGATCGAGTTCTCAGTATTCTCAAGAGGGAGGGTGAGCAGCCGGATGTCGTGGTCCATGTAGGAAACAATGACGTGGGTAGGAAGAATGAGGAGGTCCTGAAAGGTGAGGTTAGGGAGATTGGTGCCAAATTAAAGGACAGGAACTCCGGGATAGCAATTACAGGATTGCTACCGGTGCCACGTGCAGGTGGGTTTAGAAATAGTAAGATAGTGCAGACCAACATGTGCCTGAAGGCATGGTGCATGAAGGAGGGCTTCAGATTTATAGATAAGTGGGCAGTTTTCCAGGGAAGGTGGGATCTGTTCCGGCGTGACGGGTTACATCTGAACTGGAGATGGACAAATATTCTTGCAGGTATGTTTGCTGGAGAGGCTCCAGTGGATTTAAACTAGATATGAGGGGGGGGGGGGACCAGAGTGTAGGAACAGATGTATGGGAGAAGGAAGAAAAAGAAGGCAGTCCTTTGTACTGTTAGAGATAGAGAGGAAGAGGTGGAGAATTTCTTAAATACATTTATTTTAATGCTAGGAGGATTGTAAGAAAGGTGGATGAACTTAGAGCATGGATTGATACCTCGAAATATGATGTTGTAGCTATTAGTGAAACATGGTCGCAGGAGGGATGTGATTCACAACTAAATATTCCTGGATTTCGTTGCTTCAGTTGTGATAGAGGTGTTGTTTTGCTTGTCAGAGAAAATATTACAGCGATGTTCCGGCAGAATAGATCAGAAGGCTTTTCTAGGGAGACTATTTGGGTGGAATTGAGGAATGGGAAATGTGTAGAAACACTAATAAGGGTGTACTATAGACCAGCTAATGGGGAGCGAGAATTGGAGGAGCAAATTTGCAAGGAGATAGCAGATATTTGTCGTAAACACAAAGTTGTGATTATGGGGGATTTTAATTTTCCACGCATAGATCGGGAAGCCCATGCTGTAAAAAGGAAGGATGGTTTGGAGTTTGTAAAATAGATACAAGATAATTTTTGCACCATACATAGAGTTATCAATTAGAGAAGGCGCAGTGTTGGATCTTCTGTTATGGAATGAAATAGGTCAGGTGGCGGAGTTAAGTATTGGGGAGCCCTTTGGATCCAGTATCACAATGCCATTAGTTTCAATATAATTATGGAGAAGGATAGGACTGGACAAAGGATTCAGATATTTGATTGGAGAAAGGCTAACTTTGAGGAGATGCGAAACGATTTAGGAGTGTATTGGGACAATTTGCTTTATGGGAAGGATGAAATAGAGAAATGGAGGTCATTTAAAGGTGTAATTTTGAGGTTGCAGAAATTTATGTTCCTGTTAGGTTCAAAAGAATGGTTAAAAGTTTGGGAGATCATGGTTTTCAAGGGATATTGGAAACTTGGTTAGGAAAAAGAGAGATAACTACAATAAATATAGGCAGCATGGAAAAAATGATGTGCTCGAGGAATATAAAGAATGTAAGAAGAATCTTAAGAAAGAAATTAGAAACGCTAAAAGAAGATACAAGCTTGCTTTGGCAAGTAAGGTGAAAATAAATTTGTTGGGTTTCTACAGTTATATTAATAGCAAAAGGATAGTGAGAGATAAAATTGGCATCTTAGAGAGTCAGGGTGGACAGCTATATGTGGAGCTGAAAGAGATGGGGGAGATTTTGAACAATTTCTTTTCTTCAGTATTCACTAAGGAGAAGGATACTGAATTGTGTAAGGTAAGGGAAAAAAGTAGGGAAGTTATGGAAACTATGACAATTAAAGAGAAGGAAGTACTGGTGCTTTTAAGGAATATATAAGTGGATAAATCTCCGGTTCCTGACAAGATATTCCCAAGGAACTTGAGGGATGTTCGTGCAGAAATAGCAGGGGCTCTGACAGAAATACTTCAAATGTCTTTAGAAACGAGGATGGTACCCGAGGATTGCCGTAATGCTCATGTAGTTCCATTGTTTAAAAAAGGGTTCTAAGAGTAAACCTAGCAATTATAGGCCTGTATGTTTGACGTCAGTGGTGGGCAAATTTATGGGAAGTATTCTTAGAGATGGTATATATAATTACCTGGATAGACAGGGTCTGATAAGGAGCAGTCAACATGGATTTGTGCGTGGAAGTTCATGTTTGACAAATTGTATTGATAGTTTTGAAGAGGGTACGAGGAAAGTTGATAAGGGTAAAGCAGTGGATGTTGTCTATATGGACTTCAGTAAGGCCTTTGGCGAGGTTCTGCACGGAAGGTTAGTTATGAAGGTTCAATCGTTAGATATTGACATTGAAATAGTAAATTTGAGATTGATGGTGAATAACTGTTCGTCAGATTGGAGGCCGGTGACTAGTGGTGTGCTTTAGGAATTTGTACTGGGTTCCATGTTGTTTGGCGTATACATTAATGATCTGGAAGATGGGGCGGTAAATTGGATTAGTAAGTATGCAGATGATACTAAGGTAGGAGGCGTTGTGGATAATGAAGTAGGTTTTCAAAGCCTGCAGAGAGATTTAGGCCAGTTAGAAGCGTGGGCTGAGCGATAGCAGATGGAGTTTAATGCTGATGTGTGAGGTGCTACATTTTCGTAGGAATAATCCAAATAGGACATACATGGTAAATGGTAGGGCATTGAAGAATACAGTAGAGCAGAGTGATCTAGGAATAATGTTGCATAGTTTCCTGAAGGTGGAATCTCTTGTGGATAGGGTGGTAAAGAATGTTTTAGGTATGTTGGCTTTTATAAATCAGAGCATTGGGTATAGGAGTTGGGATGTAATGTTAAAATTGTACAAGGCATTGATAGGGCCGAATTTGGAGTATTGTCTACAGTTCTGGTCACCGAATTATAGGAAAGATGTCAACAAAATAGAGAAAGTGCAGAGAAGAGTTACTAGAATGTTACCTGGATTTTAGCACCTAAGTTATAGGGAAAGATTGAACAAGTTAGGTCGTTATTCTTTGGAACATAGAAGGCTGGGGGGGGGGGGCGGCTTGATAGAGGTATTTAAAATTGAGGGGGATAGATTGAGTTGACGTGGATATGCTTTTTCCATTGAGATTAGAGGGGATTCAAACAAGAGGACATGATTTGAGAGTTAGGTGGCAAAAGTTTAAGGGTAACACGAGGGGGAATATCTTTACTCAGAGAGTGGTAGCGGTGTCAAATGAGCTTCCAGTAGAAGTGGTAGAGATAGGTTCGGTCTTGTCATTTAAAGTAAAATTGAATAGGTATATGGACAGAAAATGAATGGAGGGTTATGGGCTGCGTGCGGGTCGGTGGGGCTAGGTGAGAGTAAGCGTTCGGCACCTACTAGGAGGGCCGAGATGGCCTGTTTCCTTGTTGTAACTGTTATATGGTTCTATGGTTGTACACTGTATTTAATGTGGCACTAGAAACAGATGGCCTTTTAAATGTTTAATATGCTTTTAATAACGCGGCTGGAGGAGAGATGGAAACGACAAGAGAGACAGATAGAGTCAGAGAGAGAGAGAGAGAAAGACAGTCAGAGAGAGAGAGAGAGAGAGAGAGAGAGAGTGACGGGGTACAGAGGGAGAGAGACAGAGAGTGAAAAGAATTGAGGAAAGGTGGGTCAGGTGATAATATAACTATATTCTAGAGAAATATTCCTGGAAAAATTAATGCAGTTGTAAGATTACCTGCAATATCCTTGAGCATTCTTCCATTTCAAATTCACCTTGCGCCTACCGCTTCCAGGTTTCTGTCCTGACTGAAATAATATCCCTGGACATTGCAAAACCTTCAACAAGCTAACTTCCACGCCAAACATACTACTCTAAAATGAAAATAACCAATACTTTTTTTTTTCATCTGAGCTTGCTTCTGTATTTCAAGGAGAAAAATTACACTATCTTCTGAATTTACTCGTTTGCAAACTTATCTATCTCTCAGAATGGAGACCATTCCTGTACGCAATGACTTTAATGCACTGAACGGTGAATTGCACTGTCATATCGGCCCAGTCGGTGCAGCTTAGCCGGCAATGAATTGCTCGGATTCACCACCACTTACCTAAAGAAATTCAACTCTGTTGAAAAAGCAATATCTCCATTCTGAGGCAACATGAGTGAATCTGCAGATGCTGGAAATAAATAAAAACACAAAATGCTGGCAGAACTCAGCAGGCCAGACAGCTTTTATGACAACATCTGCATTCTGAGGTTGCGCCCTCTGGTTATAGTCTGCGACACTGCAGGAAACTTCCACTCCTCATCTCCTCAGTCTAGGTCCTTTAATACTAAATAGGTGTCAATGAAAACCACACCCACCCTTATTCTTCTAAACTCCAGCGAATACTATCCAACTGTAATGTGACATTCCTCAAACGTAAACCCTTTCATTCCTAGAAACGTTCTCGTGAACTTCCTCAGGATCCTCTCCAACGCCAGCACGTCTTTTCTTAAATAAGGGGCCGGAAACTGCCAGCAATACCCCACGTGAGGTCTGCCCAGTGCTACTAAATACTGAACATTATATCCTTGCTTTTATATTCCAGTTCTCACGAAATGAACTGTAAACATTGCATTTTCTTTAGTTACCACTGACTCAATCTACAAGTTAACCTTTTAGGAAACCGTCAAGAGGGCTCTCAAGTCAGTTTACACTTTTGATTTCTGAATTTTCTCCCCATTAAGAAAGTTAATGAAAACTTTATTCCTCTACCTAATGCTCCCGACCAAACACTTTCATACCGTACAGAATATTCCATTTGCAACTTATTTGTCCATTCTCCTAATCTGTATATAGCCTTCTGCAGATGCCCTGCTTTTCCAGCTGTAGCTGTCCATTGTTCTGTCCACGACCGTTACCACATAGCCATCAATTCTCTCATCTAAATAATTCATATAACTATGGAAAGAAGCAGGGAAACTCCCGTAATACCCGGCAGCCATCTTGACACCCCTATTTATTCCTACAAAAAGTAGGAATGCCTGCAAGTTAGCCAATCTTCTATCCATGCTAGTTTTCTTTCCTGTCATGCCATGGACTCGCGCTTTGTTCAGCAGCCTCATGTGCAGCACAATATCAAAGGCCGGGAGAAAACACGACTTGTCGTTAAACACAACATAAAATATTCACAGTAGGTAATAAATACTAATAATAATTTAATGTAGGATTTAAAATTCTCTGGATGCTTTCAAGAAGGAGCTAGATAGATATCTGATGCTTAGGGGAATCAAGGGATATGGGGACAAGGCAGGGACTGGGTATTGATAGTGAATGATCAGCCATGATCTCAGAATGGCGGTGCAGACTCGAGGGGCCGAATGGTCTACTTCTGCACCTATTGTCTATTGTCTAAAATACAAATGTGCGTAATATAACTGACTGTTTTTATTGTCAAAGGTGATATACATACTATGTATTCAAAATTGGCCGTTCAGAAGTCAAATGGAAACATAGAAACATAGAAAACCTACAGCACAATACAGGCTGTTCAACCCACAATGCTATGCCGAACATGTACTTAGCTCAGAAATTACCTAGAGTTATACAGAACCTTCTCTTTTTCTAAGCTGCATGTGCCAAAACAGGAGTCTCTTAAAAGACCCTATCGTATCCACCTCCAACACCGTCACCGGCAGCCCATTCCACGCATTCACCACTCACTGTATAAAACACTTACCCCTGCCATCTCCTCTGTACCGATTTCCAAGCACTTTAAAATGTACCCTCTCAGTTAGCCATTTCAGATTTGGGAAAAAGACTTTGACTATCCACACGACCAATGCTTCTCATTAGCTTGAACACTTACCTCTCATCTTCCGTCGCTCCAAGCAGAGAAGACCGATTTCATTCAATCTATTCTCATAAGGTATGCTCCCCAGTCCAGGCAACATCTTTGTAAATCTCTTCTGCACCCTTTCTATGGTTGCACGTCATTCTTGTAGTGAGGTGACCAGAATGGGGTCTAACCAGGGCCCTATATTGCTGCAACATTACCTTTCGTCTCCTAAACCCAATCCCAAAGTTGATGATGGCCAATGCACCGTATGCCTCCATTACCACAGAGTCAACCTGCGCAGCAGCTTTCAGTGTCCTATGGACTCCGACCCAAGATCCCTCTGATCCTTCACACTACCAAGAGTCTTACCATTAATGTTATTATTTGCCATTGACCTACCAAAATGAACCACCTCATACTAATCTGGGTTGAACTCCATCTGCCACTTTTCAGCCCAGTTTTGCATGCTATCAATGGCCTGCTGTAACCTCTGAAAGTCCTTCACGCTATCCACAACACCCCCAGCCTTTGTGTTATCAGAAAATTTTATTAACCCATCCCTCCTTTCCTCGTCCAGGTTATTCATAAAAGTCACGAAAAGGGATTCCAGAACAGATCTCCGAGGCACATCAATGGTCAACCACCTCCATGCAGAATATGACCCGTCTAGAACCACTCTTAGCTTTCTACGGGCAAGCTAATTCTCAATCAATAAAGCAAAATCCTCTTTGATCCCATGCCTCCTTACTTTCTCAATAAGCCTTGCATGTGGTACCTTATCAAATGCCTTGTTGAAATCCATACACACCACATCTACTGCTGTGCCCTCATCGATGTGTTTAGTCACATTCTCAGAAAATTTAATCAGGCTCGGAAGACACGACCTGCATTTAACAAAGCCATGCTGAGTATTCCTAATAATATTATGCATCTGCAAGTGTTCATAAATCCTGCCTCTGAGGATCTTTTTCATCACCTTACCAACCACTGAAGTAAGGCTCAATGGTTTATAATTTCCTGAGCTATCCCAACTTCGTCTCTTGAATAAGGGAACAACATCCACAATCATCCAAACCTCCAGAACCTCTCCCGTCCCTATTGAGAATGCAAAAATCATCGCTGGAAGCTCACCCATCTCCTCTCTCTCCTCCCACAGTAGCCTGAGGTACATCTCTTCCTGTCCCGGTGACATATCCAACTTGATGCTTTCCAAAAACTCCAGCACATCCTCTTTCTTCATACCTATATGCTCAGCCCGCTGGAAGTCATCCCTACAAATGCCAAGATCCTTTTCTGTAGTGAATACTGAAACAAAGTATTCATTAAGTCTCTCTGCTATCTCCTCCGGTTGCATACAGACTTTTTCCACTGTCACACTTGATTGGTCCTATGTTCTCTCAACTTATCCTCTTGCTCTTCACATACTTGTAGAATGTCTTGGAGTTTTTCATAAAACTGCTCGCTAAGGCCTTCCCATGGCCCCTTCTAACTCTCCTAATTTAATTCTTAATCTCCTTCCAACTTGCCTTACAATCTTCTAGATCTCCCACCACGACAACCCAGTTATTATTACACCCCTCCAGAATCTGTCTCCCTAACTGCTCCTCGATGTCCCTATTACTATTAGGTGGTTTATAAAATACACCCACTAGAATTATTGACCCTTTCCTGTTCCTACCTTCCACCCACAGAGACTCAGTAGACAATCCCTCCGTTACTTCCTTCATTTCTGCAGCCGTGACACAGTCTCTGATCAGCAGTGCCACACCCTCACCTCTTTTTGTCTCCTTCACTGTCCTTTCTGAAACATCTATAGTCTGGCACTCTGAGTAACCATTCCTGCCCCTCCCTGGGCCAACCAAGTCACTGTAACGTCAACAACGTCATAGCTCCAAGCACTGCTCCACGATCTAAGCTCATCCGCTTTGATCATAATACTCCTTGCATTAAAATAAACACATAGCAGTCATCGGTCTGAGCACATCCTTTCTCTATCACCTGCCTATCCTCCCTCTCGCACTGTCTATGCTTTCCATATATGTGAGCAAACCACCCCTTACTCCATCTCTTCAGTTCGGTTCCCACCCTCCAGCAAATCGAGTTTAAATCCTCACTGATAGCCTTGGCAAACCTCCCCGCCAGGATACTGCTCCCTTTCAGATTCATGTGCAACGCACCCTTTTGTACAGATCACGCCTGCCCTAAAAGAGGTTTCAATAATCCAGAAATCTGAATCCCTTCGCCTTACTCCAATCCCTCAGCCACGCATCTATCCTCCACCTCATTCTATTCCTACACTCACTGTCACACGGCAAAGGCGGTAATCCGGAGATTATTGTCTTTCAGGTCCTGCTTCTCAGCTTCCTTCTTAACTCCTGTATTCAGGACCTCCTCCCTCTTCCTACCTATGTCATTGGTACCAATATGTACCACAACCTCTGGCTGTTCACCTTCCCACTTCAAAATATCTTGGACGCGATCAGAAGCATCCCGGACCCTGGCACCTGGGAAGCAGACTACCATCCGAATTTCCTTCCTGCGTCCACAGAATCGCCTGGCTGTCCCCCAAACTATAGAGTCCCTTATCACTGCTGCCATACTCTTCCATGGGTGAAGTGTATGTGTAATATCCCTGTTTATTTTCCGTCTCTTATAGATGCTGCTAAGTGATTTTTGTTCTTGGACAATGATCTTACTGCTTACTCTGACAGTTATTTTGAATGGGTTGAGGTTGACAGTTCTCATTGCTCCGAACCATATTGTGAAAGTTTCAGGTTAATATTGATATAATGAATGTCTGGAGAATCGATAGCTGGACCTGCAGTTTGCGCTTCTTCCTGAGGAAAAATAGCTGTTGTTGGCAATTGGAGAGTATCAACTCAACGTTGGCCTTAAAGGTGATTTTGTTATCTATAGTTGTGGCGAGGTACTTGTATTCTCTAACACGCTCAATTAACTGGAAACGAATCCCGAAGCGTACAGTTATATATTGTGATACTTTCAGGTCAGATCCCATGATTCGAAACTTTGATATCCATATCTAAAACTAGAAGGGACGCAGCAAGCTTAACTGCCATCTTTTCGTCTATTAGTTTACTGCTTAATTTTATTTTTATGTTTTTTATACTTGTACTTTTATCTCAAATTAAAGCTCTTTGAAATACATAATTTGTTAAAATACTGCTCCATAAAAATTTAGTATTGTTATTTTATAACTATTTTTATTATTAGTATTATAATTTTAAATGTACCTCCAACTTTATTCAATCAATAGAGGGAAATGCAGCAAAAAATAAGTGATTTCTCAATTTTGTGGTAGCTTATTTACAGAACTTTTCAAATGTATTTAGTCGATCTCAGACATTAATGTGCTCATCTTCTTCGACAGCTAACTCCTTCACCATTGCGATTCTCTCGAGGGGAAAGAGCGACCTCTCCAAAGGAGTTTCTGCCTACCTGATTGCCATGGCAACAGCAGACCTGCTAGTCGTAGTCTTCTGTATGATACTCGACAGACTTGTGCATAGACTTTTCCCAGCCATGTTCTGGTTCTACACAACTCTATGCAGCATTATTTCTCTACTGGGCTACGCTACAATAGACTGTTCTGTTTGGTTGACCATCGCATTCACCGTTGATCGATTCGTAGCGATTTGTTGTCACAACTTGAAAGTTAGATATTGCACTGCAAAGACAGCGGCGATAGTTATAACCGCTGTGACTGCACTGAGCGTTTTACGGAATATACCTTTTTACTTTAGATTGGAACCTTACGGTTTCTATAATGGGATACCCTGGGGCTGCGCCATCAAGCTGGAGTTCTTCAGTTTGCCTGGTTGGGTGGCATTTTTCTGGATTCACCACCTGTTAAACCCACTGATCCCCTACTTCCTGATCCTGATACTCAACACGCTCACTGTCAGGCACATCATGTTGGCAAATCGAGCTCGTAGGGGACTCAAAGGGCCCAATAACGGGGATCTGCAAAAGGACCCCGAGATGGTTCAGAGACGGCGGTCGATCGTCCTGTTATTTCTCTTGTCAGGCAGCTTTATATTGCTGTGGCTGACGAAGGTGTCAGTTTTCATTCTGATGGCGATTTCCAACAGGCATGGTTATCCGAGTTATAACCACCCCGTCATTATCGCCGACAAGACAGGTGTCATGCTGTTCTATCTTGGAACTTGTACCAACACTGCTGTTTATGCTCTGACTCAGAAGAAATTCAGAGATGAGCTGAGGAGGATGGTGATATATCCCTTCTATCTCTTTGTTAAACTCTGTAATTAAATTGAACGAAAGATTCCCCTCCATTGGTATTTTTCTGATATTGTCCTGAGGAAATATTGTTCCAACCTATTTTTCAACCTGCCAAATTTTATTTGCCCGTACCATCAAGTGATAGAACGGAGCAGCACAAAAATTATCCCTCATTATATACAGCGCCTATCAGAAGTATGTCCTGCCATTGGAAGTCTGCATGATTTTTTTGTTTTAGATCATGGAATCACAAAGGATTTAATTAAGCTTTTTTGACAATGATCAACAGAATAAAAGACTCTCTCATGTCAAAGAGAAAACAGTTCTCTACAAGGTGATCTAAATTAATTACAAAACTAAAATACAAAATAACAGATTGCATAAGTATTCACCCCCTTCACGTCATTATTTAGTAGATGTACCTTTTGCAGCAAATACAGCTTTGAGTCTGTGTGGATGAGTACCTATCAGCTTTGCACGCCTGGACACTACAATTTATCTCCATTCTTCTATAAAAAAAAGCTGCTCAAGCTCTGTCAGATTGCATGGGGATCGTGAGTGAACAGTCTTTTCAGGTCCAGCCACACTTTTCAATTGGATTGAGGTCTCGTCACTGACTTAGCCACTCCATGATAGGCAGCTCCTATCAGACCGAGTTAGGGAGTTGGAGCAGGAGCTGGATGAACTACGGATCATTTGGGAGGTGGAGGCAGAGATAGATAGGAGTTATCAGGAGGTAGTCACACCAAAAAACCAAGAAGTAGGCAGATGGGTGACGGTCCAGAGAGGCAGAGGGCAGCAGGCAGAGAGAGCAGAGCACCCCTGCGGCCATTCCCATTAACAATAAGTATACCGTACTGGATACTGTTGATGCGGATGACCTACCAGGAATGAGTTGTAGTGGTCCTGCCTATGGCACAGAGGTTGAACCCTCAACTAGAAAGGGGAGGAGGGAAGAGAAGAGAGCGATAGTTTTAGGGGACTCTATAGTTAGGGGGGCAGATAGGAGATTTTGTGGGGCAGATCGGGAGTCTCGGATGGTATGTTGCCTCCCTGGTGCCAGGGTCCGGGTCATCTCAGATCGGGTGCAGGCTATTCTTGAGAGTGAGGGCATGAACCCAGATGTAGTGGTCCATGTAGGGACCAATGATGTAGGTAAGGAGAGTGAGGGGGTCCTGCTTAGAGAGTTCAGGGAGTTAGGAGTGATGCTGAAAGGCAGGACCTCCAGGGTGACAATCTCGGGATTGCTACCTGTGCCACGTGCGAGTGAGGCGAAGAATAGAATGATTATGCACATTAATACGAGGCTGAGAGCATGGTGCAGGAAGGAAGGGTTCAGGTTTTTGGATAATTGGTCTTTGTTCCAGGGACATTGGGAACTGTTTCGAAGCGATGGTCTACATCTGAACCGGAGGGGTACTAACATTCTTGCAGGAGTATTTGCCAGTGCTGCTCGGGGCGGGGGGTGGGTTAAACTAGATGTGCAGGGGACAGGGATCCAGATCCAGAGGGTTGGTCAGAAGGTGCATGGGGTTAAATGTGTACAAGGTTTGGGTGATCTTGAGAAGGTCATCAAAATTCAGGGTGCAATTTGCCCGATGGAAGTTCAAGGAGCTGGGTTAGGTACGGTAGACAGTGTTTTAAGCAAAGAGAGGAGGAATGGGCTAAGAATTCTATCCTTGAATGCGCGTAGTGTCAGAAATAAGACAGATGAGCTTGAAGCTCAGATGAAAATGGGGAACTACGATATTGTTGGGATAACGGAGACATGGCTGCAAGGAGATCAGGCCTGGGAATTGAGTGTACCAGGGTATACGTGCTATTGTAGAGACAGAAATATGGGAAGAGGGGGTGGGGTGGCCCTGTTGGTGAGGAATGAGATTCAGTCCTTAGCAAGAGGTGACTTGGGAACAGGGGAAGTAGAGTCTGTGTGGATTGAGCTGAGGAACAGTAAGGGTAAAAAGACCCTAATGGGTGTTGTGTACAGGCCCCCAAACAGTAGCGTGGATATTGGGTACAAGTTGATTAGGGAGTTAACATTGGCATGTGCTAAAGGTAATGCAGTCGTTATGGGAGATTTCAACATGCAGGTGGACTGGGAGAATTAGGTAGGTGCTGGACCCCAGGATAGGGAGTTTGTGGAGTGTCTAAGGGATGTATTTTTGGAACAGCTTGTGCTTGAGCCAACCAGGAACGAGGCTATTTTGGACTTGGTGATTTGTAATGCACAGGAATTGATAAGTGATCCTGAAGTAAAGGAGCCATTAGGAAGTAGTGATCATAACATGATAAATTTTTACCTACAATTTGAGAGGGATAAGGGCAGATCAGAGGTGTCAGTGTTGCAATTAAATAAAGGAGACTACGGAGCCATGAGGGAAGAGCTGGCCAAAGTTAAATGGGCGAATGCCCTGGCAGAAAAGACAGTGGATCAGCAGTGGCAGATATTCTTGGGGATAATACAAAAGATGCAAATGCAGTTCATTCCAATGAGAAGGAACGATTCAAAGAGAGGGAAGGGGCCACAGTGGTTGACAAAGGAAGTCAGAGATTGTATAGCATTAAAGAAAAAGAAGTATGACAGGGCTAAGATGAGTGGGAATACAGATGATTGGGAAAGTTTTAAGGAACAGCAGATCTTAACTAAAAAAGCAATACGGAGAGAAAAAATCAGGTATGAGCTCAGTCTAGCCAGGAATATAAAAGGCGATAACAAAAGTTTTTTTTAGCTATGTGAAGCGAAAGAAGATAGTTAAGAACAATGTTGGCCCCTTGAAGAATGAATTGGGAGAAATTGTTATGGGAAAGAGGGAAATGGCAACAGAATTTATTGCGTACTTTAGATCTGTCTTCACCAGGGAGGACACAAGCAATCTCCCAGATGTATGAATGGGCCAGGGTCATAAGATATCAGAGGAATTGAAACAGATTGACATTAGGAAAGAAACTGTGATGAGTAGATTGATAGGCTAATAAATCCTCGGGTCCAGATGGTCTGCATCCGTGGGTTCTAAAAGTGGTGGCTCAGGAAATTGCGGATGCATTGGTAATCATTTTCCAATGTTCCTTAGATTCAGGATCAGTTCCTGAAGATTGGAGAGTGGCTAATGTTGTCCCACTTTTCAAGAAGGGAGGGAAGGAGAAAACGGAGAACTATCGCCCTGTTAGCCTAACGTCAGTCGTGGGGAAGATGCTTGAGTCCATTATTAAGGACGAAATCGTGGCACATCTAAATGGCAGAAATAGGATTAGGCCGAGCCAGCATGGATTTACCAAGGGCAACACATGCTTGACTAATCTGTTGGAGTTTTTTGAGGGTGTAACAAGGATGTTAGACGAGGGTAAGCCAGTAGATGTTGTGTACCTAGATTTTCAGAAGGCATTCGATAAGGTGCCACATAGGAGATTGGTGAGTAAAATCAGAGCTCATGGCATTGGGGGCAGGGTTTCAACATGGATAGAAAACTGGTTGACAGATAGAAAGCAAAGGGTAGCAGTGAATGGGTGTTTCTCAGACTGGCTGGAGGTGACTAATGGGGTACCACAGGGCTCTGTATTGGGACCACAGCTCTTTACGATTTATGTCAATGATTTAGATGAGGGCATTGAAAACTATATCAGCAAGTTTGCTGACGATACTAAACTGGGTGGCAGTGTGACATGCGAAGAAGACGTTAGGAGAATACAGGGAGACTTGGATAGGCTGAGTGAGTGGGCAGATACTTGGCAGATGTCATTCAATGTGAGTAAATGTGAAGTTATCCACTTAGGAAGCTGGAACAAGAGGGCAGAGTATTGTCTGAACGGTGTCGAGTTAGGTAAGGGAGAAATGCAAAGAGACCTAGGAGTCCTAGTTCACCAGTCAATGAAGGTGAATGAGCAAGTGCAACAGGCAGTGAAGAGGGCAAATGGAATGTTGGCCTTTGTTACAAGGGGAATTGAATACAAGAGCAAGGATGTTCTTTTGCATTTGTACAGGGCCCTGGTGAGACCACACCTGGAATATTGTGTACAGTTTTGGTCTCCAGGTTTAAGGAAGGACATTCTGGCAATTGAGGAAGTGCAGCGTAGATTTACTAGGTTGATTCCTGGGATGGCAGGGCTGTCTTACGCAGAGAGATTGGGCTTGTACACGCTGGAATTGAGGAGATTGAGAGGGGATCTGATTGAAACGTTTAAGATAATTACAGGATTTGATAGGATTGAGGCAGGAAATATGTTCCAGATGTTGGGAGAGTTCAGTACCAGAGGGCATGGATTGAGAATAAGAGGTCAGTTATTTAAAACAGAGTTGAGGAAGAGCTTCTTCTCCCAGAGAGTTGTGGAGGTGTGGAATGCACTGCCTCGGAAGACGGTGGAGGCCAATTCTCTGGATGCTTTCAAGAAGGAGCTGGATAGATATCTGATGGATAGGGGAATCAAGGGATATGGGGACAAGGCAGGGACTGGGTATTGATAGTGAATGATCAGCCATGATCTCAGAATGGCGGTGCAGACTCGAGGGGCCGAATGGTCTACTTCTGCACCTATTGTCTATTGTCTATTGTCTATTACCTTTGCTGTATCATTTTGGCTTTATGCTTGTCTTACTGGAAGACAAACCTCTCAAGTCGCAGTTATCTTGCAGACTGAATCTGTTTCTCCTCCAGAATTACTCCGTATTCATTTTACCCACTACGTTCTTAATACTTGCAGGGCCTGCTGCAGTGAAGCATCCACACAGCATGATGTCACCACAGACATGCTTCACAGTACGGATGGTGCGTTTCTGATGAAGAGCTGTATTTGGCGTCCGCCGAGTGTAACGTTTAGTCTGATGGCCAACAACCTCAATTTTGGTTTAATTATAATATAGAACCTTCTTCCAGATGACTTTGGAGTCTCCTACATGCCTTCTGGCAAACACTTGCCGAGATTACGTGTGAGTGCCTTCAATAATGTCATTCGGTTTTCCACTCTCCCCTAAAGCTGCAACTGGTGTTGCACTCGCGAAACATTTGTTGTACGCCCAGTCTCTCCCATCTCAGCCACTGAAGCTTCTCCAGAGTTGTCATAGAGCTCCTGATGGCCTCCCTCACTAGCCTCCTTCTTGCATGGTGAATCAGTTTTAGAGGACGTCCTGATCGAAGCCGAATTACAGCTGTGCCATATTATTTCCATTTCTGGATGATTGACTTAACTGTACTTCCGAGGGCTATTTAGTGACTTGGAAATTTTCGTGTATGCATCTCCTGCTATGTGCCTTTCAATAACTTATTTTTCAGTGTTTCTTTGAGTGTTTTTTTTTTTGCCTTCAAGGTGTAGAGTTTGGCAGAATGCTGATTCAACAACAGATGGACATTCCACTACATGTGTATGTTACAGCAATGAATTGAAACAACTTGACTGCACACTGGTCTCCAAAATCAGATCTCCATTTAACCAATTATGTGACTTCTAAAGCAATATGGCTGCACCAGTAATGATTTGGTGTGTCATATTAAAGGATGCTTCACATTTGTAATTAATTTAGATCACTTTGATGTGGAATGTGTCATCCAATTACCGGGAGGTTTTCTTTGTGAGTTTTTGTTATTATGTTGTTTGGCAGGAGATGAAGAGAGAGAGGACGCTGGGGATAACATACGATTTGGTGAGCTACCCGTCTGTTTCAGATGGATTGCGAACAACCTTCGGAAGATGATGTGGACGTTCATGTTGACGAGGACCCAGCTCGTGAGTGACAGAGAAGTTGAAGATGAGCTCCAACTTGCGCACATTTAACTGTTTAATTAGAATGGGCCGTTTTCATTTTGTTATTCTTTACTAACCCTTAGGATAAGATTCATAAATATAATTCCTCTAATCGTATGCAGTTTGCTGTCTGTTATTTCGTGACACTAATTGGTAACAGGGTAGCACATTGCAAAGCATCCACACATACTGGGGTTTAGGGTGGGAGAGCACCTCAATCTCATTAGTTTGGTGGGGGCGGGGTTTGCCTTCCCTGGACTTATTCAGCCAAGGAAACCAGGGTATTTTAGACTCATATTCATTTGCCTAAGAGACAATCAGTAGTTGGATCTAATTTTGAAATATTTGCGTCCAAGGTAGAAAATTCTGGCTTCAATTATCTTCATTTCTGTTGTGACCACGAAGATATATAACGTGCTGGTTAGACTCCGAGGAAATGTCGGTTTGCAAATCAATTTTAGCAGCCTATCATGCAAGTAAAAATAAAGCAAATCGGGTTTGTCAGCAGAGACTCGGTCTTCATGTTCCCCTGGTTAACATCCGTTGGACCAATTGTCACAGCAAGTGTCCAGCCAGTCTTTAGTAAAAAAAAACAACTCACAGTTTTCCACTGAAATGAACTTTGAAATCCTCAAAACTAACACAGTTTTGGGTTAGCTCACTCTCTGATAATTCACATGATGGTTGTGAAGATATTTTTGATTTGGAGGGATTCAGTGATGTGTACAGCTCTGGGACGCAGTGCTACAGTAACATTTAACACCGAACAGCAAGCCCTCCAGCCCAGAAAATTGTGCTGCACCATCAGAGGTTGTAATTACCTGGCAAGCCAAATAAATCACTTCAGACTGCACAATATCCATATTGTTCTATTTTCCTCACGGCAAGGTGCCTTTCAAAATCCTCTTAAAAACCTCTAAAGTTTCTGCTCTAGCACCACCTCAAGCAGCATATCTCAGACATCCATCACTCTCTGATATCTCCTTTTCAATTACACTCTCTCAGCTTGAATGCACACAGTTGGTATGAGATATTTTAACCCTTCGAAAATTTCCTCTCCCGTCTACCTGTGTCACTCGTAATCTACCAGGATGGCTCTATCAGGACCCTCCTCAGCCTAGTCGCTCAACAGAAAGCTGTCTATCCTCTTGTTGAAGTACATACTCTCTGATCCAGGTAACATTCTGGTAACACGGACAAAATACTGGCGGGACTCAGCAAGCCAGGCCGAATCTATGGAATCAAGGACAATCGACGGCTGACTTTCTCCAGCATCTTGTGTATGTTGTTGGATTTACAGAATCTGCGGGTTTTCTCTTGTTTGTGATCGTTTGAGTAAACCTCTTCTATATCACCTTGTAAACGTTGATATCTTTTCTATAATGGGCGACCTAGGTGGGGCCTAACTAGACCACTGTTCTATAAGCTCCACGAGTGAATCTGCAGATGCTGGAAATAAATAAAAACACAAAATGCTGGCAGAACTAAGCAGGTCAGACAGCATCTTTGGGAGGAGGTAGTGACGACGTTTCGGCCGCAACCCTTCATCAGGAATAAAGTAACATGGATGGTCAAGGGGGGATAAGAAGTGGGGGGAGGGATGAAGTAGAGAGCTGGGAAATGAAAGGCTGAAGGGCAATGGGCTGGGGGAATGTGGAGAATTATGTGAAATAAAAGAGAAAGAAAGGTAGGCTGGGAGGAGATTGTAGTGAGGGGGGGGGGGGGGAAGAGAAAGAGAACCAGACTAAAATAATAGATAGGGATGGGGTGGGGAGGCAGGGTTATCAACGGAAGTCTGTGAGTTGAATGTTCATGCCGGCAGGCAGGAGACTACCTAGGCTGGAGATAAGGTATTGCTCCATCGACCTGCGTGTGGCCTCATCTTGACGGTAGAGGAGGCCAGGAACAGGCATATTGGAATGGTCTGTGGAATTAAAGTGTGCGGCCACAGGGAGATCCCGCCACTGCTATAGGACTGAGCGCCGGTGTTCGGCGAAACGGTCACGCAGTCTGCGTCGAGTCTCCCCAGTGTATAAATGGCCACATTGGGAGCACCGGATGCAGTATATCACCCCAGTTGACTCGCAGGTAAAGTGGTGCCTCACCTGAAAAGTCTACCTGAGGCCATAGATGGTGGTGAGGGAAGAAGTATGGGAGCAGGTGTAGCACTTCTTCTGCTTTGCAGGGATAAATGCCTGGAGGGTGTTCGGTTGGGAGGGATGGTGGGTGGAGGATGAATGGACAAGGGAGTCGCGTAGGGAGCGATCCCTGCGGAAGCCGAGAGTTGGGGGTGGGGAAAATGTGGCAGGTGGTGGGATCCCGTAGGAAGTGGCTGAAATTATGGAGGATTATACGTTGGACCTGTAGGCTGGTAGGGTGATAGGCGAGGACCAGGGGGACTATGTCCCTGGTGGGCTAGCGGGGGGATGGAGTGAGTGCAGAGGTGTGTGAAATACGGGAGATGCGATGCAGGGCACAGTTGATAATGGACGAAGGGAAGCCCGTTTCTTTAAAAAAAAGACATCTCCTTTGTCCTAGAATGAAAGGCCTCATCCTGAGAGCAGATGCGGCGGAGGCGGGGGAATTGAGAAAAAGGGATAGCATTTTTGCAGGAGAAAGGTTGGGAGGAGCACAGCGAGGCTTTGAGAGGAAGTGCGGCGGCGGCCATTTTCAAATTGTCCAATTGCGTCTCAGATCGGAGTTCTGAGAGGCGGGACTGCGCAGGCGCGTGAAGAGGCCTGGGAAGGAGGGAAGATCTAAAAACAACGCAGCCTTAAGAAGCGGGCAGCTTCGTTTGCGGGCAGCAGAGTGTAGGGCTTGGGCTCAGGGGGCTTAGGCGGAAGAGGGCACAGTAGGCTTATCTTTTAGTTCTTGTTATTGTCAGTTATTCGGGAAGTATGAGTGTGAGGGCAGCTTGTTGTTCTCGGTGTCGGATGTGGGAGGTCCTGGAGTCTCCGAGCCTCCAGGACGTCCACATCTGCGCCAGGTGCACCGAACTGCAGCTCCTGAGGGACCGAGTTAGGGAACTGGAACTGCAGCTCGATGACCTTCACCTGGTCAGGCAGAGTGAGGAGGTGATAGAGAGGAGTTACAGGCAGGTGGTCACTCCGGGGCCACGGGAGGCAGATAGTTGGGTCACGGTCAGGAAGGGGAAGAGGCAGGTACTAGACAGTACCCCGGAGGCTGTACCCATTGACAATATGTACTCATGTTTGAGTACTGTTGGGGGGGACAGCCTTCCTGGAGGAAGTGACAGTGGCCGGGCCTCCGGCACAGAGGACTGCCCTGTAGCTCAGAAGTGTAGGGATAGAAGAAAGAGGACCATAGTAATAGGGGACTCGATAGTCAGGGGTTCAGACGGGCGGTACTGTGGAGGTGATCGGGAGTGCCAGATGGTAATTTGCCTCCCTGGTGCCAGTGTTCGGGACGTTTCTGATCGCGTCCAAGATATCCTGAAGTGGCAGGGTGAGGAGCCAGAGGTCAATTTACATGTAGGTACCAATGACATCGGTAGGAAAGGGGAAGAGGTCCTGAAACGAGAGTATAGTGAGTTAGGAAGCCAGTTAAGAAGAAGGACCGCAACGGTAGTAATCTCGGGAGTACTGCCTGTGCCACGCGACAGTGAGAGTAGGAATAGAATTAGGTGGAGGATGAATGCGTGGCTGTGGGATTGGAGCAGGGGGCAGGGATTCAAGTTTCTGGATGATTGGGACCTCTTCTGGGGCAGGCGTGACCTGTTCAAGAAGGACGGGTTACACTTGAATCCTGGGGGGACCAATATCCTAGCGGGGAGGTTTGCTAGGGCTACAGGGCAGACTTTAAACTAGTAAGATGTGGGGGCGGGAATCAATTTGAGGAAAGCATGGGAGAGGAGGTTAGTTCACCAGTCGAGCAAGTAAATAGACAGTGTGTGAGGGAGGAAAGGCAGGTGATGGAGGAGGGATGCGCTCAGCCCGAAGATGTAGGGGAGAAGAAAGAAAAGAATAAAAAAATTGAATGCATTGTTAGGGATGAAAAGAGAGGAGGGGGTGGAGAGTATCTTAAATGTATCTATTTTAATGCTAGGAGCATTGTAAGAAAGGTGGATGAGCTTAAAGCATGGATTGATACCTGGAATTATGATGTTGTAGCTATTAGTGAAACATGGTTGCAGGAAGGGTGTGATTGTCAACTAAATATTCCTGGATTTAGTTGCTTCAGGTGTGATAGAGTAGGAGGGGCCAGAGGAGGAGGTGTTGCATTGCTTGTCCGAGAAAATCTTATGGCAGTGCTTTGGAAGGATAGATTAGAGAGCTGCTCTCGGGAGGCTATTTGGGTGGAATTGAGGAATGGGAAAGGTGTAGTAACACTGATAGGAGTGTATTATAGGCCAGCTAATGGGGAGCGTGAGTTGGAAGAGCAAATGTGTAAGGAGATAGCAGATATTTGTAGTAAACACAAGGTGGTGATTGTGGAAGATTTTAATTTTCAACACGTAGACTGGGAAGCTCATTCTGTAAAAGGGCTGGATGCTTTAGGGTTTGTGAAATGTGTGCAGGATAGTTTTTTTTGCCACAATACATAGAAGTACCGACTAGAGATTGGGCAGTGTTAGATCTCCTGTTAGGGAATGCGATAGGTCAGCTGACAGATGTATGTGTTGGGGAGCACTTCAGGTCCAGAGATCACAATAGTATTAGCTTCAATATAATTATGGAGAAGGACAGGACAGGACCTAGAGTTGAGATGTTTGATTGGAGAAAGGCTAACTTTGAGGAGATGCAAAGGGATTTAGAGAGAGTGGATTGGGTCAAATTGTTTTATGTGAAGGATGCAATAGAGAAATGGTGGTCATTTAAGGGTGAAATTATGAGGGTACAGAATCTTTATGTTCCTGTTAGGTTGAAAGGAGAGATTAAAGGTTTGAAAGCACCATGGTTTTCAAAGGATATTAGAAATTTGGTTCGGAAATAGAGGGATGTCTACAATAGATAAAAGGCAGCATGGAGTAAAGGAATTGCTCAAGGAATATAAAGAATGCAAAAGGAATCTTAGGAAAAAGATTAGAAAAGATAAAAGAAGATACGAGGTTGGTTTGGCAAATAAGGTGAAAGTAAATCAGAAAGGTTTCTACAGTTATATTAAAAGCAAGAGGAATGTGAGGGATAAAATTGGCCCCTTAGAGAATCAGAGTGGTCAGCTATGTGTGGAGCCGAGGGAGATGGGAAAGATTTTGAACGATTTCTTCTCTTCGGTATTCACTAAGGAGAAGGATATTGAATTGTGTAAGGTGTGGAAAACAAGTAAGGAAGTTATTGAACCTATAACAATTAAAGAGGTGGAAGTACTGGCGCTTTTAAGAAATTTAAAAGTGGATAAATCTCCGGGTCCTGACAGGATATTCCCCAGGACCTTGAGGGAAGTTTGTGTAGAAATAGCAGGAGCACTGACGGAGATCTTTAAGATATCATTAGAAACGGGGATTGTGCCGGAGGATTGGCGTATTGCTCATGTGGTTCCATTGTTTAAAAAGGGTTCTAGAAGTAAGCCTAGCATTTATAGACCTGTCAGTTTGACATCAGTGGTGGGTATATTAATCGAAAGTATTCTTAGAGATAGTATTAATAATTATCTGGATAGACAGGATCTGATTAGGAGTAGCCAGCATGGGTTTGTGCGTGGAAGGTCATGTTTGACAAACCTTGTTGAATTTTTTGAAGAAGTTACGAGGAATGTTGACGAGGGTAAGGCAGTGGATGTAATCTATATGGAGTTCAGCAAAGCCTTTGACAAAGTTCCACATGGAAGGTTAGTTAAGAAGGTTCAGTCGTTACGTATTAATGCTGGAGTAATAAAATGGATTCAACAGTGGCTAGATGGGAGATGCCAGAGAGTAGTGGTGGATAATTGTTTATCGGAATGGAGGCCGGTGACTAGCGGGGTGCCTCAGGGATCTGCTTTGGGCCCAATGTTGTTTGTAATATACATAAATGATCTGGATGATGGGGTGGTAAATTGGGTTAGTAAGTATGCCGATGATACTAAGGTAGGAGGAGTTGTGGATAATGAGGTGGGTTTTCAAAGCTTGCAGGGAGATTTATGCCGGTTAGAAGAATGGGCTGAACGTTGGCAGATGGAGTTTAATGCTGAGAAGTGTGAGGTTCTACATTTTGGCAGGAATAATCCAAATAGAACATATAGGGTAAATGGTAGGGCATTGAGTAATGCAGTGGAACAGAGAGATCTAGGAATAACAGTGCATAGTTCCCTGAAGGTAGAGTCTCATGTAGATAAGGTGGTGAAGAAGGCTTTTGGAACGCTGGCCTTTATAAATCAAAGCATTGAGTACAGAAGTTGGGATGTAATGTTAAAATTGTACAAGGCATTGGTAAGGCCAGATTTGGAATATTGTGTACAGTTCTGGTCACCGAATTATAGGAAAGATATCAATAAATTAGAGAGAGTGCAGAGACGATTTACTAGGATGTTACCTGGGTTTCAGCACTTAAGTTACAGAGAAAGGTTGAACAAGTTAGGTCTCTATTCATTGGAGCGTAGAAGGTTGAGGGGGGATTTGATCGAGGTATTTAAAATTTTGAGAGGGATAGATAGAGTTGACGTGAATAGGCTGTTTCCATTGAGAGTAGGGGAGATTCAAACGAGAGGACATGATTTGAGAGTTAGGGGGCAGAAGTTTAAGGGCAACACGAGGGGGTATTTCTTTACTCAGAGAGTGATAGCTGTGTGGAATGAGCTTCCTGTAGAAATAGTAGAGGCCAGTTCAGTTGTGTCATTTAAGTTAAAATTGGATAGGTATATGGACAGGAAAGGAGTGGGGGGGGTTATGGGCTGAGTGCGGGTAGGTGGGACTGGTTGAGATTAAGAGTTCGGCATGGACTAGGAGGGCCGACATGGCCTGTTTCCGTGCTGTGATTGCTATATGGTTATATTGTTATAGGAGGAGTAGCCCAGGTAGCTGTGAGGGTGTCGGTAGGTCCTATAAGCTCCACCTGAACTTCCTTACTGTTGAACTCGGTGTCTCGATCAATAACAGCAAACATTCTATATGCATTCTTAAATACCTTATGAACCTACGAGTCCCATCAGCTATAGATTGTCAGGTGATGAACAGATGTCGTTGTGGTCTTCGGGCACAAAGCTGAGGTGCAGAGCATTAGGTCTCTGATTCCTCAGTTTTCCCTTCCATTAGCTTTTATATTAATAGGTTCTGCATTAATGTTATTTTTTATTGCCACGTGATATACTTGGTGCTTTTCCATCCTCTAGCTGGACACAAGAACTTAGTTGGATCTTGCCATATACGAATGTTTCTTTACAATTTCTCACGCCTCTCTCCGAAGCATATACATTTGACCTCAACAGTCTATTCTGTATTTGCATGAATCTGCTGAGGCACTTATAATCTGGAAACTATTTCTTGCTCATGATATCTGATTGCTAGATTCTAATTCTGTCTCATCCTTCATAGAACTGGAAAGTTCATAGTAATCTTTTGCAGTAATTTTCGCCAGTTTTAATATTTAACTTAGTTTTCACTTTTTTATATATTATTTAATTTGTAGTCGATAGTTGGAACGCCTTCCACGTGGTGAGATAAGTCTGAAAATATATTTTCATCTCAAGGTGCACATTGATCTATTAAGAACCTTAGAGGGAAACAGAACACTATGTCAGAAATTGGGGGAATTAAGGAGGTAGTTGCCATTACCAGTGAGAATAGGCAGAAGGAACGAAAAGACACTATTAGTCGGACCAATTAAACTATTAATGCTGGGAGTATTAGCGTGAGGGCGGAATGTGGAGCCGGAATCAGGGTACTATTAGGCTGTGCCCATAACAGAGTCGTGGTGGATAGAGGTTCAAGAATGTCGATAAATTCGCTGGTACTTACTAAATTTCGAAAACAGAGAAGGAGGTTAAAGAGGGCAGAGCTATTATTCGTGGACAATAGTACAACTATACTCAAAGTGAACATAATGAAGGATTCGTTCATATACGTTCAGAGCTTAAAAATAAGAAATACACAGTCAATTTGATGGCATTGTACTACAGATCACCCAACAACCCACTGAGTCTTGAGGAACAGATATGTAAGCGTTCAGAAAAGTTTTGAAAACAACGGGGATTTTGTGTGGGTGCATTCAAATTCCCTAATACAGTCTCGGATCTCAATATTGCAGAAGGTTTGACTAAGCAGAGTTTTTAAGTGTATCCAGAGGAGTTTCATATATCAAGATGTGTATCATCAAGAAGTGTAGGGGTAACATTGTACACGTTGATGAGACTGGAAAGTGGTTTAACTATCAATGGCAGAATAGTTAGAAAACAGTGTTCACAACACTGTAAGATTTAAGACAACTATAGACAAGGTTCGGCATTGGCCATGTGTGACATTGTTAATTCGGAGTAGTCAAATTATGAGGGTGTTAGATAGGAACTAGGGAGAGTTAATTGGGAACTGTGTGTTTTGTGAAGTCCAAATTTCAAATGCGGAGCTCTTGAAAAGACCGAGGTACAGAGCACAGGAAAATTCCGTTTCTGTCAGGAGGAAAAACAAACATGGCACCGAAATGGAACCTCTGTACAAGAGAAGATGTTCACTCTCGTCATTAAAACACAGTAAAGTAAAACACAGGCGAGAAGGATGGAGGCTCTCCTTTTGGGCAACGCTCTCGCCCCAGGAATGTCTTTGTAATGACCCAGAATGTTTTTGTAACCTTTAAGCTCATGGCACCAACGTTATGCGCCGTTTTCCAAGACTGGTTTAGGCATTTGTACAAACTTTCTGTATTCTTCATCGCAGTGAACCAAAACGTGCATCATGGGTTTTCTGGACATGGAAGCCAATATCGTGTGACTCTTGCAGTAGAGCAGAACTATCCCTCTGAACTGACCCTCGTCCATTCAGATACTATTCGAATATAATTGTTTTAATAAGGAGTACGCCTTCATTCTTTCCCTCTTCAAAATTTATTTGTTGCATTTTATGACAACCATTCATGCTGTGTACATCTGTCAGGTTTAACTGGATCTCAGTGCAACACACCCAATGTCACCGCAACGATATACCAGTGTAAAGCAAGGATGTAATGGTAGGCTTTATGTGGTATTTGTCAGACTGCACTTGTGAGCAGTTTTGAGCCTCTTATCTAAGAAAGGATATGCTGAGCAGAAACTGCAAAGAGCTAGTGAAAATAATAAACGTTATGAGAATATAGCTGCTAACTAAAACTCTCAAACTAAAAGCTAACGCCGTCACTGCGCCTCGAGGCTTCGATGAACACGAAACTAATGGCCCTCCTTTACAGCGTTACTGTAAATTGCAGTCTTCTATCCCGAAACGTTGACTAAGGTAAGCAGTGTGCATTGCCGTCGCTATGCTTCGGTCAAGGTCTGACAAATCTGAAACGAAAAGAAAGGAGTTGACTACACGCAGCAAGAAACGTGAATTCGCTGTATTTTGCGTTCCAGCGTGCGTGAATACCGTCTTCTTTCAGCTGCCCGCATGCGAGAGCGAATGGTCCCCGTTAGTGTTCGTAGCTGTGATAGATTTTGTATAACTCGGTCTAGCCTAGCAAGGGCACAGTCGCAGGAAGACGCAGAGTCATTTGCGGGGTGTGTTAGGAGCAGGCGGAGGGGGGGGTAGATGCGGCTCTGATAACAGCGGGCTTGCACTGACGAATGACATTGGGGGTATAGAGTGGTTGGTTCGGGCAACGCGGTAGGTACAACCAACCTAATCCCACCATCGCAGCTCCGGGGAGGGGTAGTGACTGATGACCTGGGGGCGAATTGGTTTTTCTAAAAGCTGATTAAATTTTGACAAAGATGTTACTTCGCCCATGCTCTCAAGCGCAGTGCATCTTCTGCTCTTAATACTTTCCGGATGGCAAAGGACTCCTTCTGATCCCTGCGAAATTTATTATGGGCGGCCTTAAATCCATACCTACTTCAGAGAACTGGAATCAATTGGATTAATCTACACCATTTATACCTCAATTTTTTATCTATATCTATCATAATCCCACCTAAAATGCCCCGCTCTGCGCAAAAAAGCCCTAGTCTATCCAATCTCCCCGACGTATGGAAATGTTTGGCTATAACTGTGGATGAGAATGCATCAGCATGATTTCTGGAATTGCGCATTGATCCTGTTTGAAAACCATCGTTACAAACTGATGCTGAGGAGAGAACTTTTTGACGTGTGCAGAACTCTCACGAAACCGAACACGGTCCGATATTCCACGCATGGATAAAATAGATGAAAGGAAGTTCAAAGGTTCAAAAGTCCAATTTATGTTCGGAAAAATGTATGCAATATACATCCTGAAATGCTTTTTCTTCGTAACCATCCACGAAAACAGAGGAGTGCCCCAAAGAATGAACGGCAGTTAAATGTTGGAAGCTCAAAGTCGTTCCCAGCTCCCTTCCCTCCCGCGCGTACGTGGCAGCAAGCAGCGATCCCCCTTCCCCCATATGCAACGCCAAACGCCAAATGTGGGAGTTGCCGAAAATGTCGATCTCTGCATTTGAGAATAATGAAATGGAAGCTCAAGTTCGGCATCAGTTGTTATTAATGTTGTTTGATATTGCTGGAAGCCACTTAGTGCAAACAGAAACTTTAAAAGAAATGTGTTGTTGCAATAAGTATTTGCCCCAAATTGGATTATATCTGTGGGGAATCCCTCGGCACTGAGAAAACGTGTGATGTCATTGGAACTGCCTGAGAAAATCAATTAAATTTGTTAACTCCAAAGTAAGATAAGAAAGAGGGATTTTAATCCGTGATTTATAAGGCGCTGTATTCGACACGATTCATTCTGGGAGTCCCGTGTGGAGAATCAGCAGAATCTTAGCAATAATGAATAAGCCTGTGATCCTACAAATCAAATTCCATTTCAACAGTTGTTTGGCAATCATCGGTGTCCTGGGTGAGTGGCTTTGCTCAATTAACAGCGTGATTGTATTTATCTGCATTTGCTGGATAAGTTTTAATTCACACGAACGGTGTTGAAAGCGCAACGTTACTAACGATAGCGTGAACAGCTCTCATGATGGGAGGTCAAATGAATGCAGAAATTATACAGGAAATCCCGGGAAATACTAAATGAACAGAGAACCCTAGCTGTACAAGCCCTGGGATCTTTTGTTTTGCATTGGGTTTCCGAGCATAGGTGTACGACTTTCCGAAAGGCTCGCGTAAGCTAGTGAAAAGAATGTTTTTATCCATATTCGATGTGGCGGTATAAAGAACCCTTTACATAATATTCGATGTTTTCACAGCTAGAGACATGATTCAGTAAAGGGTAATAGGTATCGAACAGATATATAGAGCTTGTTTCTCGTCAACCGGGTGTTTGTAGTTTGTAGGGAGCTGCACGAGAGAATGCTGGAGACCGACGCTCCCACATCACAATCAATATACAAAAGAGAACAAATCACCGAGGTATGCAAGGACATGGAGATGAAGCGCTGGGTATAGGATTGATATAGACGGGTACCTGTTAGCTTAGATAGACATTGCGGGCCGACAACTTTCTTCCATTTTGTATAATTATCATCTGCGAAGGGTGAATGTGAAGGAGATCAGTTATAAGACATGATCTCATTGTGACATAGATTTTAACATTGTTCTCATCCATTGATTAATGGTGGGATACGGAGCGAGTGATTTGCTGTTGCAACCACAGCACAATGGATAATACAAGTGCATTGAAATGAAAGTCAATGCATTTACTCATGTAGATCTCCTTTGGATCATTAACGGTGATTCCTTTGCGCTTTACTGGTACACGATTAATGATAAAGACGGAGCCTTCGTGCGGTAACATCCTTAAAGTGCAGCTGGCAACAGTAAACAGAGTGCTGAGGTGACTTTGGAACTATTATTAGGGAGGCGCCCAGTGCAAGAAAACATTGTTTATAAAACCTAAAAGCCTACTGACGTTTTAGAAGCATACCAGCAGAAAGTAAAGATTTTTCGAAATTAATGGGGCTATATGAATATACAGCGGCATGCAGAAGTTTGGGCATCCCTGGTCGAAATTTCTGTTACTGTGAATAGCTAAGCGAGTAAAAGATAACTTGACTTCCAAAAGGCATGAAGTTAAAGATAACAGATTTCTTTAATATTTAAGCAAGATTATTTCTTTATTTCCATCTTTTATAGTTTCAAAATAACAAAAAAGGAAAAGGGCCCAAAGCAAACATTTGGGAACCCTGCATGGTCAGTATGTAGAAATACCCCCATTGGCAAGTATCACAGCTTGTAAACGCTTTCTGTAACCAGCTAAGTGTCTTTTAATTGTTGTTTGGGGTTTGTCACCCATTTTTCCTTGCAAAAGGCTTCTAGTTCTGTGAGATTCTTGGGCCGTCTTGCATGCACTGATATATTGCGGTCTATCCACAGATTTTCGATTATGTTTAGGTCGGGGGGCTGTGAGGGCCATGACAAAACCTTCAGCTTGTGCCGTTTGAAGTAGTCAAACTGGATTTTGAGGTGTGCTCAGGATCAATATCCTGTTGTAGAAGCCATCATCTTTCATCTTGAGCTTTTTCACAGACAGTGTGTTACTTGCTTCCAAAATTTGCTGGTATTTAATTGAATTCATTCTTCCCTCTGCTAGTGAAATGTTCCCCGTGCCACTAGCTGTAACACAAGCCGAAATCATGATCGATCCACCCCCGTGCTTAACAGTTGGAGACGTGTTACTTTCATGAAATTCTGCACGCTTTTTTCTCCAAACATACCTTTGCTCATTGCAGCCAAATCGTTCCATTATGACTTCATCAATTCAGAGGGCTTGTTTCCAAAATGCATCAGGTTTGTTTAGATAGCAAACACGAGGACATCTGCAGATGGTGGAAATTCAAACAACACACACAAAATAATGGTGGAACGCAGCAGGCCAGGCAGCATCTATACGAAGAAGCACTGTCGACGTTTCGACGAAGGTTCTTGGCCCGAAGCGTCAACAGTGCTTCTTCCTGTAGATATTACCTGACCTGCTGCGTTCCACCAGTATTTTGTGTGTGAGGCTTGTTTAGATGTTCCTTTGCAAAGTTCTGGCGTTGAATTTTGTGGTGAGGACGCAGGAAAGGTTTTCTTCTGATGACTCTATCATGAAGGTTATATTTATGTAGGTGTCGCTGCACAGTAGAACAGTGCACCACCACTCTAGAGTCTGCTAAATCTTCCTGAATGTCTTTTGCAGTCAAACGGGAGCTTTGATTTGCCTTTTCAGCAGAATTGCGAACAGCTCACTGGGAAAGCTTTCTTGGTCTTTCAGACCACAACTTGACCTCCACCGTTCCTGATAACAGGCATTTCTTAATTACATTATGAACTGAGGAAACGGATAATTGAAAACGCTTTGTTATCTTCTTATAGCTTTCTCCTACTTTGTGGGCATCATTTGTTTTAATTTTCAGAGTGGTAGGCAGCTGCTTAGAGGAACCCATGACGGCTGATTGTTAGGACAAGGTTTGTGGTGTCAAGGTATTTATAAAGCATTGAAATTTGCATCAACTGGCCTTAGCCATAACAAGCTAATTAAGGACTGAAATCTTTGTAAACGTTATCTGAGAGTTCAAACCTCTTGGGGTGCCCAAACGTTTTCACTCTAAAATTAAGGTTCACTCTAAAATTACATTTAAAATAAACATACACTAATCTTGCTTAAAATGTTGAAAATAATGTTTCATATTTAACTCTATGAGTTTCGGAGATCAGTTCATCTTCTACTCACTGAACTATTCAGAGTAACAGAAATTTTGACCGGGGAGTCCAAACTTTTGCATGCCACGGTATACGTGGAACAATAAACACGGGTTCTAAGTGAGTAGGTGGAAAGGAGGGAAGGTCATGCGGAAGTGTGTGAAAAATGTGTATCATATTCAGACATTGGGACAGAAGGAGAGAGAGAGAGAGAGAGAGAGAGAGAGAGATGGAAGCTGTGTGAAATAGAGCGATGGCAGCAAAAATAAATAGATGGTTCAAAATCAGTGTTTCAAAGAGAGAATGAAGAACAAAAAGCAAATGGAGAGTTAGAGAAGGTAACGACAAACTGAGCTGAAATGGGGGCAATACAGAGAGAGGGAGAGAGAGAGAGAGAGAGAGAGAGAGAGAGAGAGAGAGAGAGAGAGAGAGAGAGAGAGAGAGGGAGAGAGAGGGAGAGAGAGAGAGAGAGAGAGAGAGAGAGAGAGAGAGAGAGAGAGAGAGAGAGAGAGAGAGAGAGAGAGAGAGAGAGAGAGAGAGAGAGAGAGAGAGAGAGAACAGCATATCACATGCAGTACCTAGAATTTAGAATTTCTGATGAGAATTACTCGAGGAAGGTCATGACCTTCAGGCCAACGAGAGGTTATCTGTCATTATCAGTCCAACCCTTCAGCATTTGATCGGCAGATGTCGTCCTCTTGAATTCCAGAGCATGCCCGATAATTGCTATCAGTGATTTATTTTGAGCATTCTCTCTTGTATTACAGGCTAGCACGAGACTGCGTGAAAATATTCCCTCTAAAATCCCCACTTAATACATGCCAAGTCTATGTTCTCCAGTGGTATTCACCTCTGATAGAAATCAAATGTTCTGTATGCAAATCAGTCCCAATTTAATCTTCACCACTCAGCAGAATGTAATTACTTCTGATCCAGGAAAACATGTATGTACTGTGTATTCATTTCTCATAGGACGATTGAATATAAGAGCGTCACGGTAGCATAGCGGTTAATGTACAGATATAACAGAACCAATGAACGTGGATACATTGCTGACTGTAAGAGGTTGGCACGTTCTCCCAATGACACTGGTGGTTTCTTCCATGTGCTCCAGTTTCCTCGCACAATCCAGTATGCAAAGCTTATTAGGTTAATGGGTTTTATGGCTGTTATTGGGCAGCGCTGAGCCCGTGGTTCGGTACGGCCCCTTACTGTCCTGCATTTCTAAATATAATAACCGAATCGTTCCAACCCAGAAAGGCTCCTGTAAAAATCCTCGCAAATTCTGCCAAGCTTTCTTTTTCATCGGGTAATATGTTGGGAGTATGCTAGCCGATATATGACCGTTGTGTTATAACACTAGGACGTTACATCCATGCTTTTTCCAATTCCCCGCCTATTAATGACAAGTCTCTCATCAGGCTATTTAAGCACGTTATCTGTCTAAGCTTTCGAAATATTTCAAGTTAATAGAACATAGAATAGTACAGCACACTACAGAAACTTCCGCCCACAAGGATGCAACGACCCTTCAACCCTGCCTCCCATACAACCACCCCCCCCACAAACTTAAATTCCTCCAGATACCCCTCTAGTAGCCTCTTAAATTTAACTAGTGTGTCTGCCCTCACCACTGACTCAGGCAGTGCATTCCACGCACCAACCACTCTCTGAGTAAAACTCCTGCTTCTAATATCCCCCTTGAACTTCCCACCCCTTACCTTAAAGCCACGTCCTCTTGTGTTGAGCAGTGGTTCCCTGAGAAAGAGGTACTGTCTTGTCCAATCTATCTATTCCTCTTAATATCTTGTTTATCTCTATCATGCCTCCTCTCATCTTCCTTCTCTCCAAAGAGTAAAGCTCGAGCTCCCTTAATCTCTGATCTTAATCCATACTCTCTAAACCAGCAAGCATCCTGGTAAATCTCCTCTGTACCCTTTCCAATGCTTCTGTATCTTTCCTATAGTAAGGCGACCAGAAATGGACCCAGTACTCCATGTGTGGCCTAACCAAACTTTTATAGAGCTGCATCATTACCTTGCGACTCTTAAAATCTATCCCTTGACTTCTGAAAGCTAATACCCCATAAGTTTCTTGACTACCCTATCTACCTGTGAGGCAACTTTCAGGGATCTGTAGACACGTATCCTCAGAAACCTCTGCTCCTATACACTACCAGGTATCCTGCCATTTTACTTTGTACTCTGCCTTGAAGTCTGTCCTTCCAAAGTGTACCACATCACACTTCTCCGGGTTGATCTCCATCTAACATTTCTCAGCGCACTTCATCCTACCAATGTTTCTCTGCAATCTTCGACAATACTCTACATTATCCACAACACTACAAACCTTTGTGTCGTCTGCAAACATGCCAACCCACCCTTCTACCCCCACATCCAGGTCGTTAATAATCACGAAAATCACGAAAAATAGGGGTCCCAGAACTGAACCCTGTGGGACATCACTAGTCAAAACACACCATTTCGAATGTACTGCCTCCAGCAGGACCCTCTGATTTCTTCTGGCAAGCCAATTCTGAATCAATCTGGCCAAAACTCCCAGGATCCCATGCCTTCTGACTTTCTAAATAAGCTTACCTTGTGGAACCTTGTCAAATGCCTTACTAAAATCCATGTAGATCACATCCACTACACTACCCTCATCTGTATGCCTGGTCACCTCCTCAAGGAACTTTATCAGGCTTGTTCGACACGATCTGCCCTTCACAAAGCCATGCTGACTATCCCTGATCAGACCATGATTCTCCAAATGCCCATTGATCCTATTTCGAAGAATCTTTTCCAACAGCTTTCCCACCACAGACGTAAGGTTCACTGGAATATCCCTACTAACTTTTTTGAACAAGGGGACAACATTCGCCTCTCTCTAATCCTCCAGTAGCATTCCTGTGGACAACGAGGACATATCGATCCTAGGCAGAGGCTCAGCTATTTCGTCCCTCATCTCATGGGGCAGCCTGGGGAATATTCCGTCAGGTCTCGTGGACCTATCTGTCCTGATGCATTTTAAGAACTCCAACACCTCCTCTCCCTTAATATCAACATGTTCCAGAGCATCAACCTCACTTAGACTGTCCTCACCGTCATGAATTGCCCCTCATTGGTGAATACCAAAGAGAGGTATTCATTGAGGACATCGATCTCTTGCACAGCCTCCAGGTAAATCTTCCCACCTTTATCTCTAATCAACACTAACTTCACTCCTGTCATCATTGTTCTTCACAGGTTTGAAGAATGCCTTGGGTTTTCCTTTACCCTACACGCCAAGGCCTTCTTAAACCCCCCTCTTGATCTCCTCAGCCCCTTCTTAAGCTCCTTTCTTCCTATCCTATATTCCTCAATAGACTCATCTGATCCTTGCTTCCTAAACATCATGTATGCTGCCTTCTTCCACCTGACTAGATTTTCCACCTCACTTGTCACCCATGGTTCCTTCACCATACCATTCTTTCTCTTCCTCACCGGGACAAATATATCCCCAATATCCTGCAAGAGATCCTTACACATCGACCACATGTCCACAGTGCATTTCCCTGCAAAAACATCATCCCAATACACACCTGCAAGTTCTAGCCTTATAATTTGCCCTTCGCCAATTAAAAATTTTCCTGTCCTTTCTGATTCTATCCTTTTCCATGATAATGCTAAAGGTCAGGGAGCGGTGGTCACTGTCCCCCAGATGATCACCCACTCAGACATCTGTGACCTGCCCCAGTTCGTTATCTAATACTAGATCTAGTATGACATCCCCCTAGTCGGCCTGTCAACATATTGTGATAAGAATCTGTCCTGGACTCATTTAAGAAATTCTGCCCCGTCTATACCATTGGAACTAATCAGGTGCCAATCAATGTTAGGGAAGTTTAAGTCACCTATGATAACAACCCTGTTATTTTTGCATCTTTCCAGAATCCGACACTCAATCTGCTCCTCGGTATCCCTGCTGCTACCAAGGGGCCTATAGTATACTCCCAATAGAGCAACTTCTCCCTTCCTGTTCCTGACCACAACGCATGCTCACTCAAAAGAGGATCCTGCTACATGACCTACCATTTCCGTAGCTGTAATAATATCCCTGACCAGTAATGCCACGCCTCCTCCCGTTTCTGTACCCTCTCTATCCCTTTTAAAACCGTGAAATCCAGGAATATTGAGAATCAATTCCTTCCCTGGTGTCAGCCAGGTCTCTGTAATGGCCGCTACATCATTATTCCATGTATGTATCCAAGCTCTCAGTTCATGAGCTTTGCTCCTGGTGCTTCTTGCATTGAAGGATACGCAATTTAGCCCTGCTACCTTCAAGTCAAGTCAAGTCAAGACGCTTTTACTGTCATTCCAACCATAACTGCTCGTACAGTGCATAGAAAAAATGAGACAACGTTTCCCAGGACCATGGTGTTACATGACTCATTACAAAAATTAGACTGAACTACGTAAAAAAAAAACAACACAGAAAAAGAATGAAGAGCACACAACAACTACACTAGACGACAGACCGACCCAGGACTGCATAAAGTGCACAAACAGTTCAGGCATTACAATAAATAATAAACAGGACAATAGGGCAAGGTGTCAGACCAGGCGCTCGGTTTTGAGGAGTCTGATAGCTTGGGGGAAGAAACTGTTACATAGTCTGGTCGTGAGAACCCGAATGCTTCGGTGCCTTTTCCCAGATGGCAGGAGGGAGAAAAGATTGTATGAGGGGTGCATGGGGTCCTTCATAATGCTGTTTGCTTTGCGGATGCAACGTGTAATATAAATGTCAGTGATGATGGGAATAGAGACCCCGACGATCTTCTCAGCTGACCTCACTATCCGCTGCATGGTCAGCTGAGAAGATCATCGGGGTCTCTATTCCCGTCATCATGGACATTTACACTACCTTGGTACCATTACACCCTTTATTCTGCTTCTCTTTTCTCAAACCCTCTCTATATGTTAGATCTGGCTTTACTCCAAGCACTTCTTTCACTGCTCTATTGCTCCAGGTCCCTCCGGGTTGCAAATTAGTAATTAAGCATTAAAATTCTTTCTTTTTCAATCTTTTTTGTTAAATTCCAAATTAATAAACATAGCAAAATTGATAATATGATATAGAGATCGGGATTACATTAATAACGGTTAACGTGTACAAACACAGATTCCAAGTAACAAATGGAGTTTAGACTCACAGTCTCTTAGTAACTAACCATGAAAAGTTTATTTTATAAAAGGAGAGAAATAAAAACGCTAAACTAAGTTAAAAAAGTTAAACTAAAAGAAACAAAGATTTCACTGCCATATTTCATTGGTTAAAATTACAAATTGTCTTTAACTCCGCTCTATAGATGAACAAAAAAATTACTAAAAAATGATTCAAACAGAGTCAACTTACATCATATGAATATATTGAATAAATGGCCTCCAGGTTTCTTCAAATTTAAACGAAGGGTCCATAGTACTCCTCCTAATTTTTTCCAATTTTAAACATGTTATCGTTTGGGAAAACCATTGAAATGCGGAAGTGGCGTTTGGAATCTTTCCATTTAAGTAAAATGGATCTTCTGCCTATTAATGTCACAAATGCAATTAGACAACAAGCTGATGAGGATAACACCCTGACTGTCAGGCACATTGTGTTGGCGAACCGAGATCGCCGGGGACTCAGAAAGCCCAACAACAGGGATCAGCGGCTGGACCCCGAGTTGGCTCAAAGGCGGAAGTCAATCTTCCTGCTGTTCGTCGTGTCCGGCAGCTTTATACTGCTGTGGCTGACGAAGGAATCCGTCTTCATACTGATGCAAATTTCCAACAGGCATGTTGACAACCACCCCGTCATTATTGCTGACCAGGCAGATATTATGCTGTTCTATCTTGGAACGTGTACCAACACTGCCGTTTACTCAATGACTCAGAGGAAATTCAGAGAGGAGTTGAAGAGGACAGCGATATATCCCTTCACTCTCATTGCTAAACTCATCGACTAAATTACATTGGATTCCCATCCAATGACAATACCCTAATATTTTCCTGAGATTTGTACTATATCAAAAAAGAGAAAAACAATGCTGGATTGTGCGAAAATAACCGTTATTGTTCCAAACTGTTTTTCGACTTGCCAAAGCTTATTTGCCCGTTTTATCGATAGATAGAATAAAGCAACTTAGATATGACCCTTTCTGATATATCTTGCCCATGTCGACCGCCACACCCGCCAATGCTAATCTCATACTGAACCACTATTCGTCCATAGATTTCCTCACTGTCCCTTCCAGATTACCTTATATTGTTGGAATTAGTCTGCTTCAGCAAAGTTACATATTTCGTCGAATATCCCTGTGATAATAAACCAAATTTTTATTCTGATCATTATTCCAGTACCACATTCACTTAGTTCGTTGCAGATAACCTTGCTTAAAACATACCCTTCCGATTTCCTTTAAATTTCACCGCTTTACTGTAACCCCGTGTCCTCTAGATGTATATTCTCCTGCCATGAGAAGAAAATGCTCCTTGCAGGGTGGCATTGTGCATGCTATATACATCCTACATAGTTTTGTATTCTCTATAAGATTTTCCGATAGTCATCATGGAGATCCCATGCCAGATAGTTGTGAATCACTACTACGCTGTCCCTTGCCACCGTATGTGATGTGATGTGATGTGCCGAACATGACCATTTACAATAATCTAAGTGCGGCCTACCCACTGTTTTATGCAGCTTGATAATTACATCCCAATCCTTATGATGAATTCGTTGACCGCTGAGGGGGAGGAAACCTCACTCCTCAGCAATGCACGAACAGACAGCCTCTTAAAATACTGCATGTGAATACAGAAAATGTCGAGAACACGTAGTAGTTCGTGAGTGCGTCGAGCTAGGTCATCAGTAGGCGCTGTAGAGAAACTTGATATGAGCAGCGGAGGAAAGCTAAGCTTGCAGACTTTCACCTGAAGTAACTTCATAATATGTTTGATAGAACGTTAACCAGACATCCTCGCAAACAAATCAAAGAAGCCGAGTATAGCGAAAATGAGAGAACGCAATAATCTAAATCCAGGAACTATGGGAAAGAATGAGGAAATCCCTGGCCTCTCTTCCATTATTTCGTGATTTTGATATCCCAAAGCAATCTTCACTAACGCGCTTATGTAGCAGAAATATCTATTACTGTCGGCATGCACGTGTTGGGCCGTAAGACTTGTTTCTGTAATATATGCCACTCATTTCCATATTTGTTATATCATTATTCTCTTTTCAATAAGCAGTCTCAACGCAAGGGCTCCAGAGACTTCCGAGGCGAATAACTATCTTTGGTTCCGCACAACTTGAGTGAATTCGTTTCTCCTGGTTTCTTCAAAGCAGCAGTCCTCTACACTGAAACCTTGAATCTTTTTCTATTCTCTACTGACGAATAGCCTCCCCTCTCTGATTTACCAATGTTACCTCTTGTTCTGCGGCACTCGTGTAAAACGGCTTAATCAGCTTCAACTCACAGCACAAAACAGTCCCACTAACGATTAGGTAGCCAAGCGAAACCTTGCTCCACTCCTTCCACTTCAGGTGTATCATTTTGTAGGGAGTAAACCCACAATTGAGAATAATTCCGAAAGGGAAATCATGTTTGTTGGAGCTCTATATAACTTCAATTCGTAAAATGGATAAAAAATAACCAATGACATGGCGCATTTCGATATTCAGAAAGATTTTGATAATGTCCTGGACGAATGATCAGTCTGAAGAAATAAATTGTATGAAAGTGATTGCAAAATTACAATTAGAATTGGCATTAATTTAACGATGGTTGACCAACAGAACACAGAATAAAAAGAATTTTCTTTGATTAGGTCTTTGCAACTTATGGGGGACACGGGGGTCTATTTCTCAATTTCATCTTTGCATCTTATGCAGTAACTTTACGTGGGACAGAACGTAGGAGAGATATCTAAATATTTTGTGCATTTCAAAATACGAAACTGAGCATACAAAGCATAGAAATATGTCAGTGATGTCCCACTAAAGCCGCTATATTTGTAGGATGTATCATTGTATCTTATGTATACTTTTCTTCCAGTTTTGTGCACCTTATGCAGTCCTTGGTAGGTCTGTAGTCTAGTGCAGTTTTTGTTTTCTCTGTGTTGTTTTTTTACGTAGCCCAGTCTAGTATCTCATGTAACACCATGGTCCTGAAAAAACGTTGTCTCATTTTTACTATGTATTGTGCCAGCAGTTATGGTCAAGATGACAATAAAAAGTGACTTGACGACTTGAATCTGTCATGCATCTGAATATTATGAGTAGCTGTCAGATTTATCAATCTTTCCAATGCTTACAGGATTTAATACAATAAGATAAAATGTTCATCATTGTCTTACCATAGTAGCAACGTCGATTCTATGCACTTCTAAGTATTTTTCCTCAAAGCAGCTAGAGATTGCTGGACTGTCGGTACAGAAGAGCAACGCTGTATTTTTTAAGCAAGCGGGGACTATCGGGATTATGCGTGCTATTTGGCATTCAACAGGGGACAATAAGAAGGATCTAAGTTTGATCAGAACGACCAGTGTGTGAGTGGTCAACTAATGAGAGGAAAATGGATGGAGTGAAGCTGAGGCTTTGGCTCGGGGATTCATTGAGAAGAGGCAGAGGTTATGATAATTGTCTAATCAGTTCCTTCCTTCTTTCTATCGTTCCTTGCTTTATATCTAGCTTTATCTCTGTGATTTGTTTTTCTTTTTTTCTGTCTTTCTCACTTTTGTCACTCTTTATCTCTACGGGTGAGGCTGGAGGTTTGATGCAATTTTTGCTGTTTTTTACTTCGAATTTTGTGAATTTTGTTTTTTTTTTGCGCGGATTGAAAGGAGTTGATGTTTGATCTTTCTATATTTCATGGCTATTTTCCCTCTGTAGTGCAGTGGCGTACCTAAAGTTTGGCAGGTATTGCACGTGCCCTGGGCGTCACTTGAAGGGGGCGCCACTGAGCAGTTTCCATTAAAGCCTGACAAGACATCCTCGGACAGTGACAAAATAATTTTCTTCAGATGTATGATATCTCTTTAATTATCATGATAAGCACTAGGATGGCCTTATCTCAGAGCATTATGTAAGAAGACTATGAAATATTTCTTCACGAAGAAGAAGAAGAAAAGTGGAGCTGAAGGATGGAAGAGATGAAAGTTGGAGGTGCAGGAAGCCAAGAAAACGAGCAATTTCTTCCGTCTTTCTTTGAAAATCCCGGAACAAGTAGTTTGACATGTTCCATGGAGTCGCCTGCACCTGCTACAAGTTTGTTAGAATCCAAAGGTGGATCAAGTACAAATGCGTCACAGCCAAGTAGGAAGTCGTCAGATAAGTCCGAGAATGACGAGATTAAGAATAAGGCTGACACAGAGAACGTGGACATTACAGGAAGGGAAGACGATGCTGCTGATGGTGAAGTGGAGTTTATTGGTGAGATTTTACCTGACTGGATTGAACCTGACGACACTGAACCTAGTAGACTGGATGATGTCAAAGAGCCTCGAACTGTCATACAAGAAATGATTGAAAAGCATGACATTGGACTTCTGAAGTTCGACAAGGATACTGGAGAAGTAATTCTGTCTGATGCGTTCAGAACAGAAATAATAAAGCTGGGTTCGAAGTATTTCCAGATCAATGAGCGGCCTTTCCTACCAGCAAATAACCACTCAATGAACAAAACTTGGTTCAAGAGGAAATTGGGAAACGTTAGTAGTGAGGAAGTGACTCGCTCATGGCTGGTCTAGTTCCCTTCTAAAAAGTCTGCATTTTGTATATGTTGTCTTCTCTATTCCTGTTCAGACCATCAATCCTCCTTGGAGCAGGAAAGTGGATTCAAGTAGTTGAAAGCACCTGAAAGGATTAGTGTTCATGAAAATGTCAAGAATCATCGAGAATTCTTCGCACAGCGGAAAGAAATGGAAATAATTTTAGCTGGAAATAGTGGAGTTATGGACATGGTATTCCAGTCATAGATCGATAAGGAAAAGCAGAAGTGGCGTGATATCTGAACGAGAAACCTTCACTGCATAAAATTTCCTTGCGACTCAAAGCCTGGCTTTGCGAGGACACAGGGAGTCACTTCAGTTAGACGATGACTCCAGTGTGAGAAATTTCCTTGGCTTACTGAGACTACTGGTCATCTTTGATCCTGTCATAAAAGAACACCTCACTCATTTGGAAAGTCATCCTGGATCCATGTCTTACCTTTATCAAGGCGTACAGAACGAATTCATCCTCATGATGGCGTCCACTGTTCGCCAGAGTTTACTAAGAAGCATTCATAAAGCCTAGTACTATAGTCTCATGTTCGACTTGACTTCTAATCAGTCACACCGTGAGCAAATGTCAGAAGTAGTGAGGTATGTGAAAGTTGGTTTTAAGAGGAAAACAGTCCATGTTAGAGAGCCCTTCCTTGGTTTTATCCAGATAAGTCACAAGGATGCTGAAAGCTTGGTTAAGACATCTTGGAACAGCTAGAGAAGGACTAAACGGAGCTACAAGATTGTCAGTCACAGTGCTATGACAATGCTGCTGTGATGGCTGGACACAGAAGTCGTGTTCATCAAAGAGAGAAAAACAACCTGGCAGTGTTTGTGAATTGCGACAATCACTCATTCTACTTGGTGGGTGTACATACCGCCAAGCAAGGTACAATGATGTTTTCGTTTTTTGGAACCATCGAAGCTCTCTACGTGTTTTTCTCTCGTTCGACACGGCGCTGGGAAAAACTCAAAAACGCCGTGCCTGTGGTTGTTAAGTCGGAGTCCGAAACCAGGTGGAGTGCTGGGACAGAAGCAGTGAAGCCCGTCAACGAGTACCTTGATGAGATACTTCAAGTTCTCCAGGACATGAGATACAATGAAAATGAGATCAGTGAAACAGGAAATGACGCAAGGCTGCTGTACAACGGCATGTCGAATTACGATTTTCTGATTTTGCTAGGAATTTTGAACAAAGTACTCATTTGCATTGACCGTATTCGAAAGAGGCTGCAGGATCCTAGCATGAACTTCCACGATGCTGGAATCCTGGATTTGCAAGCCCTCCAAGATCATTTTCATGATGAAAGAGAAGTGTTGGTCAGAGAGTCACTCGAAGAAGGAGTCGGTCTGTCAGGAATGGAATATTGAAGTTGAAAGACGTCAGAAGACGAAAGAAATGAATGGCTGATAACAACTCGAGAGACTTTGAGTTAACAGTTAAGGAGGGAATGGGAAGAGTCATGAAGGGAACACTCGTCCGTCTTCACAGAGAAATGGATGAAAGGTTCGCTCGTTTGCACGACACTGGCGCCAAATTTGAGTTCCTTCTCAACTTCAAGGGACTGTGTTATGGCGCCGACAGCAATGACATAAAGAGGAAGTGCGAAAATTTTGGCAGATTGTACAGCTCTGATGTTGATGGACAGCAGCTATATGAAGAAATTTTGAATTGCAAAATGTTGCTATCAAGGCGGGTCAACATGAAAATATCAAGGCCTGAAGAGCTTCTTGAATTTATTGTTCAGTATGGAGATGAAAGTGTCTTCCCCAACTTCGCATTGGTATTCAGATAATGCTAACCATCACAGTTTCCATCGCCAGCTGTGAGAGATCATTCAGCAAGTTAAGACTAATATTTTCGAATTTGAGAGCCTCCATGGGCCAAAGCAAACTCTGTGATCTTGCTCTGCTGAGTGTAGCAAGATAAGAAACTGAAAGAAAAACTGATTTTGATCACATCATAAACCAATTTGCATCAGTGCAAACAAGGAAGATGCAGTTATGCTTTTCATGTGGTGTCATAATTTGTAAATTAAAATATTAACGAGCTTGACTTGTATTTTTGAGCTGATATTATGGTAAGGTTATCTAAAAGATGGGTGTCAGATGTTTCGACAGGCGCACAATTTCAGTGCTTGCCATAGGCGCTATTTTTCGTAGATACACCCCTGCTGCAGTGCACAACTTATTCAATACTTCCTGCTTTTCCACCCTATCTTTGCATTGACCGCCAATCTGGTCCCAAAGCTGTCAATTCCAGCATCAAAGTCATTTACATATAACATAAAAAGAAAGAATCCCGCCATTGACCCCTGAGGAGTACCACTAGTAACTAGCAGCCCACCAGAAAAGGCTTCCTTTATTCCCTCGCTTTGCCTCCTGTTGATCAGCCACTGCTTTATCCTTGCTAGTATCGTTTCTGTAGCACTATGGGCTCTTAATATGTCAACCAGCCTTATATGTGTCACCTTGGCAAAGACCTTCTGAAAATGCAAATAAACAATTTCCATCTATTCCCCCTTGTCTTTCCTGGTTCTTATCCCTTCAACACATTCAAAGTCACTTGCTAGTCAAGATATTCCCTAAAGGAACCCACGCAGACTATGGCTTATTTCGTCATGTGTCTCCATGCTCTCTGTAACCAAATCCTTCATAATTGAATCCAAATTCTTCCAAAACACTGAACCCCATAATTTCCTTCCTTCTGCCTCTCTCCCTTCTGGAAGAGTGGTGTGACACTCCTGATTTTCCATTCATCTGGAACAATTCCGGAATCAATTGATCGTAATATGATCATTAATAACGCCTCCACAATTTCTATAGCCAACCCTTGCAGAACCATGGGGTGTAAACCACCTGATCCAGGTGACTTCCCTACATTCAGAACTTCCAGCTTCACAGGAACCTTCTCCCTAGCGATGACAGCTTCACACATTTCTGCTCCTGATTCTCTCGAACTTCCGACATACTGCTGGAATCTTAACCCCATAAGACCATTAATCTAGGAGCAAATTTGGCCATTCAGCCCACCGTGTCTGCTCAACTATTTTATCATGTCTGATCCAGAATCCCATTCAACCCAATACACATGCCCTCTCACATAACCCTTGATGCCCCAACCAATCAGGACTTATCAACTTCTGCTTTCAATAACTCCATGCAACTGGCTTCCACAACAGTATGAGGAAGAGCATTCGATAAAATCGCCGCTCTCTGGCTGAAAAGAAATTCTCCTTTCTTCTGTTCTAAAAGGGCACCCTCTATTTTATGGTTGTGTGCTGTAGTTCTGGACACCCTCACCAGAGGGAACATTCTCTCCCATCCAAGTTATGTACTACTTATAACATCACGTGGTTATCAATGAGTTCTCCACTCATTCTTCTAAATTCCATTGAGTACAGGCCCAAAGTTGTCAAATGCTCCACATATTTTAACCCCTTCAGTTACAGAACCTTCGTCGTGAACCTCCTCCAGATTCTACATCCTTTCTGAGATAGGGAGGGCCAGACTGTTGACAATCCTCCAACTGTGGCTTGACTGGTGTCTTATAAAGCTTCAGCATTATCTCCTTGTTTTTCTATTATATTCCCCTTGAAATAAATGCCAACATTGCGTTTTCCATATTTACCACAGACTCAAACTGTGAATTAACCTCCAGGGAGTCTTTCACAAAGCAATGTCGACTCAGATCCCATAACTCCTTACTTTCTCAGTAGGCCTCGCATATGGTACCTTATCAAATCCTTTCCTGAAATCCATATACACTACATCTACTGCACTTCCTTCATCAAAGTGTTTAGTCACATCCTCAAAAACATTCAATTCAGCTTGTAAGGCACGACCTGCCCTTGACTACGTGATGCTAACTATTCCTAATTATATTATACCTCTCCAAACGTTCATAAATCCTGACTCTCAGGACCTCCTCCATCAACTTACTAAACACTGAAGTAAAACACACTGGTCTATAATTTCCTGGCCTACCTCTACTCCCTTTCTTGAATAAAGGAACAACATCCACAACCCTCAAATCCTCCAGAACCTCTCCTGTTCCCAGGATGATGCAACGATTATCACCAGAGGCTCAGCAATCTCCTCCCTCGCCTCCCACAGTAGCCTGGGGTACATCTCGTCCGGTTCCCGCGGTTTAAAAAAACTTGATGCTTTCCAAAAGCTCCCAGCACAGGCTATTCTTTAATATCTACAGACTCAAGGTGTTCAGTCTGCTGCAAGTCATGACTACAATCACTAAGATCCTTTTTCCATAGTGAATACTGAAGTAAAGTTTTCATTAAGTAGCTCTGCTATTTCCTCCGGATCCATACACACTTTCCCACTGTCAGACTTGATAGGCCTATTCTTTCACAGCTAAAACCATATAAAAACCATGGAACAATTACAACACGGAAACAAGACATCTCAGCCCTTCTATTCCGTGCCGAATTCTTACTCTCATCCAGTCCCATCTACCTGCACTCAGCCTCTAACCCTCCATTCCTTTCCTGTCCATATACCTCTCCATGTTTTTAAAATGACAAAATCGAAACTGTCTCTACCATTTCTACTGGAAGGTCGTTCCACACAGCTACCACTCTCTGAGTTCTCCCTCGTGTTACCCCTAAACTTATGCCCCTTAGCTCTCAATTCATATCCTCTTTTTCGAATTTTCCCTACTCTCAATGGAAAAAGCCTATCCACGTCAACTCTATCTATCCCCCCATTAATTTTAAATACCTCTATCAATCCCCCCTCAACCTTCTACGCTCCGAAGAATAAAAACCTAACTTGCTCAACATTTCCCTGTAACTTAGGTGCTGAAACCCAGGTAACATTCTAGTAAATCTCTTCTTGTACCCTCTCTATTTTGTTGACATCTTTCCTATAATTCGGTTTCCAGAACTATACACAATACTCCAAATTTGGCCTCACCAATGCTTTGTACAATTTTAACATTGCATCCCAACTCCGATACTCAATGCTCTGATTTATAAAGGCCAGCATACCAAAAGCTTTCTTCACCAACTATCCGCATGAGATTCCAACTTCAGGGAACTACGCACCATTATTCCTAGATCACTCTGTTCTACTGCATTCTTCAATACCCTACCATTTACAATGTATGTCCGAATTTGATTATTCCCACCAAAATGTAGCACGTCACACTTATCAGCATTAAACTCCATCTACCATCGTTCAGCCCACTCTTCTAACTGGCCTAAATCTCTCTGCAAGCTTTGAAAACTTACTTCATTATCCACAATGCCACCTATCTTAGTATCATCTGCATACTTATTAATCCAATTTTCCACTCCATCATCCAGATCATTAATGTATATGACAAACAACATTGGACCCAGTACAGATCCCTGAGGCACACCACTTGTCACTGGCCTCCAACCTGACAAACAGCTATCCACCACTTATCTCTGGGATTTCTCATCCAGCCACTGTTGAATACATTTTACTGCTTCATTATTAATATCTAACGATTGAACCTTCCTAACTAACCTTCCCTGTGGAGTCTTGTCAAAGGCCTTACTGAAGTCCATATATCAACATCCATTGATTTACCCTCGTCAAGCTTCCTAGTAGCCTCTTGAAAAAATTCAATAAAATTTGTCAAATATTACCCTCCACGCACACATACATGTTGACTGCTTTTAATCAGACCCTGTCTACGCAGATAATTATATATACCATCTCTTAAGAATACTTTCCATTAATTTACCCACAACTGACGTCAAACATACAGGCCTATGATTGCTGAGTTTACTCTTCGAACCCTTTTTAAACAATGGAACCACATGAGCAGTACCCCAATCCTCCGGCACCAACCCCGTCTAATGACATTTGAAATATTTCTGTCAGAGACCCTGATATTTCTACACTAACTTCTCTTAAGGTCCGGTGGAATATCTTGTCAGGAAATGGAGACATCCATTTTTATATCCTTTAAAAACTCTAGTACTTCCTCTTTTTTAATCATCATAGTTTCCATACCTACCCTACTTGTTTCCCTTACCTTATGCAATTCAATATCCTTCTCCTTGGTGAATACCGATTAGAAGAAATTGTTCAAAATCTCCCCCATCTCTTCTGGCTCCACACATATCTGTCTTCTCTGATTCTCTAAGGAACAAATTTTATCCCTTACTATCCTTTTGCTATCAATATAACCGTAGAAACACTTTGCATTTATTTTCACCTTACTTGCCAAAACAACCTCATAGCTTCTTTTAGCTTTTCTGATTTCTTTCTTAAGATTCCTTTTACATTCTTTATATTCCTCGAGCACCTCATTTGCTCCATGCTGCCTATTATAGATCTCCCTCTTTTTCCGAACCAGGTTTCCAATATCCCTTGAAAGCCATGGGTCTCTCAGACTTTAACCTTTCATTTCAGCCTAACAGGAACTTAAAGATTCTGTACCCTCAAAATTTCACCTTTTAATGACCTCCATTTCTCTAATACATCCTTCCCATAAAACAAATTGTCCCAATCCACTCCATCTAAATCCTTTCGCATCACCTCAATGTTATCCTTTCTCCAATCAAAAATGTCACCCTGGGTCCAGTCCTATCCTTCTCCATAATTATAATGAAACTACTGGCATTGTGATCACTGGACCCAAAGTGCTCTCAACACATACCTCTGTCACCTGACCTATCTCATTCCCGAACGGGAGATCCAACACTGTCCCTTCTGTAGTTGTTACCTCTATGCATTGCTGCATAAAACTATCCTGCACACATTTTACAAACCATCCAGCCCTTTTACAGAATGGGCTTCTCAGTCTATGTGTGGAATATTAAAATTTCTCATAATCACTACCTTGTGCTTAATACAAATATCTGTTAACTCCTTACAAATTTGCTCCTCCAATTCTCGCTCCCCATTAGTTGGTCTATAATACACCCCTATAGGTATTACTACACCTTTCCCAATCCTCAATTCCATCCAAATAGCCCCTCTAGACGAGCCCTCTAACCTATCCTGCCAAAGCACCGCTGTAATATTTTCTCTGACAAGAAATGTAGCAAACCCCCTCCGATGGTATCACACCTGAAGCAGCGAAATCCAGGAATATTATTCTCTTGCTCTTCATATACTTGTAGAATGCCTTGGGTGGGGGGGGGTTATTAAATTTTGCCCACCAAAGCCTTCTCAAGGTACCTTCTGGCTCTCCTAATTTCCTTCTTAAGATCATTCCTAGTGTTACAAACCCCGTGGGTGTCTTGTGACTGTCTTATGACCGTGATATAATTGAGTATCTGGTGAGCATGATGTAATGGTCTTGAAATAGTGGGGTGATGTCATTTCCCGCCAGTGTGAGGTCACATGATGTAACTTCCCACCAGTGTGAAGTCATGTGATGGCCTGCTCCAACACGTATAAAACTGGAAAGACTTGCTGAGACGCAGATTAGTTTGTTGTTTAATTCGTCAGTTACTCAGTTATGCTGCGTATTCATCTCATGACTCCGTATTTTTTTAAAGTGGCGTTTTGCTTTCTGTCTTAAGTATCAAAGGTTATTGCCAGCAGTTTTGCCAAACACTGCCAGTTTTGGTTTGATCTACCTTTGTAACCCAGTTAAAGAGTGAAAATTTTACCAAGGTACGGGAACTCAAAGGATCGAGTAAAGTTCAGTGGTTTAATACAACATCGACCTTATTGGATCTTTGTTCAGGGAGGTAGTAACCTGCATCTGAGATAACCCCTGCCTTGTAAGAGCAGAAAGGGTTGTGCAGTGTTATTTGCCAATAAAAAGTTCAGTTCCTTTAAGCCTTTTTTTATTTCCTTCATTTGAATCCTTCGGGCAAGGTATATTTCGGCTGGGATCAGCAGTAACATCACGTCGTCAAGGAATTCGTTACTTCAGGAATGTCTCTCCTAATTGACTCTATAAATCAATTGGACTTTCACATTTACCACTTTACGACTGTGTTCGTATTTACCACTTTAAGAATTGGTCAAGTTGCCGTCTAGCAGTTAACATCCGGTTGTTAGTCGTTTGTTTGCTATTAATTTTTATTGAGCAGAGTTTAATAAATGTTTATTTGTTTTTTTTCTGAGAAAGAAATTAAGCCTATGTTAGAGAATAATATTATTAGACCTTCTAATCCGAATTGGAGTTCAACTTGTGTTATGATGCCTAAGCCAGATGGTAGTATTTGGTTTTGTACTGACTACAGGAAGGTGAATACCTTAACAAAAACAGATGCGTATCCAATCCCTAGAGTGGATGATTGCGTAGATAAAGTTGGAAAAGCAAAGTTCCTTACAAAGATTGATTTGTTAAAAGGGTATCGGTGTGTTCCATTGACGGATAGATGTAGAGAGATTTCCGCATTTCTAACCTCTTCTGGGTTATATGAATATAATGTTCTTCCATTTGGGATGAAGAATGCCCCAGGTACTTTCCAGCGGATGATTAATTCTGTGATTCATGGATTAAAAGATACAGATGCCTATATTGATGATCTCGTTACAGGAAATGATACTTGGCAAGCCCATATTACTGCAGTGGTGAAACAATTTAAAAGGCTTTCAAAAGCTAACTTAACTACTAACTTAGCTAAAAGTGAATTTGGTCATGCCACTGTGACTTACCTTGGTTATGTTGTGGGTCAAGGTAAGTTAGCTGCTGTTCTGACAAAAGTTCGGGCAATTTTAGAGGTCACTCCAACTAGGGGAAAAAAAACTCTCAGAAGATTCTTGGGAATGGTAGGATATTACCGAACATTTTATAATAATTTTGCTAATATTGCCCTTTCATCCACTAACCTTTTGAAGAAAAATGAAAAGTTTGTTTGGACAGTGCTTTGTCAGGAGGCATTCGAGAAATTAAAATTTATGATATGTCATCAACCTGTGCTCAGGGCACCGGACTTTGAAGATACATTTTCATTAGCTGTAGATGCAGTGATGAGGCTGCAGTAGAAGTATTACTTCAAAGGAATGAAGTTGACGAGATTGAGCATCCAGTAGCTTATTTTCCTAAGAAATTTAATGAGCATCAAATAAACTATTCAACCATAGAAAATGAATTATTATCTCTTGTTTTGGCTTTACAACATCTTGATGTGTATGTTGGTACAACTCAGAAACCACTCATAGTTGACACCGATCGTAATCAGTTAGTGTTTTTGAGAAAGATGAAAAACAAAAATGGCAGGTTACTGAATTGGAGTATGATGTTACAGGATTATAATATGTTGATAACTCATATTAAAAGCAAAGATAATGCGATTGCTGACTGTCTATCTAGATGTTGAATGTACAATGTAATTTTTTAATGGAGTGGTATGTTAACTTTGGTAACACGCCTACTGTATATTAATTTGTAAGGTGCTGTGTAATTGTAGATTTTATACATTTGTATGTTTATGTAAATAGTTAATTGTTAAAACTTTCTCATGACAGACCATTTTATTTTTGGAGGGAGGTGTTACATACCCCGTGGGTATCCACGGGTATGACCATGATGTAATTGAGTATCTGGAGAGCATGATGTAATGGTCTTCTGATGGTGGGGTGGCATTCATGTGCCAAGCCATCTTAGTCTTACTGGTGTGCAGCACAGGCAGCAATTCAGAGATTACCAGCATTGAGGCCCTGCCTTTCAGTTTCTACATAACTCCCTAAATTCCCTCTTCAGAATATCATCTCCTTTCTCATATATGTCTCTGGTACCAGTACATAACATAGCATCAAGCTGCATCACATTTCCCGCCTTTTAAAATGCTGTGGACCCAATTTGAGGCAGAAAGTCATCAAGTTATAGAAAAGTGCAGCATAGAAATAGACCCTGCAGCCCATCTAGTCCTAGTCTACTGCCATACATCTGTACATGGACCATAATCCACCATACACCTATCCATGTACCTATTGAAACTTCTGCTAAGTGTTCAAATCTGGCTTGCATGAACCACTTAGCCCAGCAGTTCATACGATACTTTAATGAGCTACTGAGTTAAGAAGTTTCCTCTCATTCAAAGTTCAAATTTAATTTATTATCAAAGTACTTATCTGTCACGACATAAAAGCCTGAGATGAGAGAGTTTAAAGATCTCAGTGAACACCCACAGTTGGTCAGCACTGATCTTTAATATGTAAGCAGGTACCCCATCTGAATGCTTTGTGGATTCACCCGCTTGAGGGGAGCCCGCATGTCAGCTTCAGATACAAAGGGAGATATGGGATTTCACAAAGGTTCCTCCAGTTCTGATGGTCAAAACAAGCATAGAAGGCATTGAGCTCAGATAAAAACAAAGCCCTGCTTTCTCCCTTGTAAATTGAATTAGCTTTGTAGGAGATGATATCATTTATTTCCTGAAACAGCTGTTGATTCACTTAGACTGGAGTCTCCAAATCACCCGTGGGATGGCTCACTGGAGATCACACCTGGTTGTCTTGTTGCTTTTTTTGGTCTCCAGACATCAATGTTTCTGAACTGGCTCTCAGAAAATTTCAGATCTGATGGTTCATCCAGGGCTTCTGATTGGTGAAAGATTCTGAATAAATTAGTGGGGACACACTCATCTACAGTTGTTTTAGTAAAGTTCGTTAGAGCAATGGAGTATTCATTCAAATCTCTAGATGACCTCAGCCTAGTCCTCTGACTCAAAATAATACTGTATTACTCCCATTCCTCCTGCAACCACCACTTAGTTGTCCTAATCTCTGAATCCTCTGCCTGTATCCAATTTATCAAAGTGTGGTCTGGGCAAGAAATGGTAGGCATTCCTTATCTTAGTGCAGTACTGGTCTAGTTTGTTGGGACCTCTGGTGTTACGGGTATTATGCTGGTGATAATAGTGCAGGCTTTACTTCAAACAAGCTTGGTTCTCCTTTAACATTTCACCTTTCTCACGTAAACCATAACCTCTAGTGGTAGTCCCACACAACCTCAGTGGAAAAAGCCCACATGATATCTATACCCCTCATGATTTTGTATAGCACTGTCAAATCTCTCCTCAATCTTATTCATTCCAATGAATATAGTCCTAACCTATTCAATATTTCCTCATAGTTCATGCACTCTAGTACTGTAAATTTTCTCTGTACCCTTTCAATCTTATTTACATCTTTCCTGTAGGTACACGATCAAAACTGCACAGAGTGCTGCAAATTAGGCCTTATCAATTTATCATACAATTATACATAACATCCCATCTTCTGTCCTTAACATTTTGATTTATGGAGTCTACTATTCCAAAAGCTTTCTTTAGGAACTTATCTACCTTTGACATCACTTTCAAAAAATTATAGACCTGTATTCTCAGATGTCTTTGTTCTACCACATTCTTCCGTGTCTTATTGTTCACTGTATTAAACCCATTCTAGTTGTTCCTACTGAAGTGAAACACTTCACACTTGTTTGCAATAAATTCCATTTGCCATTTTTTTCCAGCCGGTACTGATTTCTCTGCAAGGCATGATAGCCTTCCTCGTTGTCCACTTCACTACCAATCTTGGTGTTATCCATAAACTCGCTGATCCATTTGACCACAATATCAACCGGATCATGGATATAGATGATAACCAACAGCAGACCTAACATTGATCCCTGGAGCACGTCATCAGCCAGAGGCCAGTCAGAGAGGCAGCCATCTACTTCCAGTCCCAGGTTTCTTCCACAAATCCAATGTCTAATCCAATTGACTCCTTATTTTGAATGTTGAGTAACTGAACATTCTTGACCCACCTCCCACTGGGACCTTGTCAGACGCCATGCTAATCATTGACCCTGGCACCTGGGAGGCCACATACCATATGGGTGTCACTTTGCGAACACAGAATCTCCCGTCTGTTTTCTAACTATTGAATCCTTATCACAACTACACTCCTCTGGTCCCTCCTTCCCTTCTGTGTCACAGAGCCAGAGAGCCGGTGGCTGCAACTTTCCTCCTGGTAATCCTCACTCCAAACAGAATCAAAAATGGTATACTTATCAGTGGAATTACCACATGGGTAGTTCAGCATTGCATTTCCTTTCCTGACAATCACACAACTACCTGCCTCCTGCAATTTAGTGATGACTACCTCCATGTAGCTCCTATTTATCACCTCCTCATTTTCCGGTATGAGATAAAGGTCATCCAGTAGCACCTATGGAGCCTTGACACAGTTTCAAAATAACTGCAGATCAATGCACTTCCTGTACCTCAGACAAACAGCATGCCACCAGTCCTGGGCCCATGCTCACCACTCTATGTACTAGTAGATAAAGAAAGAGAAAAGAAAGGTATTGGATACTTACCTCAAGCCCCTGAATGTTGAAGACGCAAAGTATCCTGGGATGGCGGAAGTGTATGAACTTGGCAATGAGCTTAACAGAACAAGTGCTACACCTGCACCTACACATCCTTGCTCACTACCATTCAGGGTCCCAAACAGTCGTTCTAGGGAGGCGACACTTCACCTGCGTGTCTGTTGGGGTCATGTACTGTGTCCAGTGCTCCCGGTGTGGCCTCCTGCATCTTGGAGAGACCTGACATAGAGTGAGAGACTGCTACTTTGAGCATCTATAGTCCATATACTAGAAAAAGCAGGATCTCCCAGTGACCACCCACGTTAATTCCATTTCTCATTCCCATGCAGATATGTCTATCACTGATCTCCTCCACCCATTTTAATTCCACTGTGTAATGAGGCCACACGCACGTTGGAGGGACAATACTATAAATTCTACCTGCGTAGACTCGAACCTGATGGTATGATCATTGATTTCTCAAATTTCCAGTAATGCAACTTCCTTATCATTCCCCATCTGCTTTGCCGCTTGACTGCCAATCCCCTCCCAATTGTTTATTCTTCCATGGCCTTCTTTCCTCTCCTATCAGACTCCCCCATCTCCAGCCCTGTAACTCTTTTACTAATCAACTTTCCAGTGCCTGAAACGCTGACTGTACTCTTTTCTATAGATGCTGCCAGGCCTGCTGAGTTCCTCCAGCATTTTGTGTGGGTTGCTTGGCAGAGAGGTTACAAAGAAACATAGCAACATAGAAAATGGGTGCAGTAGTAGACCATTCGGCCCTTCAAGCATGCACCGCCATTCTGTATCATCATGGCTGATCATCCAACTAAGAACCCTGTACCTGCTTTCTTTCCATACCCTCGATCCATTTAGCCAAAAGGGCCATATCTACCTTCCTCTTAAATATAGCCAATGAACCGGCCTCAACTGTTTCCTGTGGCAGAGAATTCAACAGATTCAACACTCTCTGTGTGAAGAAGTTTTTCCTCATCTCGGTCCTAAAAGGCTTCCCCTTTATCCTTAAACTGTGGGCCCTCGTTCTGGACTTCTCCAACATCGGAAACAATCTTCCTGCATCTAGCCTGTCCAATCCCTTTAGAATTTTATACATTTCAATGAGATCCCCCCTCAATCTTCTAAATTCCAGTGAGTATAAGCCTAGTCGATCCAATCTTTCTTCATATGATAGTCCTGCCATCCCAGGAATCAATCTGGTGAACTTTCTTTGTACTCCCTCTATGGCAAGAATGTCTTTCCTCAGATTACGGGACCAAAACTGCACACAATACTCTGGGTGCGGTCTCACCAAGGCCTTGTGCAACTGCAGTAGAACCTCCCTGCTCCTGTACTCAAATCCTTTTGCTATGAATGCCAACGTGCCGTTTGCCTTTTTCCCCGCCTACTGGTCCTGCATGCCCACTTTCAATGACTGGTGTACAATGACACCCAGGTCTCGTTTCACCTCCCCTTTTCCTAATCGGCCACCATTCAGATAATAATCTGTTTTCCTGTTCTTGCAAACGCCGTGGATAACCTCACATTTATCCACATTAAATCGCATCTGCCATGAATTTGCCCACTCACCTAACCAATCCAAGTCACCCTGCATTCTCTTAGCATCCTCCTCACAGCTAACACCGCCGCCCAGCTTCGTGTCATCCGCTAACTTGGAGCTGCTGCATTTAATTACCTCGTCTAAATCATTAATATATATTGTAAACAACTGGGGTCCCAGCACTGAGCCTTGCGGTACCCTAATAGTCACTGCCAGCCATTCTGAAAAGGTCCCGTTTACTCCCACTCTTTGATTCCTGTCTGCCAACCAATTCTCTATCCACATCAATACCATACACACAATACCATGTGCTTTAAGTTTGCACACTAATAACCTGTGAGGGACCTTGACAAAAGTCTTTTGAAAATCTAAATATACCATATCCACTGTCTCTACCCTATCCACTCTACTAGCTGCATCTTCAAAAAATTCTATAAGATTCGTCAGACATGATTTTCCTTTCACAAACCCATGCTGACTTTGTCCAATGATTTCACTGCTTTCCAAATGTGCTGTTATCACATCTTTGATAACCGACTCTAGCATTTTCCCCACCACCGATGTCAGACTAATCGGTCTATAATTCCCCTGTTTTTCTCTCCCTCCTTGTTTTTAAGAAGTGTGGTTACATTAGCCACCCTCCAATCCTCAGGAACTAATCTAGAATTGAAGGAGTTTTGAAAAATTCTCACTAATGCATCCACTATTTCTTGGGCTACTTCCTTAAGTACTCTGGGATACAGACCATCTAGCCCTGGGGATTTATCTGCCTTTAATTGCTTCAATTTACCTAACACCACTTCCCGACTAACAAGTATTTCCCTCAATTCCATCATCTCACTAGACACTCGGTCCCCTACTATTTCCGGAACATTGTTTATGTCCTCCTTAGTGAAGACAGAACCAAAGTAGTTATTCAATTGGTCTGCCATGTCCTGGTTCCCAATGATCAATTCACCTGTTTCTGACTGTAAGGGACCTACATTTGTCTCAATCGATCTTTTTATTCACGTATCGATAAAAGCTTTTGCAGTCAGTTTTATAATCCCTGCCAGCTTTCTCTCGTAATCTTTTTTCCGTTTTCTAATTAAGCCCTTTGTCCTCCTCTGCTGGACTATGAATTACTCCTAGTCCTCAGGTGTGCCGCTTTTTCTGTTTAATTTATTAGTTTCTTCATTGGACTTGATACTATCCCTAATTTTCCTTGTCAGCCACGGGTGTACAACCTTCCCTAGTTTATTTTATTCGCAAACTGGGATGAACAATTGTTGTAGTTCATCCATGTGATCTTTAAATGCTTGCCATTGCATATCCACCATCAACCCTTTAAGTATCATTTGCCAGTCTATCTTTGCTAATTCACGTCTGATACCTTCAAAGTTATCCTTCTTTAAGTTCAGAACCTTTGTTTCTTAATTAACTATGTCACTCTCCATCTAAATGAATAATTCCACCATATTATGGTCACTCTTACCCAAGGGGCGTCGCACAACAAGATTGCAAACTAACCTTTCCTCATTGCTCAATACCCAGTCTAGAATGGCCTGTTCTCTAGTTGGTTCCTCAACATGTTGGTTCAGAAAGCCATCCCGCATACATTCCAAGAAATCCTCTTCCTCAGCACACTTAGCAATTTGGTTCACCCAATCTATATGTAGACTGATGTCACCAATTATAACTACTGTTCCTTTATTGCACGCATTTCTAATTTCCTGTTTATTGCCATCCCCAACCTCACTACTACTGATAGGTGGGCTGTACACAACTCCCACCAGCGTTTTCTGCTCCTTAGTGTTATGCAGCTCTACCCATATTGATTCCACATCCTCCAGGCTAATGTCTTTGCTTTCTATTGCATTAATCTCCTCTCTAATGAGCAGTGCTACCCCACCTCCTTTTCTTTCCTGTCTATCCCTCCTGAATATTGAATATCCCTGGATGTTGAGCTCTCATCCTTGGTCACACTGAAGCCATGTCTCTGTGATCCTAATTACATCATATTCATTAATAATTATCTGCACATTCAATTCATCCATCTTGTTATGAGTGCTCTTCGCATTGACACGCAAAGTCTTCAGGCTTGTTTTTACAACACACTGAGCCCTTATACAATTATGTTGAAAAGTGTATTCAATTATGTTAATTTGATGGCTTAAGTAACAGGGGAAGAGCGCGCATTTGTAAACATTGGTATTTTATGTTTGTACAAACAGATGAAATGCTTTGAGAGGCTGTTCAAGGACATCATTTGCAGTATGCTACACCCACACTGGACCCCTACAATTCGCCTCCGACAGAAGATATTGACAGCTGACGCAATAACCACGGCTCGACAATTCGTCCTTACACATATGGAGAAGTAGGAAGCTTCTGAGAGAATGCAGTTCTTGGACTACAGTTCAGAATTCACACCATAATTCCCTCCGGGCTTGACAAGAAGTTCAAAGACCTTGGCCGTCACCCTCCCTTGTCCATCTGGATCCTGGACTTTTTGCCAGATCGCCGGCAGATAGTAAGAGTGGGCTCCCTCACCTCTGCTCCTCTAACACTCAACACAGGTTCCCCTCAGCCCTTATCCTAAGCCCTCTTCTTTACTCTCCGTATACCCATGACTGTGTCGCCACCCACAGCTCCGATCTGCTAATTAAATGTCTGACGGTACTACATCTATTGGCCTTATCTCAAATAATAACGAGGCAGCCCAGCGAAGAAGTTACCACGTGACATTGCGGAGTCCGGAAAACAACCCCTCCTTCAATGTCCCAAAAACAAAGGAACTAGTTGTGGACTACAGGAGGAATGGAGACATGCTAAACCTTATTGACATCAATGGATCTGGGGTTGAGAGGGTGAACAGCTTTAACTTCGTCCGCATAAATATCACAGAGGATCTCACGTGGTCTGTACATACCGGCTGTGTGGTAGAAGAAGGCAGAAGAACGCCTCTTTCACCTCAGACCTTTGAAGAAGATTGATATGGGTCGCTAAATCAACTGAGATGTCACAACTGAGAGCTAAATCAACAATGTCACAACTGAGAGCATCTGTACTGGCTGGTATGGGAGCTGTAGTTCCCTCAATCGCAGGGACTCGGCAGAGTGTGGTGCGGACAGCCCAGCGCACTGTGGATGTGAACTTCCCATTATTCAGATCTCTTACAGAGATAGGTGCGTAAAAGGGGCCCGAAGGATCATTGTGGACCCGAATCACCCCGACCACAAACTGTTCCAGCGGCACGAGAAACGGTACCGCAGCATAAAAGCCCAGGACCAACAGAATCCGGGACAGCTTCTTCCACCAGGCCATCAGCCTGATTAATTCACGCTGATACAATTGTATTTCTATGCTATATTGACTGTCCAGTTGTACATACTATTTCTTATAAATTACTAAAAATTTCACATTGAGACGGGGAGGTAACGTAAACATTTTTACTCCTCGCGTAAGTGAAGGATGTAAGTAATAAAGTCAATTCAATTAACTATATCAACGCATCGATGCTTAGGTAAACCCTTAATCTGTTTTCGATCTTTTCTTCCCCATCTCTAACTTTCACCCTCCCCTTCCAAGAAGCCCTCGGCTTTCAGGACATTTAGAAATCAATGGACTACCACGTTTTACCTGGCTTCATCACTCTCCGGATCTCCCTGCACCCAGCTCGGAGGTCGGGCCAGAAGTAATATCAGTTGCAATGGTAAACTCTGTCCACCACGCGATCTTCCAGTGGGATTTTATCAACGCTACCAACAAACAGATTCACCTTGCCTGCTTGTATCTCTGCCCGCAACTTCTCGCTTGCCACATTGTACATGCACTCCGAGATAACCAGACAGTACAGTTTACCCGCAGGGTGTATGAGGCGCCGAGCAGCTTCCTGCAACCCCAGACCCCGTCCGAAGCCCAATTCCAGCACCACGTTTCCGGGCTGGATATCACAAAGCTTCACGGCACTCGCCTCCAGGAATCCGTTTGTTTCCAGAAACTTTATTACCATCCATCCCCACACGGTGTATGTGGGTTTCCCAAGCTGCTGTGTGAGCCGCTGAAACAACATTTCCACAACTGCAGCTGCACCGGAATTTTGCTGGATGAACATCGATTTCTTAAACTTCCGGTAATCCTCCCCACCCCACCCACTCCACCGTTCTCCGTTCCCATTTCCGTCTCTCGCCTTACCTGCCGATTACCTCCACCTTGTGGTGCTTCTCCACCCTCCCTTTCTTCCATGGCCTTCCGTCATCTATCAGATTCCCCCTTTACTTCATCCCTCCTACTCTCTCGGTTTCATCCTCATTTATTACCTTGTACTTCCTCTCCTCCCCCACCCATTTATACTGACTTCTCATATCTTTTTTCCCCAATCCCGATGAGGGGTTTTGGCGCAAACCGTTGACTGTTTACTCTGGCTGATAGGTGCTGCCTGCCCTGCTGATTTCCTGCTGCAATTTGTATGTATTACCCTTTTCCAGCATCTGCAATTTTTTATTGTTTCTCTGGATGATTGACAGGTGGATTAACCATTCCGAAGTGAGGGTACGACCAGTAACAATTTACTGTGGGAATGAACCAATGAGCGGACCACAGCCGCCACTGGATCCCGGAGCGACAAACAATCTGCCAGCGCAAATCAACCCACTGCTCACTTCCCTGAAAGGATGAGAACTGACGTTTTCAACGAGTGTCACTGAATGCACAACCTGTCCTACGTTAAGGTGAGTGGGTAACAAGTAGATTCCACGATTATTCAATCAGAGGCCACATTATTAGGTACAGGAGATAGCTGAAGAAAAGTAGCCACTGGCTGTTTTGTTCACCCTCTCTGTCTAATCAAGAGAAATAACACTCTATGTTAAACTGATTAAGACTGTGACTTGAACACGAAGAGATTCTGCAAATGTCATAAATCCAGACCAATACACATGAAGTGCTAGAGGAACTCAGCAAGTTAAGCAGCAACTAAGGAAGGGAATGCACTGTCAAACTTTAGGATCAACGACTTCCGCCCGGACTGGAAGGGAATAGGGCAGAAGACAGAATAAGAAGGTGCAGGGAGGGTAAGGGTTTTTATATGCATTTAGTATGCATTACCCTTTTCCAGCATCTGCAATTCTATTGTTTTCTGGTTGATTGACAGTTGGATTAGCCATTCCGAAGTGAGGGTACGCCCAGAAACAATTTACTCGTGCGAATGAACCAATCAGCGGGAGGCGCCGAAAATCTCAGCCGCTGGATCTCGGAGCGACAAAAAATCTGCTGGCGCAACTCAACCCCAGCAGGTAGATTATTTTTGAGACAAGCAGAAGCAGGTGAATGGGCATTATCCTTTTTTGCTTTCTAGGATTGGTAGACAAGATTTTAGTTCAATTGTAAGACATACATTAAAACATTTGTTTCAGTTTCGTAGATTTTTTGTTTTGAATAACTTTGTCCTCGCTAGTAATATCCATCTTAACTATTTTCAAACCATCAATTATGGATAAGGCCCTTTTAATATGGAAAACTAAGGGAGTAAAAACTTTTTTAGACGTTATTTTTCAGCTGAAACCATCACAAAAAGGATTGATAGCTATTATGTATACACGGCTTATGAATTTACGAATGATGTCTACTGATAAGGTTAAGCGTGCTTGGGAATTGGAACTTCAGGAGTCACTTTCAGATGATCAATGAATAAAATTTATTATTTAGTCAACAGTTCATCCATCTGCACCCATCACTCCTTGATTCAGTTCAAGGTGGTGTACAGGGCACATATGTCCAAAGATAAACTAGTGCATATTTTTCTAATGTTAATCCTACACTACATTTCATCTGCCACTTCATTGCCCAGTCTCCCAATCTGTCCAAGTCCTAGTCATAGAAAAGTACAGCATAGAACCAAGTCCTTTGGCCTCTCTAGTCCATGCCAAACAATTTAAACCTCCTGCAAAATCGTACACCTCCGTACATACACCAACCATCTATGTACCTATCCAAACTTTCCTTAGACATTGAAATTGAGTTCATTTGCACAACTTGCTCTGGCAGCTCATTACACTTTCTCACAATCCTCTGCTTCCCTCACGATTACCTTAAACTTTCCACCTTACAACCAAGGACCTCTATTGGTAGTCCCACCCATCTTCAGTGGTGGAAAACCCCTTCTTACATTTACCCAATTTGATTCCCCTTGTAATTTTGTATTGCTCTGTCAAATCTTCCCCTCAGTCTTCTATGTTCCAGAGAATAAATTTCTAAAGTACTTCCACAGAATTCTTGCTTCTTCAACACGACCAGCCACTACAATACACTGTCTTTGTAAAATCCGCAAATGTGGCCACAATATCATCAATTCATTCATCCAATTTATTGATATCTGTGAAAAGAAACGGTATTGACACTGACCCCTGCAGAACACCACTAGTCACCAATTTGCAACAAAGCCATCAATTCTATCGTTCCAATCATTGACATGTAGCATAATAAGAATTGGTCCCAACACAGACCCACATGGAACACAACTAATCACTGGTGACCAACCAGAAAAAAGTCAATTTTTGCCCCACACTTTGCTTCTATCAGTCCACCAATTTACTATCTATGCCAGTAATACCATGTGTTCTTACTTTGGTTAGCAGCCTCATGTGAGGCATCTTGTCAAAGGCTTTCAGAACATCCAGGTATACAATGTCCATGGACTCTCCTTTAACTATTCTGCTTGTTATTTCTACAAATAATTAAAACAGGTTTGTCAGGCATGTTTTAACCTCAAGGAAACTGTAATGACTTTGGCCTATTTTTATCATGTGCCACCAAATATCTGGAAATCTCGTTCTTAACAATGCGCTCCAGCACCTACCCAGCCACTGAAATCAAGCTAATTTGCCTATAATTTCCTTTCTTTAATAGTATAGTGACACTTGCAATTTTCCAGTCTCCTGGAAAAAACCTATGTCACTCCAATTTTCAAGAAGGCGGAGAATCAGAAGGAAGGAAACTCCAGGCCAGTTAGTCTGACCTCAGTAGTTGAGATGATGTTGGAGACAACTATTAAAGATTAGGTGCTTGGGCACTTGGAGACACATGATAAATTAGGCCATAGTCAGCATGGCTTCAGCAATAGAAAACCTTGCCGAACAAACATGTTGGAATTCTTTGAAGAGGAAGTAAGCAGGATAGATAAAGGAGAATCGGTTGATGTTGTGTACTTTGATTTTCGGAACCCCTTTCATAAGGTTTCACAAATGAGGCCATGAGTCCTTGGTGTTACAGAAAAGATTCTATAATGGATAAAACAGTGGCTAATTGGCGGGAGGCACTAAATTGGAATAAAATAAAACAAATAAAAACAAAAGATACTGGGAGAACTCAGCAGGCCAGTCAGCATCTATGGGAGGAGTCAGTGATGACTTGGAAAAATTGAAGCTCTTCTGGTCGGCTGCCGATGAGCAGTGGTGTTTATCAGGTGTCTGTGTTGGGACTGGTTCTTTTTATGTTATATGTCAAAGATTAAAATGATGAAATTGATTGCTCTGTTGTAAGTTTTTCAGATGATATGAAAATAGGTAGAGGGGCAGGTAGTTTTGAGCAGATGAGGCAAATGGGCAAAGAAGTGGCAGATCAGATGTAGTGGTGGTAACTGTATAGTCATACACTTTGGTAGATGGAATGAAGGGGTTCACTAATTTCTTAATGGAAGGAAAATACAAAAAACTAAGTTGCAAAGGAAATTTGGATTTCTAATGCAGCATTCCCAAATGGTTAATTTGCAGGTTGAATCGGTAGTGAGGAAGGCAAATGCGACATTGAAATTAACTTGAAGAGGACTAGCATATAAGACAATGCCATAATATAAAAGCAAGGATGAAATGCTGAGATATTATAAAGCAGTGGTGAGGCCTCACTTGGCCTAATGTGGGCAGTTTTGTCCCCTTATCTTAGAAAGGATGTGTTGAAAGTGGAGAGGTTTCAAAGGAGGTTCACAAAAATGATTCCAGCATTGATTGGCTTGCCATACAAAGTAAGTTTGATGGATATAAGCCTGTATTCAGTTGATTTTGAAAGAATGAGTGGTGACATTATTGAAACCTAATGAATGGTGAAATGTCTTAATAGCGTTAATGTGGAGAGGATGTTTTCTATGGTGGAAGAGTCTATGACCAGAGGACACAGTCTCAGAACAGAGGGGCATCCTTTTGGAATGGAGGTGAAGATGATTGTCTTTGGCAAGAGATGGGTGAAACTGTGGAATTCTTAGCCACAGGCTGCTGTTGAGACCATGTTCTTATGTATATTTAAGGTTGATTGGTTATGGCATGAAGGGACTCTAGGTGGTGGCAGGAGCTTGAGGATGAAAGGAAAACTGGATCAGCCCGATGACATGGCAGAGTAGACTTGAAGGGTTAAATGGCCGCGTTCTGCTTCTATATAGTATGGTCTTATATTCTTCCGTTCGCAACTTGGGGATGGCAGGAACCTCACACCGGCTAATCTCCAACTGTGCTACAAAACGATTTCCGTTGTTCAGTAAATAAGCATCCAAATATAACACCTTGAGTCCAGTATTCATCACACTTTTCAATTTTGACTCACTATTACGCTTACCTCTTCCCATCTATTGGAATTCTATGCTATTACCTGCATGTCCTTCCACACAGTCTCACTGCACATGCTTCTACTTGCATGTCCATTATGCCAAATAAAAAAGACATGTCATCAGGTGTGGATATTGCCCAAGTGTGGAGTGAGAGACACTGAATCAGGTCGATATTTCACAGTGTTTAACGTGAACAATATTAAATGGAAAAGAAAATAATAAGCACTAGGCCACATGGGGCTGTTAACTAAAACATTCAAATGGAAAATGAAGTCTACACTGCAACTGAAAAGAACAACTAATAATAAAATGAATGCCACTAGTCTTCAGAGTCAGTTGACTCGACAGTCCAATTTCTCAGGCACGGTGGAAAGCAAGCACGCAGCTAGGCATTGCTGTGTCCTGGCTCCAAACCTCAACAAGTATTATGATGGAATGAATGGAGTTAAATACTATCAAATTGGAATAATAATTAGATGACATGTGCATATTCACAAGCGCAATTGCCGTATCTGCTGCGCTGCCGAATCCGTGGTTGTGACAGGGCCCCACTTTCTCGGCGCACCCCCTTAGGTGCCACAGACCTGTGTCTGCTGGAAGTCCCAGGTAAATGGTCTTGTCCAAGATGTCCTGTAGTGATGCTAGTAGATAAGTGCTATGGTGTGCACTGCCAATATCAAACCGAAAGATTTCCATGTAGAGTTAGAGACACGGGCTTTTAAAGAGGTAGCTCGACCAAGTGACACCCTGAGACAAATAGTTATCATTATGAGGACTCTCCGATTGAAGCTGATCAGGCATCAGCTTCACCAATAAAACTAACATGAAATCCTTGAGCCGAACAAAATAAACTTGAACTTAAACAGAAAGCACCAGAAAACCACATTACAAAGCGAGTAACTCAAGAAAAACACAAGGGACTCTTATCCCATTAATCACTGTTGGTAAGCAACAATTAACCAATTCAGATTATCTAAAAACCTTAGAGCCCAACGCTCTGATGCCCTGCACAGGCCTGAACTCACGAAAGGACCCCCCTTCCTTCCTTCTTTATAGCTGGCTCCTGATGGCCGAGGAAGAGCTGAAAAATTGAGATCCAGGGATGACTCAAGAGACATGGGGAATTTGAACGGGAGTGAGACTTGGAGATCCATAGAGACTGAGACCTGGGATCAAGAAACCTCAGGTGGGGCCGAGAGTGAGGCTTGCAAGTCCTTGAGAATGGCAGGACATTTTGAAACCCCCAAAACATTGAAAAAGCCTTGGAAATGATCGGAAAAAGAAAACCCTGGAAACATAAAGAAAATTCCTTAGGGAACCATGAAACTTGAAACCTAGAGAGGGAACTTTTTCAAATGTTGTTCACAATGTTTTATCTTTTACAATTTTTCCATTGACAGTTAGGATATATTGCCAATTTTACAGACCAAGACAGCATAGATAGGTTTCTTTCATCGCTAAACTAGATGTATTACACGAGCGTGGCGGTTGACCAACCCAAGTGCAGAACACAGGCGTGGAGGCAGAGCCAGGAGGTATTATTGATGTAGCGAGAATGGAACTTTTATCCAGGAGCGATGCTAGACTTAGAGCTGGCCGTCCTAGGAACAATGAAATGAGGTTACTCACACCGGTGTCCACGAAAGAACTGGCAGCTCCTTGTTGTGATCTCAGGGTGTTTATCCTGCATTTTCTGATGGAAAGCTGATGTGTGTAGTTAGTGGAACCTGGGAATGATTGGAAACTAAATGAGGGGATTGAGGCCCATTTCCTGATGTAAATAGCAAGGCAGGGGATTGCCAGAAGGGACTATGACAGTACCCGTATCTAAACGGGATCCTCCAGGCGATCCTCCAGGCCTGTCTGGATGGTCCCAATGAAAATCTATGATGAGGGAAAGGTCAAGTATGAAGGAACAGGGGACCCAGGAACTCTCTTCTAGACTGTACACTTCCCAAACTACCAGGTATTGGAAGCCCCTGCCCCTATGGTGCACATCCAGTAGTCTTTGGACAGTGTCTGCTGGATGGTTGTCGATGATACGGGAATGTGGGGGAGTTTCAGCTGGGAGACACAAGAGGCTGACGGAAACTGGCTTTAACTGGGAAACATAAAAAGTCAGGTGGATGCGCATAGATTTTGGCAGTTTTAGGCGGTATGCTACTGTATTGATAACACTTTTGACCTTGAATGGTCCCAGGAAGCGAGGGGCCAGTTTCCAATGCTCGTTTTTAAGCGGAATATCTTTGGATGTAAGCCACACTATCTGCCCCCGGTTGGTACTCAGGCGCTGGAGTCCGGTGTCGGTCGGCCGTCTTCTTATTGCGTTTTGCTGATCTGAGTAGGGCCGTGCATGCCTCTTCCCAAACCTTAAGGCACCGATCGATATACTCCTGAACCGACGGTATCACAATCTCCTCTTCTTGCGCGGGGATCAGCCCAGGGACCCCAGGGAACACTCAAATGGAGACTTTCCAAAGGCTGAGCTCAACAGAGAGTTGTTGGCGTACTCAACCCAGGTGGTCACTTCAGGTCGACGCATTGTGAGTGTAGTCAACCCAGGGGAGTTGGTCACTTCAGGTCGACGGGTTGTTTGCCAATACACAATGTCGCAATGCCTCCAGGTCTTGGTTGACCCTTTCCGTCTGCCTGTTCGTTTGGGGGTAGAAGCTGGGTGACAGGCTGACCGATACCCCTGAGGCTTGACAGAAGACCCTCCATAACTGTGAGATGAACTGGGGACTTCAATCGGAGACGATGTCAGCGTGGATTCTGTGGAGGCAGAATATGTGATAGCCGAGACGATCTGCAGTTTCTTTCGAGGAAGGGAGTTTAGGGAGGACTACAAAGTGCGCTGCCTTAGAGAATCAGTCCACCACAGTGAGTATGGTGGTGTTCCCATGTGAAGGGGGTAGACTGGTGAACACGTCTGGGGTGATGCGCGACCAGGGGCGACCAGGGACAGGTTGAGGACGAAGTAAACCTGCAGGTGGCCGATGAGAGAGTTTTCCCCGGGCACAGATGGAACATGCCAAGACATAGGAATGGGTATCTGCCTCCATGGACGGCCACCAAAAATGTTTTTACAGGAGAGCTAGAGTCCGATCACTCCCAGGGTGGCAGGCGAACTGAGACATTTGTTCCCATTGGAGAACGTGAGGCCATACAGGAGAACATACAGCCGACCGCCGGGTCCATTGCAAGGGATTGGGGGTCATCCTGTTGTGCTTTTATTTTGGACTCGAACTCCCAAGTGAGGGTGGCAACGATGTAGAATAGTGGGTGGATAGTCCCTGGGCTGGAAGTGTCCTCCTTGGTGTCATATTGGCGGGAGAGCATGTCTGGCTTCCCATTCTTGGACCCTGAATGGTATGTGAGGGAAAACTTGAACCATCCAAAAAATAATGCCGAACAGGCCTGGCAGGGGTTCATATGTTTGGTGGTCTGAATATACCTCAGGTTTTTCTGATCAGTCCATACCACAAATGGTTGTTCTGCCCCTTCCAGCCAGTGCCTCCATTCTTCCAATGCTAGTTTGAAAGCTAGGAGTTCCCGATTACCCACGTTGTAATTCTGCTCGGTGGGGGACAGTCGGCGAGAATAGAAGGCACAGGGTGAAGCTTTTCGTCTGAACTTGATCGTTGGGACTGGACTGTACTATCCCGGAGTCAGAGGCGTCCACCTCGACAATGAATTGACGGTTAGGGTCCGGATGGACCAGGATGGGAGCGGTGGAGAACCGCCTCTTCAGGTCAGTGAACGCCGAGTCAGCTTTGGAATCCCAACAGAAGGGTGAGTAGGCGAGTTAAGCCGGGTAACGGGGGCCGCCACTCGAATACAGTCTCTGATAAATTGACAGTGGAAGTTTTCAGACCCCAGGAATCGTTGAAGTTATTTGTGGGACGTGGCCCTAGGCTATTCTTCCACTGCCTGGATCTTCTTGGGGTCTGCTCTCACCTGCCCGCTCTCAATGCTATAACCCAGGAAGCTGACCGAAGGAACATAGAATTCACATTTCTCCGCCTTCACCATAAATTGGTTTCCCCACAGTCTAATGGAGGAATTGATGGGCACGGTGAACGTGTTCTTGTGGGGTGCTAGAAAATATCAGGATATCATCGAGGTAAACAAAGTTATTCGGCCGGGCAGAGCCAGTTCTGTTCCAGCTGCATCAGTTCCTCCCCCAGGGTGGAGGGCGGTGTGTGTAGTTAGTGGAAACTAAACGAGGAGACGAAAGCCCATTTCCCGAGGTAAATAGCAAGATGAGTGATTTGCCAGAAGGGACCATGACAAGCTGGTTCTCTGTAGATCTGTTTAATTTACTACATCAAAGTTCAATTTTCCAAATCTGTACCATGACTTCATCAAGGAGTTAAAATACTTAAGAAACATAGAAAACCTACAGCACAATACTGGCCCTTCGACCCACAAAGCTGTGCGAACATGTCCTTACCTGAGAATTGACCAAGGGTTACCCGTACCCCCTATTTTTCTGAGCTCCATATTCCTGTCAAGGTGTCTCTTAAAAGACCCTATCATATCCACCTCCACCACCGTTGCAGACAGCCCATTCCATGCACTCATCACTCAATGCGTAAAACACACTCTCCTCTGAATCTACTCTCAAGCACCTTAAAACTATGACTTTTCATGCTAGCCATTTCAGCCCTGGGGAAAACCTTTGACTATCCACATGATCAATGCCTCTCATTACCTTGTACATCTCTACCAGGTCACCTCTCATCCTTACTCATCAGGTCGCTCCAAGGAGAAAAGGCAGAGTTCACTCAAACTATTCTCATAAGGCATGCTCTCCTATCCAGACAAAATCCTTATAAATTTCCTCTGTACACCCTGTTGATATCCACATCCTTCCTCTACTGAGGTGACCAGAAATGAACACAGTACTCCAAATGGGTTTCCAGCTAAGGTCTTACAGAGCTGTAACATTGCCTCATGGCTCTTGAATTCAATCCCATGGTTGATGAAGTACTTCATACCATATGCTTTCTGAACAACATTGTCAACATGTGCAGTAGGTTTCTATCTTTTTCAATATTTTATTGATTTCTTACATGAAAGAATACAGACTACAGTAGGATATATAATATATATCGATTACAATATATTGGAATCACAAATATAGTCTCAGTACTCCATATCCCTATAACTTAAATTTTAAAATAATACTGAAAAAAAGATAATTTTATTACACAAAGAAAATCTAAATCCACTAACGGAAAAAAAAGAAACAGCTGTTTGGGTAAAAATAAAGGGAAAAAAATCTTATCATATAGTGAAACATATTATTAGCCAACATCTGTGCTTAATAACAAATCAAAGATTTTGAAAATAATTCTAAAAAGGTCCCCACAATGTTAAAAAGAATCTTGTCTAGGTTCAGAATTTGAACAGCGAATCTTCTCTAAATTTAAACATGACATAACATCATATCACCAATGAGTATGATAAGGCAGAATGACATCTTTCCATTTAAGCAAGAATGCCTCCTGGCTATCAGAGAAATAAAAGACAAAATGTGCAAAGCATGTGTCTCCAAAATAATATAATTTCCTCCAACAATACCAAATAAGACACTCAAAGGATTAGGCTTAAAATTTCTTTAAAAAGCACCAAAAATATTTGGAACACTTCCTTCCAATATTCTCAGACTCGGATAAGTCCAAAACATATGAATTAGTGAAGCTTCTCCATTGTTACATCTATCACAATTGGGAGATATATCAGAATATAAACAAGACTGCTTATTTTTAGTCACATAGGCCCTATGAAACATTTTAAATTGTAGAAGGGTATGACGGACACATACGATAATGTATTAACCAATTTAAAAATTTAATTCCTAGTATCCTCAGATACTGGAATCTGTAAATCTTTTTCCCAGTGATTTTTAATTTTATCTAATGGAATATTTCTCATTCCCAACAACATACCCTAAATATTAGATTTAGATCCATTATGGAAGAGTTTCAAATTAAAAATTGTATCAAGTAAATTCTTATCTGGACTTTTAAGAAATGTATGTACTTGAGAACGCAAAAAGTCTCTAATTTGCTAATATCGAAACAAGTGGGGTTTGGGGAGGCTATACTTAGCTGACAGTTCAAATGAAGAGAGACTATCTCCAACAAACAAATCCTGAAAACATTTAATACCCAATCTATTCCACTCTTTAAAAACTACATCAGTCTTAGAAGGTTTTAAAAGTAGTTAGAAAAAATGGGAATTGAAAGTGAAAAACTCAATAAACCAAAATATTTTCTAAATTATATCCAAATCCTCAAGGTGTGTTCAACTACAAAATTGTCAGTTAAGTTTAAAAAAATTATTAACATCATTAGCTTCTAAAGAAACCCAGACCGAACTGTCCTTTTGATTAATATAATATAACCAAAACATCTGATTCCACGTATTAACTGCCTAGTAATAAAACCTAAAATTGGCCAAGGCTAAACCTCTATTCTTTTTAACTTTTTGCTGATGAACTTCATTTAATCGAGAAATTTCATTTTTCCATATATAAGAAGATATAGTGAAAGATAACCAAAAATGGATTTAGGAAAAAAAACAGGTACAGTCCAATATATATATAACAATTCAGGCAAAATATTAATTTTAACAGAACTAATTTGGCCAATCAACGACAAAGACAATGGTAACAAATTTGATAATGCCTTCGTAACATAATTCAGAAGTGTAAAAATAATTCTTTATTAAGGAATTTATAATTCCTGGTAATTGTTACGCCCAAATAAGTAAATTGATTTCTTACAGTTTTCAAAGGAAGGTTAGTATTCGGTAATACTGAATTATGAAAGTTCAGTTCATATCCTGAAAACTGACTAAAGCAGGAGAGGTAAGGTACGGAAGGTAAAGAAGACACCACATTAAAAATATAGAACAATGCCATAATGTCGTCAGTACCTTTCACATGTCTTATTTACATGTCATATTCTTGCAACATCACTCTCCAGTTTAGTAACCTTCTATTCGCATCCTTCAGTTTACTCAGAAAAACTAATGAATTATGGTCAATGAAAACCACAAGTGGTTTCTATGCAGAACATATATAGACATCAAAAGATTGCAGAGCTAAAATGAGAGAGAGCAGCTCCTTTTCAACAGTGGAGTAATTTCTCTAGTGTGCATTAAATTTTTTTGAGGAATAAGCTATGGGATGTTCAATGTCATCATGACCGTTTTGTATCAATACCGCCCTGGCAGCTTCACATTAGTGTCTGCCACTATATGATTTTTAAAATCAGGTGCTTTGAGCACATGATGATAACACAGAATAGTTCTCAGGTGTTCGAGTGCTTCCTGGCAAAGGTCACTCCATACAAATATTTCACTCTTCCCTAGTAGTTTTGTTAGGGCTAGGGCGATATCCGCAATTTTTTTTTTTACAAAACTTAGAGTAATACCCAACTATTCCTTGAAACCTTCTTAAAGCTTTCTTGCCAATTGGAACAGGAACCTTCGTGATAGTCTGAGCCTTGGCCTGCAAAGAAACCAGTTGACCCTGACCTAAAACATAGCCAAGCTAAGTAACAGTCGTGTGGCGGAATTCACTTTTAGCGAGTTTGACAGTAAGATTGGCCTTGGACAGCCTGTAAAACAGCTTCTCGAGAGCCGGTATTTTCTTCCCACGTGTCATTCCATACAACTAAATCATCAATATAAGCCCCTGTATTTTCTAAAACTCAAATCACAGAATTAATCCTTCTTTGGACTGTCCCTGGAGCATTTTTCATTGAAAAGGGTAAAACATTATACTCGTATTGTCCAGATGGTGTCACAAATGCAGAAATTTCCCTAGCCCTTTCTATCAAGGGAACATACGAGTATCCCTTTAACAAGTCAATTTTTTGTAAAGTATTTAGCCTTTCCCGCCTTATCAATACAGTCATCCACTCTCGGGATAGGATAAGCATCTGTCTTGGGCACTGCATTAACTGTCCTGTAATCAGTACAGAATCTCATACTACCATCCGACTTAGGCACAATAACACAGGACGACGCCCAGTCTGAGGTAAGTGGTCTAATGATGCCGTTTGTCAGCATATACCCAGTTTCTTTTTCAGCCATTTTTTTTCTAAGTTCATTCTGTAAGGATGCTGCTTAATCAGGTCAACTTGATCTACAATTACATCATGCACGACAGATGTGCTCTGCGTGGGAACGTCAGAGAATAAATCCTCATACTTGCTAATTGATCCCTTCAATTGATAATGCTGTTCAGGCTCCAAACGATGAATTTTATTGTCAATGTTTTCCAAATCAACGGTATTCTTGAGCCCTGTTCAGACTATACTTGTTAAAGCTATCTGGTACCTCGTTACTGGTCTCCACGACTCCACTTGTTTTCATAAGAATACTCACGGGTGCCGTCTCTGAGTCATGATAAGGCTTTATCATATTTACGTGAACCACTTCGGTCTTATGTCCTAACAACATACACTTTGTAATTCAAAGAGTCAGTTTTCTTAATTATCAGGTATGGTCAACAAAATTTCGCTTAAATGGGGTTGGTCAAGAGGGGGAACAGGACCAGAACCTTATCTTCAACATGATACGTCTGTTCTCTAGCTTTTCCGTCATACCAGACCTTCATATTTTTTTTTCTCTGAGAGTTCTGCAAATTCTGCTCTGCAAGGTCACAAACCTTGTTAGTCTATCTCTAAATTACAAAACGTAACTGAGCATGCTTACACATACCTCCTGCTTAGACAACTGTTCTATGAGTTAGATTCAGGGTCCTCAAACAGGCTAAACCCTAATGATTATTGAATGGAGTCTCTGAATTCAAACAAAAGTAAATATACACCTTCATCCCAGTTTTTAACATTTTCCACACAGTGTGTATTAATTATGGTCTTAAGAGTGAAATGGAACATTTCCAAGGTGCCTCGGGGCTCTGGGTGATATGCAGACGATGCTTAGCTCCCAGTTCACCAAATATCTGCCGAAATGTTATCAAGGTAAAGTTACTACCTTGGTCAGATTGAATCTACTAGGGAAGAAAAACTATTGTGAAAAAAATCTTGATGAGTCTTAGCCTTGATATTTCTGAGAAGAACCATTTCAGGGAACCTAGACGCAGCATACATAATTGTTAACAAATGCTGATGGCCAGTTGCAGTCTATGGAAATGGGCTAACACAATCCACTATGACCACAGAGAAAGGAGCACCAAAAGCAGGTATCAGCCTAAGTAGTGCTACTGGAATGGCCTGATTGGGTTTACCCACAACTTGGCATATGTGACAAGTCCTGCAAAATCTCACAACATCCATCCTTAAATTAAGCCAGTAGAATTTCTTCATAATCCGGTGCACTGTCCTCCTCACTTCAAAATGTACACCTAAAGGTGCCACGTTTAAAATTTCAGCCTTGTAAACTTTTGGAACCAAAACCTGAGTACACAGGTGACTTGAGTGCACAGTCCAACTGCCAAAACTGCCAGAATCTCTCGAGTCAAAGCCTCAAATTTCCACTCATTCACTGGCCCACTCACACCAACCCGATCAACACTATGGCCTGGCTCTTGATACTTTCGCTGCCATTTCTCTCTCTCGAACACTCTCTGTTTTTCTTTCACTTTTTTTCTGCTTATCTGCCAGTCTAGCATCATACTGCCTTCGTCTTTCTTTATCTTCACTCTCCAATTTAAGTCTATCGAACTTCCTTTGTTCCAGTCGTACCTGGATCTCCTCTTTACCTACAGGAAACACTTTTAACTCCTCTTCATCAAATTGATTCGTAGACATTTAGTATTCAACTGTTTTCCTTTGATGTTCTACTTTGTCATACCGTTCTTTATTCCCGAAAGTTTCAACTCCTCAACAATATCCCGCAATTCATCATTTCTAGCATTTTTCAAAGCTGTGGGATCTGCCAATGCCAGAAAAAAACAAATATCCATTTCTACTGTTTTCTACACATTACACAATCAAAGATAAAGTAGCCAATAAGATTGATAATCACTCAATCAATAAGCCCCTAATTGTGTTCATATCCTGGACGACGGCCCCAATTTTGTAACAAACCCGGTAACGGGTTAAAATAACCAGCAGAAATGGAAGACACCTGGACTGGTTTTGCTATTAACAAAACACTTTTTTATTAGTATCTACATAATACAGTAATATAAAACCAGATAAATCAAGCAGGTTAGCAGAGTTTATACACATGTAAGTGTGTAAATATAAAACCCCAAACTTCTTCAAGCTCAGGTGGTACATGATACATTCGTACGATGGTATAGGTATGAAGTCAGTTCAGTTGGTGATCTTGAGTTGAATAGAATTGAGGACAGAGAGAGCAGATTTCTTCTCCAAATAAGCCGATGCCGTCGATCTTTCAATTATCCTCCGAAGTCCTGTTAAAGTCACAAACTGTGAGCACACAAAATGATACTGTCTTCACATGGTAAAGCTATCAACCCAGGCAAGGTTTAAACACACTGATACCCTTCCACCCGTCACTCCTTTTCCAAACTGCGAGCAAAACTCACCCTTTCGTGGGCAGTCAAAGGTCATCCAATGTCTATTTCATTTGTACTCCTGTCTGCGTCTTCCATGTGTCTGTCTGAAAAGCCAGCTGACCTTGTATATATCCCAAACATGCTGTCCATTATTTAGCCCTTTCGTAACCATAGCAACTCACCAGCTGTTTGGTGCACTCTCTCTCTCTCTGTCTCCCTCTCTCTCTCTCTCTCTCTCTCTGAATCAGTGTACACACAGTGTACACGTACCCTGCTAAACTTCAAGTGTTTTATGACAAAAGGGACGCGGTTATACTGGACAGTGGAAGAGGCGACTACAGACATGAATGCTAGAGGATTGCCCGTCAGTGAGATCAAACCGAGGGAAAGCCTGGCAGAGGAATTATCCAGCTCCGCTTGGGAAATAGTGCGTGAATCCAGAAGGCAGGAGCCGGGAGGAGGCTGAGAGAAGTATATCAGGAAGAGACCGGGAATTTCTCAAAGACAGTTCTCGCCCCCTTCAAAGGAGACATAAGGTCCTGCTAACTTTAAAAATGTTGAGAAGCTAAATGGAAGCAAAAGTAGACCGTGATATACCTATCTCGAGAAATATTATAATGTGGAATTTATATTACTTACTTGTTATTCTTTATTCGCTCACTTACTCCTTTTTCCCCACCAAAATGAGAATATATATATATATATGTGTGTGTGTGTGTGTGTGTGTGTGTGTGTGTGTGTGTGTGTGTGTGTGTGTGTGTGTGTGTGTATATATATAGGAGGAGTACACAGGGAAATCTTCTGTGTACAATGGATTTGTGCACTGGCTTTTATGAATACTGCAATGGAGGCCCTCAAGTCACAAGTAGGAGGGGTTACACCCACAGCTAGACATTTCCTCCAGCTTAACGCAGGATCATCTACTAGAGACCTCAGCCTTGGAATCACACGTTGTTTGCCATTCTTGTTATTATCTGCGTTTCTTGGTTCTTATTTGTTCAGGGAGTAGATCGGTTAAGTTTTATTCTACTAATTTCAATGATACATTGACAGATAAATACAGATGTCTAACGACAAAGTAAAATTCATTTCTTTTAATGCCGATGGGTTATTGAATCCAATCAAACGTAATAGAGTTTTATCCAAAATGTAAAAAGAACAAGCCCATATAGTATATTTACAGGAAACTCGTTTTAGTGATAGTGAGCATAGAAAGCTAAAGAGAATGGGATTCACTAATGTGTTTTTCTCCTCATATAAATCGGGACATAGTAGAGAATTTGTTATTCTTATCTCAAGTAAGCTAAATTTTGAAATAGTATTCGAAATGTGAGATAAAGAGGGCAGATGTATTCTGGTAAGGGCGAATATAGAAGGAAATTCAGATACTCTATTGAATATATACGCACCCCCGGGAAGTGATATTGGTTTCTTTCAGAAAATTACTGATATTATGGTAGCAGAAACAGAAGGTCTGATATGTGGGGAGACATAAATTTACAATTACAAACGAAATTAGACTCTTCCAATAGAAAAACCTATGAAACAAAATTCTTATATAAGAAAGTTAATACACGTTTTGAAGATGTTGGTTTAATTGATATATAGAGGGACGTCTTCCCCGACAGAAGGGATTACACTCATTATTCTGCTCCCCATTCTGTAAATACAAGAATAGACTATTTCATTACATTTGGAAAAGACCTTTGGAATTGGGACAATTGGTGTAAGTGACCATGGACCTATATAATAATCTGTTGATTTTGACCTACAACCAAATAATACTATTTGGAAACTAATTCAAGTCGACTCAATGACACGTACTTTTAGGAACAAATTTTAAAAAGAAATTGGTCTCTACTTAGAATTTAATGATAATGGAGAGCTTTCACCTCCCATTTTATGTGATTCTCTGAAGGCTGTCTTAAGAGGGAAAATTGTAGCGATATATTCATATAAGGAAAGGAACTTAGGAATAAAACATTAGAGGAATTACAAAATAGGCTGAAGGAACTGGACAAAAACTCAAATTGAATTTGGCACAGGATACATTAGGGGAAATTAAAAGAATTAGCAATGAAATTAATTGATTGGCAACGCAAGAAATCAGGAAAAATGTAATGTCTCTGAAACAGAGACATTATGAGTGGATCAAAATCTATGAAAATACTGGCGTGTTAACTGAATAAAAAAAGCAGAAAATGCAATTCTTAGAAATGGGGACCCAAGAAAAAATGATTAAAAAATAAGCTAAGCGAAATTCAAGAAGTTTTTGAAGTGTTTTACGAAACTCTATATTCCAAAGTTCCAGGGGGAAGCATAACCCAAATTGACACCTTCTTGAATTCTCTCGAGTTACCCACTTTAAGTGAAGAACAAAATAGAACGATGACTGCTGACATAAATGAAGTTGAATTAAAAGCTGCAATTAGTAGGCTTAAATTAAGCAAGTCACCAGGATCAGATAGGTATATGGCAGAGCGGTACAAAGAATTTAAAAATGAGTTAATTCCTGTTTTCCTCCCCACACTGAAATGGGATCAAAAAAAGGCACCAATGCCACCCAGTTGGAAGGAAGCGATAATCCCGGCTATTCTGAAAGAAGGCAAGGATAAAATGGAATGCGGATCATTTCGACCAATATCCATTCTTAATGTAGATTATAGATTATTTACCTCCATCATGGCCAAACGATTAGAGGAGTTTCTACCCATACAGATACGTAACGATCAGGCAGGATTTATATGACAATGCCAGACACAAGACAATATACGAAGGACACTTCACATTATGGATCATATCCAAAAAAATAAAATCGAAAGAATAGTGATAAGCCTGGACGCTGAAAAGGCATTTGATTCAGTTATTTGGAATTTTCTTTACAAGAGTTTTGCATAGATTTGGTATCCAAGACACAATTATTAAAACTATACAGACACTATATGACAATGCTACTGCTAGGATTAAAATCAATGGATATTTATCAAATAGTCTTACTCTAGAAAGGGGCACGAGACAGGGTTGTGCATGGTCACTGCTATCTTCGCATTATATCTGGCACCAATAGCTCAATACATCAGACAAAATAAAGAGTTCAGGGGAATTACTATTAAAGGGACAGAGCATAAATTGGCTTGTTACGCAGATGACATTTTGATCTATCTAGGGCAACCAACATACTCTTTACCTAAATTGATGCAATCTTTTGAACAATATGGTCAATTATCAAGATAGATAAAAAACAATTACTTTCATATTACTATAGCCCACCAAGAGAAATTGAAAGGAGATATCCCTGGGCATATCACACAGAGTCTTTCAAATAATTGGGCATCATTATGCCCAAAGATTTGCCAAAGCCATCAGAATGTACTTATCAGCCTTTATATAAAAAAATTAAGGGAGATATGGCAAGATGGAACTGATTCCTTTTTACAGTCTCTGTTCAAGGATTGAGTCTAATAAAATGAATATACTGCCCAGACTGTTATATCTCTGTTATACCCTACCAATAGAGATTAATCAGAATCAATTCAATGAATGGAACAAGATGTTATCAAGGTATATTTGGAAGGGTAAAAGGCTTAGAGTTCATCTCAAAAATTTACATTTATCAAAGCAAAAGTGGGGATGGGGCCTACCGTCTCTTTGAGATTATTATTCTACAGCACAGTTGAGAGCTGTGACATGCTGGTCCAACCCATCATATGACGCTCAATGGAAAAACATTAAGGAGTGGGTACTTCCCATGACCATACAAGCAATTTTGGCTGATACCAACCTGCAAAGGTACATAAATACTATTAATAACCCATGGATGAAATTGACTCTTAAAATATGGAAAACTACTATAAAAGAATATAATCTAGAGAGAGAGAGAGATTGCAATTCTTAAATGGCGTGTATATGACTCGGATTTTAAACCAAATAAATTCGATGCTAGATTTACGGACTGGACAGCTAAAGAAATAACAGTTCTTTGCAACATAATGAAAGAAGGAACATTGTTCAGTTTTGAAATGCTTAAAGAGAAACACTTATTTGAAAAACAAGATTTTTATCGGTATTTACAGATGCGACAATATGTTAATAAGACGTTTAAAAACGTAACCAAGGCAAGTACATACTTGATAGAGCTATTTAGATAAGCATGTAATTCAGATAACGGTAGTAGAATCATTTCAAGCAGGTATAAGGGGTTGTCAAATCGTAAAACACATTCGACTGCATACATTAAAACAAATTGGGTAAAGGAAGGAGGGATAATTATATCTGAGGAAGAATGGACAATAATATGGAGGTATCAATGGAAGTGTACCAGTTCACAGAAATGGAGGAAATTGGATAGAAAACTTGATAAGATATTTTATTACACCCTCTCAGAAATACCATTATGATAGTAACCATCTTACTAATTTTCAGATTTCTAAACCAGTTAAGCTCCAATGCGGAACCAGACAAGGATGTCTGCCGAGTCCTTTGCTTTTTGATTTTATGTTAGAGCCTTTAGCAATTGCCTTTCGAGGGTCTAAAGATATAACTGGTACCTTAAGGAAAGGTACTATTCATAAAGTCTCGCTTTATACCAATGACCTATTGCTTTTTATATCTAATGTCACTACTTCTTTGCCTTCTATGGAGTCAATAATTAGTTTATTGAATAACTTTAGTCAGTTTTCAGGATATAAATTGAATTTACATAAGAATGATTTGTTCTCTTGAAACAATTTGATACTAACTGATATTAAACTGATAGCTGATAATAAACTTCGTTTTAAAATTATAGGAAAACAATTTACATACTTAGGCGTAACCATCACTAAGAACTACAAATATCTATTCAAAGAAAAATGTTTAACCTTAATGAATTATGTGAAAAAGACTCGTTCTTATTGGTCGCCTTTTTCTTTATCATTGATTGGTCGAATTAATTCTATAGAAATGAATATTTAAGCTGAATTTATATACCTCTTTCAAGCCGTACATGTTTTCATCCCTAAGTCATTTTTGATTCTCTAGATTCGATTCTTTCTTCCTATATATGGAAGAACAGAAAATCCCGATTAAACAAAACCCACCTCCAAAAACCAAAATGAATGTTGGCCTTGTTTCACCTAATTTTAGGTTATATTATTGGGCAATTAACATACGAAATCTTACGTTCTGGTTATATTATATTAATAGTGAGGATTGTCTAATATGGGTCTTTTTGGATGTTAATTGTGTTACGAAATTTTCTATTATTTATCTTCTTGGATCCGCTCTTCCTTTATCTGTAATTAAATTAACTGACAGTTTGGTGGTTAAATACGCTTTGAGGATCTGGCTACAGTTAAAATCATTTCGATTTATCGAGACCCTCTCTTTCTGGTCCTATTTATTTCTTATTTTTTAAACCATCTGCAACCGATCTGCTTTTTAGAGAATGGGGTAGACTAGGCATCAAACGATTTCAGGATCTGTTTGTTGGAGGGAATCTTTCTTCTTTTGAGCAGCTTTCAGTGAAATATAACATCAAATACCCACTTTTTTCGATATCTACAGATTTCAGATTTTTGTTAAGATCTAAACTACATATATTTCCTACTAGCCCAGATAAGAACATAATAGATGTAATTTTTAATTTGAAACCTTTAAAAATGGCTCAATGTCTTATATTTATGGTCTGTTGTCGGGAATGAGAATGGCTTCTTTAGATAAAATTTAAAAAAAAAAGATTGGGAAAAGGATCACCAGACTTCATCATCTGATGAGATCGGGAGGGTTATTTTCAAAATGGTTAATTCTTCATCATTATATGCTCGTCATTCCCTCTACAATTTAAAGTAGTACACAGCGCTCATATGTCTAAAGACAAACTCTCTCGTTATATTGCAGAGATATCTCCTTATTGTGACAGATGTAATAATGGAGAGGGTTCATTAATTCATATATTTTGGTCATGTCCGAGTCTTGAAAAATATTGGAAAGATGTATTCCAAACTTTTACTGCACGTTTTAAAGTTAGTTGTGCTCGTAATCCTTTGACTGCCTTATTTGGTATTATTGTGGAAAGAGTTATAATTTTGGAACCTTCTCATTCGTGGGTACTGGCTTTTATTTCTCTTCTGGCGAGGAGGGCGATGTTGATTAAATGGAAGGAGGTTGCCCCCCCCCCCACCTAGACATGCTCAACGGTTATCTGATGTTATGTCATGTTTCAATCTAGAGAAGATTCGTTGTTCGTTTTCCGATTCTAACCAAGATTTTAAAACATTGTGGGGACCCTTCATAAGTATTTTAAAAATCTTCGGATTGTTATTAAAATATAGATCTGGGCTAGTATTATAAAGCACTATATGGTAAAGTATTTTTTTTCCTCTAGATGTTTTAACCAACCAGCTTTGCCTTGGTAGGAGTATAGATTTTAAAAATAATATAATTAACCATACTATTGTATTTTATCATTCAGTTTATTTTATTTGATTGATCATCATTATAGGATACCTTGACTGTATCAGTGTGATTTTTTTATACACTGCATTTTGTGCTATCTTATTTTGATTTATAATACGTATCCTTATGAATTATGTATTTGTGTATATGAAACTTAATAAAAAAGTATTGGAAAAATAAAGAAAGAATAAATGCACCATGTCTGTCCCTCCGTCTAATCCTTCTTCTATTCAGATTTGTCGACCCCTGCTTTTGACTGTATTCTGTCATTTCTGTTTGTGCCCTCCTCTTACTCTGTCTCCGCCCTTCGTCCAACAATCATTTTCAAAGTGTTCCGTCTTCTGAAAGTATTGAGCTATGTTCACTACTGATAGTTATTTGCAAGCACAGTTATTTTTTCCACAGTTATAACACTCGACACGTTCCTAATTTTCTACCGGGCTGACTTTAGACACAGTACGCTGTTAAGTTTCAGCTTTCCTGGTCGAGATCGGTATCTCATTGAACGTGTTTACCAATGGTGTAATCACTCATCCAGTATTCTCCTTCACTAAGGGTCCATTCACCACTGCAGCAACTTTTCAAAAGTATTATCATTTCTATGGGATTCTGCAGGAGAAAGTATGTGGGACTAACGAAAGTCATTCTCCCAGAGTAAGATCAACTTTGAAGTTAATACCACTGCCCGGGTCCCAGCTGATTCTGCGCTCACCTCCCAGGAAGTGCGAGGGTATACCTTGTTGAGGCCAGGGGAATTAGTCTATCGTCCTTCGTTTGCATAAACACAGCAAGGAGATCATCCTCTGTGCTCAGATTACGGTTTCTAGCCTCACTACTGCTTTGCTTTATTTCAATATACTTTGTGCCTGTCTCCTCAGTAAATACTGATGCAAAAATATCCATTTTTCTCCCCGATCTATTTTTTGTGCATGCAGAAATGACCGATTTTATCATGAAGTGAATTATTTTATTAGTCTTGTGGTTCTCCTGCACTTGCTGTTTTAGAGCAAGCCCGTGCCTTTACTTTAACCCTGCTGATTTAGCCCTTACTCCTACTCCCCAATTGATAAATATACCTCTATACTATTTAAAACAACGGAAACTCGGATTATTGAGCTGCTGTCCTCATTCTACTATAACACGCGATTCGCCTAGCGGCTTGACCTAGGGGTTATAACCTGCCCCCCACCCCCCGGCCCGGCGAAACGAAAAAAAAATCTCGTTTGGGTGGATACTGCCCGTCGTGTCCCCGTTACAAACCAGTACCCCGAAATAACAAACAGTAGACAATATGCGATTAAATGATTACGTTTTATAACTCGTACTTTGACTATGTGTTTAGTAGAGGAAAAAAATACAGAAGAAAAAGGGCGCCAATCTTATTAAACAGTCTGTGCACAATCGTTGGAGCTCACTCAGCAAGATCTTCTTTTCACCATTCGATCTCCTCCGAGGTTCGCCGACGTCCGGACTCCAGCTCGGAGGTCATCCTGTCGCAGCTCTCCATTCGCGTCTTCTCTCTTCATCTCCCTCGCGCTTTCTGGCAAAAACCCGCGAAACCAACAGCTTCCAGACAGGGCAACAGAATCCTGATTGGCTAGCATGCATAAATATATCGAGCCATAACCCAAACATTTTTTGCTACAGAGAAACCATTACATCAGCCTTAGCAGTGAAATATTACAAAGAAGTCATTACACTACTATGGCTAAGCTATCATAATTTCACTGCAAAGTCTATGATCTAAGATTACGCTCCGTTCCTGCAATAATCTTTGGATTGAAATAGAACTCAGAATATTAATGAGACATGTTGAATCATTTGGTTTCTGTCTTTGTATGAGGGCTGTATATCTATTTCGTCACCAACACTCCAGAAGCGACTCTGGCATTTTGGTTCTCGTCCCCTTTTAACTGCATCGTAAACCCCTGAAACAGCTCCAGCAATATTTACCGCAACACCATTGCGCCCCCCCCCCCCAGTTGACGTGCAAAGTATCCCATTCATAAAGGTCCCATACTCCATCGAAGAGACTGTCTGGTCCAAACATCTGAAGCCACCCCAGCCCGTCCAACAATCGCACGATCTACTAAGCCACTTAGTACACAAATAATCTAGTCATTTGTAGCATTTTCAGTGCGTTGCAACTGTGCCGGTCCTGAAACGAATACCGTGGAGGTTCTGTCGTTTACCTTAGCATCAAATCGATGAGCTCACACATTGCAGGATATCCTCACTCTTTTTTGCCCATGTTCTTGCAACCGAAATGGTAAACAACCTTTGGTTCTTCAACACCAGCCCCACAACTACGCTCATAGCGCTATAGACGCGGTCCGAGGTGTCCCTGATCATCGCGTCAGGGAGGCAACATACCATCTGAGAATCTTCTTCTCAGAACCTCATGTGTGTTCCACTAGCTATGGAATCCTCTCCTCTTCTCACCTTCCTTTCAGTCTCACAGAACCTCACTAAATGCCGTAGCTCTGAATACTGCATTAGAGTCCCCAGACCCGATACTAACTAGGACACATATATGTTATTAACGGCAATGGCCACAGGTTTACCAACAGTGACTGTCTTTACCCTTTACCTCTCAGAAAGGACACGCAATTACTTATGCCCTACACTTTAGGTTTATATATATATATCTGGTTTTATTACCCCACAAAATGATGAATTTATAATGAAAGGAATGGAGAAAAAATTCGCAGGGATAATCAGTTATTGGTGAGAATTATAACGAGAGATTAAGTAGATTAGATTTATTTTACGAGAGTGTAGAAAAACAGGAGCTAACATTTGAACAAGATAAAGCAGGATCACCGCCAGAGGACTATAGAAATGGGATCAAGGCATAAAAATAGAAGATTGCTAACTTGACATTGGAACGAGGAGAAACGACTTCACTCGCATTGTGCAGAAACAATGTCAGTTCTCCTCCTCGGAGGTATCTGGAGGCCTATGCTTTTAAAATGCTTATGAAAAGATTATTGAAATAGAGATATAACAACTATCGACTTGGGGTGGCAAGTTTTTCTGGTCCAACAACTGCATGCCGACAGTAAAACATATTTCCGCCATTTAAACGATTCAGTGAACCGGTTGTTGTGGAATCGAAATCAATACATGATTCCGTCAGGATTCCGTCATTCTTTTCCATAGTTCGAATATAGTAATCTGTCACATTCAGAATAATCCACTTCTTTCATTTGTCTTCGAGGATGTTTCAAAGTAACCTTCAATCCCAGGTATTGAGGCCATTTCATCTTTCATTCACTTATCATATCAAATTTATTTATCAAACTTATTGCATACCTCTCCTGACTTACTGGTGAACTGCTGGGTGTCCTATGCATTTTCTGTGTTTACTTCCGCTTTCCAGCATATGCAGCATCTTACGAGTCTGCCAGGCTGTGCATTTCTGAGGAGTGAGGTTTAGTTTAACCGGAAGGCGGTATGCTTCCCTTCAGCAGGCAATGAATTCATCATCGGCGCTGGGAAACAGTGCTGAAGGTGTACAGTGCGGTGGTTAGGCCGCATTTGTATCAATGTAAATCATCATGTTTGGCACGTTGCATTAAGAATATGGTGGCAAGTGAGAGCGCAAACTGATTCATAAATAGCATGGGATGCAAGGCCGTAGTTGCGATGGAAGACTGGAGCGTCTGGATTTATAGTCCATGATGACTATGTGCTAACCTTACAAAAGTTAGAAAATTATGGGGAATGTACATAGAATTGCTAATCTCTACATTAACGGAGCGTTTTCTCCTCCATGATAAGAGAATCAATAGCTATGGTGACAGCGGCGAACTTTAAAGGGAATCTGAAGGGTTCGGTGATGGTGATCTGGAATGAGCTAACTGTGAATGTGGTATTGGAATCGTGTTCGGAATCAGATTTATTACTGACGTCATCTGCGAGATGTTTTGTTTTGCTGTAGTGTATCTAAATACCCCAATATAACGTAATTTGAAAGGGTCGGATAGGAAATGCATGGACGGAATAGTGAATCAATGGGGGATTAGCGCAGGCGGCCTCACGATGTACATGGACGAGATATAACAGACGAAATAATTTCTGGTCTGCTCGGTTCTATCAATCGATAAAACGAGGAAATTTGTTTGGCAGAAAGAAAACATGTTGGAACAATAATGTTCGTCGCACAAGCTCAGATGTTTTTCTTGGTTTAAGCAATGTCAATGTCAGAGAAGTGTCGATGGCAGCGAATCTAACTTCAATTTATTTCTTTGTTTATTGAGATAAAGCGTGGACAAGGCCGTTCCATTCACACGAGCCCCACCGCTAGATGCCCCCCGATGTAATCCTAGTCTAATCACGTGAGAATTATTCAATGAGCAATTAATCTATCTAACCTCTTTTAGTAAATAATTTAGAAAAGAGTCTGAAAGGATATGTCACTATTCTCTTCAGCTCCTCTCTGAATTTCCTCTGAGTCAGAGCATAAACAGCAGTGTTGGTACAAGTTCCAAGATAGAACAGCATGACACCTGCCCGGTCAGCGATAATGACGGGGTGGTTATAACTCGGATAAGCATGCCTGTTGGAAACTTCCATCAGTAGGAAAACGGATACCTTCGTCAGCCACAGCAATATAAAGCTCCCCGACACCACAAACAGCAGGATGATGGACCTCCTCCTTTGAGCCAACTCGGGGTCCGATCGCTGAACCCCGTTGTTGGGCCCTTTGAGTCCCCTACGAGCTCGATTTGCCAGCACTATGTGCCTGACAGTCGTTACATTGAGAATCAGGATCAGTAAGTAGGGGATCAGTGGGTTCAGCAGGTGGTGAATCCAGAAAAATGCCACCCAACCAGGCAAACTGAAGAATTCCAGTTTGATGACGCAGCCCCAGGGAATTCCATTATAGAAGCCGTAAGGTTCCAATCCGAAATAAAAAGGTATATTCCTTAAAACGCTCAGCGCAGTCACAGTGGTTATAACTATCGCCGCTGTCTTTGCAGTGCAATATTTTACTTTCAAGTTGTGACAGCAAATTGCCACGAATCGATCAACGGTGAACGCGATTGTCAGCCAAACAGAACAGTCTATTGTCACGTAGCCCAGTAGAGAACTGGTGCTACAAACAGTTGTGTAGAACCAGAACATGGCTGGGAAAAGTCTGTGAAGAAACCTTTTGACTATTATACAGAAGATAACGACCAGTAGGTCTGCTGTTGCCATGGAGATCAGGTAGGCAGAAACTCCTTTGGAGAGATCGCTGTTTCTCTTCGAGAGAATCGCAATCGTCATGGAGTTAGCTGTGGAAGAAAACGAACATGCTACGTCAGAAAGTGACTTCTTACGCGTAGTTAATTGTCTGTAAATGAATTACCACGAATTGAGCAGTAATTTATTTTTACTGCATTTCTCTCTATTGACTGAGATGAGATTTCACATGCACACAATTCTAATACAGGTGATAAAGTAATAATAGTAACTTCATTTATTGACCACTTTATGCTATTTCAGAAAACGACTTCGTACTCCAGTAAACTTATGTGAATGAATTACCAACGAATTCAGGGATAATTTATTTTTTACTGGATTCCCCTTTAATTTGAGATTATTTCACATATACTAATTCCAATATGGATGATAAAAATAATAATAGTAACTTTATTTATTGACCTATTTTTACACGATTTTCATACAGCCGATACTCTAACAATGCTTTACAACGATATAAGAGTACAAACATGAAAAAAATAACATAAAATTTAAAAAGTTGAAAATAAAATAGAAAAATAAGGCAGCTGAAATCCTAGTCATTAAACCGATTCTGAGCTGGCTTTTCAAAATGTGGACTGAGTCAGTCTACCTGAAAATTTTAGGTATTGAATTCCAAAGTTGAGGAAAGTACAAAGGTTGATTGATAAGTTTGTGTCCTAAGGTAGAAGGAGTCACTTTTAGAAAACCTAGTACATTTATTTTTCAACGTCGTTCCCTCCTACATTTAAACACTTACTCCACTGGTCCTGGAGCACTCGGATTTTGGACCTCCAGAAAGTGTCCACAACAGGGTTGATTGATAGGTTCGTGGCTTAAGGTAGAAGGAGATGAGTTATACAGCTTTCGTTATAAGCACATGTAGCTCAACTCTTTCCGTGATTATGTAGCAAATTTGAAGTTAATAACTCATCAGTTAATAACTCATTGGGGTGATTGATTGGTTCGTGGCCTAAGATAGAAGGAAATGTGTTATGCAGCTATCAATGTGACCACGATTACTGTAACCAATCCTCGGTTTTGCCATAATTTCTATGCCAAAAAGAGTAGGGGATTCATCGACCATATGACCAAAAGGAGCTACACAAGGGTAAATTAATTGGTTTTAATTTTAATATAGCCGTCGTATCCATTATGAGATATTTACGAATGCACAGCGCCAGCTCTGTATCCCACCAACAATCAGCGGAAGAGATCAACGTTAAATCCTATGTTCTGATCAGAATATGCCTTAAAATTGATCTCCTTCCCCCTCGCTGGTCATACCTATACAGAATGGAAACAGGGTTTCAGAACCGTCACGTTTATGTTAACTAACATGTACCCATCTATATCAATCGCATCTCCAACGCTTCATCTCCTATGCCCCTGTGAATTGTGGTCCACTAAATATTCATTATGATGTGTGTACGTCAGCCTGCCGGATCCTCTCAGGCAATGTCCCCCAAAACTACAGCTATCAGCTTGGCGGCTAAGATATACCTTACGATCGTTCGAAATATTTTAGTCTTTACAGAATCATACCTCTAATTGTTGACTCAAAGAATATGGATTAAATGGTCTTTTCACTATCTTACATATGCCTCTCAGAATCTCGTACACCTCTGCTCGGAAACCCAATTCTTCCCATGCCATTAAATTAAATGCAGCCCATCCAGTCTCTCGTCAATAAAATATTAAATTCCAAGAGATGTCATAATAAATATGTTCTACTCGCTCTCTCGTGAAGTAAAATTGCTACTAAAATGTGGAGACGAAAAATGCGCAGAATATTCCATACGGAACGTCATCATTGCTTTATAACTCCCGTGCTCTTATTCTGCCTCGCCTGTTTCCTCCGGGACCTTATCCAGGTCAGGGAGCTTTGGACTTATAGCACAAGGCCTCTCATCTATTTAGTACACCCCGTGACTCACGGTATACTTCCTGCCATCATTTGACCTCCCTTCGTGCGGGCTATTCACGCCATCTTCAGTAGCATTGAGCTTTCATACTGTCAGTGTGGATTGAAACACATACTGTCATGCTCTATTAATCGTGCGAATCCACTTACCCAGGACGCCGACGATTGCCAGACAACTGTTGAAATAGAATTCGATTTGAAGGATTATAGGCTTATTCATTTTTGCTAAGACTCTGCAGGTTTCCTCGCGGGGCTCCCAGTGTAAATCGTGTCGAGACAAGCGCCTTATAAATCCTAGATGGAAATCCTGCAGAATCCTTGACGTTTTCTTTGAGGTCAACAAATTAAATTGATTTAATCAGGCAGTGCCAATGACATCCCACATTCCCTCAGTGCCAAGGGATTCCCTATTGCAATAATCCAATTTGGGAGGAAATCCGCAGAGAACTACACTTTTTCCAATAACACATTGCTCAATATTTTTTTTCTCTTTTAATACAAATCGGCTTCAAGCGACGTCGGATAATTTATGTTGGATTGACACAAGCCAAATTTTAGCTTGCATTCCATTACACATATTTGGAGAGAGGTATAGAAAATTTGAGGTTCTGATAGGCTGGACTGCACAAAATGTTTGCATTTGCCAAAGCCATATATTGATTTATTGCAGTCCACAATAGATTCCGAAGGGATCTGAGGAAACTCTTCGCAATCCAGAAGGTACCGAGATCGGAAAATGCTCTGCACACGAGAGAAGAAAGTCATTGACAACACTTAATTGACTGAAGAACTTATGAATGCATAGGAAATAAAAGACTACAGTGTGTCGAGGAAACTAGAATTACTGAAATTGATTTGGTGGCCGATTGCCATGTTTCAAAATGATATTCAGCTCTATTTCCAAAATACAATTCGCCTGACGCTTTCAGGGAAGAACTTATCCCCATCACCGCATATGAATAACCAAAACTGCAATTTACTCTCTACATTCTGGAACTTATGCTAGGCTGAATGTTAGGATAGAGATGAAAATAAAAGGGTAATGCAAAGAACTGTCATAACCGCTGACTATGCTTCGTAAACCGTTCCCTCTCGCAGACCGGCAGCTGAAAGAAGATAGCCATCACACACGTGAGAATGCATAATCCAATCATTTGGGTTCTTGGCGGTTGTATTGAACTCTCTTCTTGACTTTCACAAAGCCATGTTGACTGTTCCTAATCATATTATGCCTCTCCAAGCGTTCATAAATCCTGCCTCTCAGGATTCTCTCAATCAGCCTATCACCCACTGAAGTAAGTCTCACTGGTCTATAATACCCAGTAGAAAGAGTTAATTGTACCAAAGATGTAAAATTCAAATGACGGCAGAGCAGAGTGATTGATGTTTCTGGGAATAGTTCACAAGGTGCAGGACAGCTATATCCCACTGAAGAATTTCGCAAATGGAGGGAGTTGGTAACCATGACTGACAAGGGAAGTGAAGGACAGCATGAAAGCAAAGAAACGAGAATACTACGCAGCAAGAGTAACTGGAACGGTGGTTGGATGATTGGGAAGTTTTAAAAATTCAACAAAAGACTGCTGAAAAAAACCGTAAGAAGGGAAAGATGAATTATGAGGGAAAACTACCCTGTAATATAAAACAGGATACTAGAAGTATTTTCTGCTATATAATGAGTAATGAGGGGCGAGAACTGACATTGGACCAATGGAAAATGATGCCGGTGAGTTAGTAGTGAGAGACACAGAAATGATGGATGAACTTAATCAGTAATTTGCATCTGTGTTCACTGTGCCAGAGGTCCGTGAGTGTCAGGGAACAAGACTGAGTGTCATTGCTAGTTCAAAGGAAAAATAGAGGTAAACTGAAATGTCTTAAGGTGGGTGAGTCCCCAGATGGACTACATAGCACAGCTCTGAAAGAGGTTGCTGATAAGATAGCACATGTATCGGTTATGATCTTCAAGAATCACTTGATTTCGGCATGGTTCTGGAGGACTGGAAATTTGCAACTATCACTCCACTCTTTAAGAAGAGAGGAAGGCAAAAGAAACAAATTTATAGGCCAGTTAGCCTACCTTATGTGGTTGGGAAAGTGCTGGAGTCCATTACTAAGAATGACTTTTCACCATACCTAGATACCAATGATAAAATAACTCAAAGTCAGCATGGTTTCTTTAAAGGGAAATATTGCCTGGCAAATCTTTAGAGCTTTTCGAGGACATAATAAGCTGGGTGGACAAAGGAGAAGGAGTGGGTGTCAGTTACATGGATTTTCAGAAGGCCTTTGATGAAGTCTCACACATGGGGGTTTTCATCAATGCCTTTTCAAACCCCAGTATTACAACCTTGAAATCTGTTTGATCCTAAAAGCCTTCCATAAGACCTTAAGACAGAGAGACAGAATTAGGCCATTCAGTCCATCAGATCTTTTCCACCATTCCATCATGGCTGAGCCTGAATACCACTCAACCATACACACCTGCCTTCTCGCCATATCATTTGATGCCCTGACTGATCAAGAAATGATCAACTTCCACCTTAAGTATATACACGGACATGGCCTCCAGAACAGTCTGTGGCAGAGTATTACACAGATTCACCTCTTTTTGGCTAAAATAATTCGTCCTTACCTCCGTTCTAAAAGGTGGCCTTTCAATTTTGGGGTTGTGCCCAGTAGTTCTAGATACACCCGCTAGATGAAAGATCTTCTTCACATCCGCCCTGCCTAGATCTTTCAACTGTCGATAGGTTTCAATGTGATCCTCCCCCCCCCCTTATATTCCTCTAAATTCAAATGAGTACAGGCCCAAAGCTGCCAAACGCTCCTCATAGAAACATAGAAAACTTAATAAAGCACACTACCCACAACACCTCCAACCTTTGTGTCATCATCAAACTTACTAATAATTATTACATATTCTTGGAATATTCCATGAACTTCCCCTGGACTCTCTCCAATGACAACTTATTCTTTCTGTGATATGGGACCGAAACTGTTGACAATACTCCTCGTGCAGCCTGACTAGTGCCTTGTATAGTCACAGCATTATCTCCCTACTACTATATTCTATTCCCCTGACATAAATGCCAGCATTGCACTTGGCTTCTTTACCACAGCCTCGGCCTTTACCTTAAACATCAGGGAGTCTTACATGTGGACATCTAAGTCCTTCTGCACCTCTGATGCTTTAACCATGATCCCATTTAGATAATAGTCGGCACTATTGTTTCCTTTACAAAAGTTTAATCCATCTGCCACTCTTTTGACTAATCTTCCAAATTGCCTAATTCCTGCTACAATCTCATTGCTTCTTGAGCGCTGCCTACACATTCACCTGTCTTCTATCAGCTACAAATATTGCCATAAAGCCATCAGTTCCATTATATAAATCATTGAGAAACAATGTGAAAAGTAATGATCCCAATGCTGACTCCGGAAGTATACCATCGTCACTGGCAACCAACAAGAAACATCTCCTTTTATCCCCACTCTCTCTCTACTCCTGTCAGTCAATGCTCTGTCCATGCCAGTGCCTTTCCTGTAATGCCATAATTTTTATCTTGTTAGTCACTATCATCTGTGGCACTTTCTCAAATGTCTTCTAAAATCCTAGTAAAAGATAACCACAGCCTTTTCTTTGTCCACCTTGCTTGTTACTTCCTCAAAGAACTCTAACCAATTGGTCAGGCAATATTTACCTTTATAGAAACTATACTGACTTTGACTTATTTTATAATTAGTCTTCAAGGACCCTGAAATCTCATCCTTAATAATAGACTCCAGTAGTTTTTCAACCACTGAGAGTAGGAGAGCTGGCCTATAATTTCCTTTCTTTTGAATCCCCCCCCCCTTCCGAAAGAGTTGAATAATATTCGCAATCTTCCAGTCCTCTGGGATCATGGCAGAATCAAATGATTCTTGAAAGATCATGACCAATGCATCTGTTACCCCTTCAGCGAGTTCTCTCAGGACTCTGAGATGTACTCCATCTGGTCCAGGCGACTTATCCAACTTTGAGTACTTTGAGTTTGCCTCCCACTTTTTCCTTTGTAATTGCAATGGCACCATCTCCTGCTTCCTGACACTCACGGACATCTAGAACACCGCTAGTGTCTTTCTTAGTGAAGACTTTTGTAGATTACTCATTAAGTTCATCTGCTATTTCTTTACTTCCCCCCACCCCTGCCGCATTACCACCTCACTAGCATCATTTTCCAGCAGTCAGCACGATATGAAGGTCCTGTAATGCGCAGAAGATTTTCTATGTTCTATTCTGTTAGTTGCATAGCTCAGGATAAAAAAAGTTCTGGGGAAAATAGATCGGGAGGGATCAGACTTACAGCCGGTACATCACTTTCCACAACTTCGATGGTAATGCAGACTGAGAAAAAGAAGAAGTAACACATAGCATCTGAAGGCAGTCACCTCGGCCTGAATGTGAAGCGAGTGTGGGCTCTTTCAGTTTTTGGGACCACGATCTACAGGACGAAACGGAAAGGGGTGGGAAGAGGAGATACCTTTCCAGTCATTCAAACAGAAGCCACCCGAACCCTCCTCTGTATCAATCACAGCGTCTGAGAGATTAATTGTCAAGATTCTGACAATCTTTTGATGTGACATGGAGTATGAAAGCTGCCTGTGATACAGATACATTTTAATCTCTAGCATCTCTAACTAGAGAAAAACCACGGCTGAATTTCATATGTCAGAGAACAGAGGGCTGTGATGATGCTGCGAGAAAGTATCTCATTACACCTCTGCTTCTGATAATGGCCCACAATGATGTGCTGACATTTTACCCTGCTCCAAGATCAATGTAACTCTTCCTTCCCACAGAGTCCCGCAGTTTTCTTTCATTCATGTACCTATCTAAGAGTCACTTAACTGCTGCCAATATATCCGCCTCTACCACTACCTTGGCAGCGCGTACCATGCATCCAGCGCTAGCAGTATAATAAAAACAACAACCTCTGACATTTCCACTGTAATTTCCCCCAGACAAGTTAAAAATATGTCCTATCGTGTTCAACATTGTCACTCTGGGGGAAAATAGCGATGATCTGTGCTTTTTATCAGCTTAAAATTCTCCGTGCAGTCAACTCGCTCCCTTCTACATTCCAAAGAGAAGAGCCCCAACTCGCTCATCTTTTCCTCATACGACATACTTCCCAATCCATGCAGCTTCCTCGTACATGTTCCTAATGCAAAGTCGCTATTTACTACCTTAATAGGGCGGAACTTAGGAGGATGATAGCGCCTAACCGCGACTCCTTTGCTTTCATTTTCGGAAACAGCTATATTTCTATCTTTGCTATCACTATTTTTCAGTTTCAGGGTTATTTTGAAGACCCTGACCTGGCGTTACACGCTGAATTCGGTTGTTTGCGGAAATAGGACGCGCTCTCGGAGGATCGAGACGGAGGATCGGAGGAAGTGAAAGCAGCGAATTGCTTTCTGGCTGTGTGTGCAGACACGCGAATTGTTGGAGCACAGAGCTCGGATTAAACGATTAAACAGACTTTTGTAAAAGCATAAATCAGCCCGAGTTCTTTTGTTATATCTTCCCTCTTGCTGTGAAATGGGGACTCCTCTTTTTCCTTTATTAGGTAGAGAGAGAGAGAGAGCTTGCAGTATGTCGAATTATCGGGTGAATAAGTACCCTTTGGAAACTACAAGTCTCTATCTTTCTTGATGCTTTGCTGCAGGCTTGAATGCTCAGTGGAGTTAACATTGTTCTTTTGCTGCTGGGTGGTTGTTGCCTTGCTGCTTCTTATGATGGGAGGGGAGAGCTGCGGGGGGCTTTGGTGTTCTAACGTTTAACAGTCACTTATTCTTCGGGCTGCTCATCTGTTTTCATGGATGCTTGCGAAGATAAAGAATGTCAAGATGTATATTGTATACACTTCCCTGACTTTAAATGTACCGAATGAACTTTTTTTGGAGGGGTGGGCATTTCTTGCAAAATAAATAAATGCGATAGGACTTTACAAAAACTATACACAATAACATATGAAGTGTACGATGGCATTTGACCTGAGCTCATCTAAATCCGTATGTGTGCAGAGTCATTAGAACACTGGACAAACCACGCACTCCTGAAGTGTGCTTGTGTTGATTATCACTAGGAAAGGATACAAGTACCGATCCTTACTGAATGTGGTCTTCCAAGGAGGATTCAAGAATCTATGTCTTAACCCGGGAATGTGTGATCTGACGCTAGGGATGGAGCTTCACTCTGTGTCTGACCAGCTCAAGTCAAGAAACATTGCATCTATGTCTGTAAACCCATAGCAATGGCAATTCAACAAGATGTGTGTGGGACACCAGTGGTGTTGAAGAAGAAAGACTTTCGTGCTTCAAGTTCCTGTGAGTAAACAACAGCAACAGCCTGTCCTATTCTAAACATAAAAACATCATGGCCAAGTAAACACAACAGAGTCTTTCTCCAGGTCTGAGGAATCCCGGCATTTTTCAGGCGACCTTCAGTAACTCTTAAAAAAGTACATAGAAGGCACATGTCTATATTCAAGCAACACACACAAAATGCCGGTGGAACGCAGCAGGCCAGGCAGCATCTATAGGAAGAAGTACAGTCGACGTTTTGGGCCGAGACCCTTCGTCAGGACTAAAGATAGTAAGAGAATTGAAAGTATGAGGGGGAGGGGGAGTTCTGAGATGTTAGGAGAAGTCAGGAGGGGGTGTGGTGAAGCTAAGAGTTGGAAAGGTGATTGCAAAAGGATGTAGAGCTGGAAAGGATCATGGGACGGGAGGCCTAGGGAGAAAGAAAGTGTGTGGGGGGGGGGGTGAGCACCAGAGGGAGACGGAGAACAGGCAAAGAGTGATGGGCAGAGAGAGAGAGTAAAAAAGGAAGGGAGGGAAAATAAATAAATCAGGGATGGGGTGAGAAGAGGAGGAGGGCCATTAACGGAAGTCAAAGAAATCAATGTTCATGCCATCAGGTTGCAGGCTACCCAGACGGAATATAAGGTGTTCTTCCTCCAACCTGAGTGTGGCTTCATCTTGACAGTGGAGGAGGAATATGGAGGACAGTGGATAAACATATCAGAATGGAAGTGGGACGTGGAATTAAAATGTGTGGCCACTGGGAGACCCTGCTTTCTGTGGTGGATAGAGCATAGGTGTTCAGCGAAACAATCTCCCAGTCTGCGTCGGGTCTCAATAATATATAAAAGGCCACACCGGGAACACCGGACACAGTATACCATACCAGCCGACTCACATATGAAGTGTCAACTCACCTGGAAGGACTTTCTTGAACTCTGAATTGTGGTGAGGGAGTAAGTGTAAGGGCAGGTTTGGCACTTGTTCCACTTACAAGGATAAATGCCAGAAGGGAGATCGGTGGGGAGGGATGGGGGGGGGGGGGCAACGAATGGACAAGGGAGTTGCGTAGCGAGCGATCCCTACGGAAAGCAGAAAGGAGGGGGGAGTGGAATTTGTGCTTGGTAATGGGATCCCGTTGGAGGTGGCGGAAGTTACGGAGAATAATGTGTTGGACCCGGTGGCTGGTGGGGTGGTAGGTGAGTACAAGGGGAACCCTATCCCGAGTGGGGTGGCGGGTGGATGGGGTGAGAGCAGATGTGCGTGAAATGTGAGTGATACATTTGAGAGCAGTATTGATAGTGGAGGAAAGGAAGCCCCTTTGTTTAAAAAAGGAGTGGAATGAATGAAAAGCCTCATCCTGAGAGCAGATGCAGCAGAGACAGAGGAGTTGCGAGAAGGGGATGACATTTTTGCAAGAGACAGGGTGGGAAGAGGAATAGTCCAGGTAGCTGTGAGAGTCTGTAGGCTTATAGTAGATATCAGTAGATAAGCCATCTCCAGAGATGGAGACAGAAAGATCAAGAAAGAGGAGGGAAGTGTCTAAAATGGATCAGGTAAATTTAAGGGCGGGGTGAAAGTTGGAGGCAACGTTAATGAAGTCAACAAGTTCTGCATGCGTGCAAGAGGCAGCATCAATGCAGTCGTTGAGGCAGCGAAGGAAAAGAGAGGGATGGATACTAGTATAGGCTTGGAACATGGACTGTTCCACAGGCTTAGCTGGGACCCATACGGGTGCCCATGTCTACACCTTTGTTTTTGAGGAAGTGGGGGGAGCCGAAGGAGAAATTATTGAGAGTAAGGACTAATTCCGCTGGACGGTGGAGAGTGGTGGTAGTGGGGAACTGGTTAGGTCTGGAGTGGTGGTAGAGGGGAAATGGATTCATCCGGCCTCGTACAACAACTGATCTCACGTGACTACAAAAAAAAACTGCAGAGGGTATCGTTTATTAATATCAAATGCACCAAAATACAATGTAAAGAGTATCTTGCATATTGTTTTTACAGATCAATTTGTTATCTGTACCCGGCCATACAGGATGAACAGGTTCTTACACTGAGCACACATGATGTACAACGCACGCTGCAGAGGGTCAACCAACGAAAAGCTGCAGACGCAGATGGAGTTTCAGGACGGGTACTTAAAGACTGTATTGAACAACTGGCTGGTGTATTTACGAGAATTTTCAATCTGTCTCTATCTCAAGCAACGGTCCCCAAGTGCCTGAAGTCAGCCATCATATTGCCCTTCCTGAAGAAAAGAGACATCAACAATTTGAATGACCATCGTCCGCTTGCCCTCACTCCAACAATAATGAAGTGCTTTGAGAGATTGATCCTCTCCCACATTAAAGTCACTATCCCTGGACGCACAACAGTTTGCCTGTAGAGCAAACAGGTCCGCGGAAGATGCCACCTCATTAGTTCTTCATACTGTCCTGACACACCTGGAGGGAAAGGTCACATCCGAGAGGAAGTTGTTTGTTGATTATAGCTCTGCTTTTAATACTGTCATCCCCAACAAGCTCATCTCCAAACTCCACAAGCAAGTCCTCAGCTCAATACTCTGCAACTGGTTCCTGAATTTCTTGTCAGAGCATTCACAGGCAGTGAGACTGGGCCCTCACCTGTCCTTCACTACTATCCTGAACACTGGTACACCAGAAGGTTGTGTATTGAGTCCCATACTCTACTCCCTCTTCACTTACGACTGTGTACCTGCATTTAACAGCATCATCACATCCGCAGACGACAGAGCAATGATCTGGTCGATTTCCAACAGAGATGAATCAGAGTACAGAGCGGAGGTACATAACTCAGTGAGTTGGTGACTGTCTCGTAGTACAACAAAGACTAAGGAACTAATTATCAACTTTGGAAAGACACGGGATGACGAGTACGCTCCAGTCTACATTAATGGAGACATAGTGGAGAGAGTGTCCAGTTTCAGGTTTCTGGGAATATACATCTCAGAAGACCTTACATGGTCCACTAACACCACAACAATAGTAAATAAAGCACAGCAACGCTTGTTTTTCCTCAGTTCGCTCAGGAAAGCTGGTCTACCTGAACAGATGCTGGTGACCTTTTACCGTTGCACCATAGAGAGCAACTTAACATACTGCACCTCTGTGGTATCTCAGTTGTACAGCAGCTGATAGCAAAGAACTTCAGTGGCTTGTCTCTAGCGCACAGAAGATTATCGGGACACAGCTCCCAGCCCTGAAGGACACCTACAGCTTACGCTGCCTAAGGAAAGCTACAAGCATTTGTAAGGACAATACACACCTATGTAATCATCTGTTTCAACTTCTTTCATCTGGCAGACGTTCTAAGATTTTCTATTCTCGCACTTCCAGACCAAAAATATTTTTTCCCCAGATCTATAATTGTCTGGACCAATCAATAAAGCATCATCCATAAATTTGTTATATTGTTGCTTTAATTATTGTTTTTTTTTGGCTATCATGCATTGAAGTTGTACTTTTGTACTGGTGGACATTGCTTGTACTGGCCGGTTACATGATTTTTTTTTTTTGTTGATCATTATTTTATTTGTTGTTTTATAGCATTGTGTACAAGAGTAGCAAACTCATTTCCGCTGTATTGGTGCATGACATATTGTACTATGCTTTGACAATAAATATATTTAATTTTATTTCATTTACACAATGCATTGACATAGAACAAGGTAAAATAATAACCATTCAGTAATAAATGTAACAACTACCGAAAAAGAGCTGCACAGTTTAATAGTGAAGAAGATTGCAAGTCCAAGACTCCATCTTACTGAAGAAGAGATCCATTCCAGAAATTAATAACAGTGGGAGAGAAGCTGGCCTTGAGCTTGATGGGGTGTACTCTATTCATTTGCACGATGGGACGGGGAGAAGAGATTATGCCCGGTGGAATAAAATACTTTGATTGAGCCAGCTGTTTTGCTAAGACATTGAGATGTGTGGGCAGAGTCTGAAGTGGGGAGACTGGTTCCAGTGATGTTCTGAGCTGTGTGCACAACTCTCTGCAGCTTCTTGCAGTCACGTTCAGAGCCATTGCTGTACTAAACCAGGATTATTACAGACAGAATGTGGACACAGTTCAGGACATATCGAAAATCAGTGTCCTCTCCCTGACATCTGTCTGCACTTTCTGCTTCATTGGTAAACTCACCAATTATCAAAAATCTGCCCTCTCTGGATATTCCTTCTTCTCCTTTTGTAATCTGATAATGGATATGAAAGCCTGAGAACACGTCTCATCTGGAACAAGGACTGCTACTACCTGATTTGTCAGACTCTTATATGGGCATCTAGTACGCCAAAAGTCGACCTAGTCATCTCCCTATTGTTGTATCCTGATGCATTTGCGATCCAAGATTCTTTAGATGTCAGGAATAAGACAAAAGCTTTTTCTGAATCAGTTGATTATGTGTTACAAGAGCAAAGGAATAAGATAGTTTAAGAAAATCAAGATAATACCAAAGTAAAAAAAACAATTGTGGTCTTCTCATATTTAGACTAGAGAATAGATATTGATAACAATGAACCTATAAACAAGCCTGATTCATGTGGCGTGGCATCTGCTAATGAATACTGGTATTTTTTTCATAGAATGCGGAAGCAACTGTACTTTAATTACTGCAAATTTCATGGAATTATTGTAAGTATACATGCGATTATACAAACATTACAAGCAAGCATCTGAAAGTTAAACTACAATAAAAAGAACAGTGTTACAGACTAATCAAAAATTCACCCCTTTGATTGTACATAACAAATTTAGGTTCAGTAGTTCTGAAACTTCAAAGGCAGAAAAACGTCCAAGACCTGCGTTAAACATAAAATAAGCAACAAAAAAATCACTCCACCTTCTGGAAACATCAAAAGGTGTTCATTGGAATTATACCATTATCCTTATGAGTAGATCCAGTTCCCTGAGTTTGAGTAGTTCTACTAATGATAACCATTATATATTTCAGATATCATATATGATAAAGCATCTCAGCCACATATTATAACTGATGTTATTGAGTAATCCCAATTTTCTAGAGTGACCTTCATCCAAACAAAGAAAGCTGCTCCATTAGAAGCAGGCTGATTATCATGGGCATATGTCGTGAAAATAGATAATTCTGCAGCAACAACACATTGCAATACATGGTATTATAAAATGGAAAAATAAATTAGTAAGTAAATAATTAAACAAATAAATTAATTTCAGGTGTGTATGTGTGTGTGTATATATATATATATATATATATTTGTAAATGAGTAAGATGTAATCATAGTGCTAAAGCACAATAATATATATTAAATAATGAGATAGTGTTCTTAGGTTCAATGTCGAATTAGGAATTGTCAGGCAGATGGGAAAAATGCTGTTCCTGAATCGCCAGATGTGTGCCGTGCCTTATGTCTTCTATACATCCTTCCTGATGGTAAAAGTGAAAAGAGGGCATTTCCTGGGTGATGGAGCTCCTTGATGACGGACGCATTCCAGGCACCTACCACTTCCTGTGTTAAAATTTTACCCCTCACATATCCTCTAAATTCCTCTGCTCTCCTTAAATGCATGCCATCTGGTATTAGACATTTCAACATTGGGAAAATATTGTCTGTGTATTCTATCTGTGCCTGTTATGTCCTCATAAACCTCTCTTGTATATCCCCTCAGCGTCCACTTCTCCAACGAAGACAAACCCAATTTGTTCAATCTTTTGTTGACTGCTCAAAATTCAAATTAAAATTTCCTTGCAGTGTGCCTTCATGTCACCACATGCAACTCTGAGATTCAGTCTCTGTGAGCGTTCTTAGCAAATCTATACAACAGTTACTTAAACTATAGCAACAGGAACCGTTAACTGCAAACTGTGTAATGAATAAATAGTAATATATAACCAGCATGAAATAACAATATAACTGAGCCCTCAAATGAGTGTAGTTATCACCTTTTGTTCAAGAGCCTGATGGATGAGGGGCGGTAACTGTTCTTGAACCTAGAGCTTCGAGTCCTGAGGTACCTGTACTTTGTACATGATGGTAGCAGCGTGAAAAGGGAATGGACTGGGTGGTTAGGATCTTTGATAATGGATTTTTTTTTCTAAGGCAACAAATCACGTAGACGTGTTCAATGGTTGGAAAGGCTTAACCGGTGAAGTACTGAATCGAATCAACTATCTTTTGTAAGCTTTTCTGCTGAAAGGCCTTGGTGTTCTCAGACCAGACCATAATGCAGCCAGTCAGCGCACTTTCCACCACACATCTATAGAAGTTTGCCAAGGTTTTTGATGACATGCTGTCCCTCCGCAGACTCCTGAGGAAGTAGAGGCGCTGTTGTGATTTCTTCACACTAATATTCATATAATGTGACCAGGCAGGTTCTCTGAGATAGTCTGATCTTCTGAGGACCCCTAGTAATTGCACATGCTTTCTAACCCAGGCAGTATCTTGATGTACCTCTTCTTCACCGCCTCCTAACCCTCAACATCCTACTTATAATGTGCCAACTGGAACTATATGCAATAGTGCAGAAGCAGTCTTAACTAAAGTTTTATACAGCTGAACAATACCTTCCTGACTTTTCAACTCCGTACCTCAACTAATAAACGCAATCATGCCACATGCCTTCTTAACTACCTTATCAATGACTGTAGTCACTTAGTGGCACCTAGGGACTTAATCCCTAGATTTCTTTGCTCATCAATACTCTCAAGGGTCTTGCGACTTCACATTTGCAGCTGTTAAACTCCATCTGTTAATTCCCTACACATATCTGCGGCTTTGATATATCACAATCTTCTACGCCATCCATAACACCAGAAATCTCCATGTCATCTGCAAACATAGTAACCCTCTCATCTACCTTGCCATCCTGGTCATTTCTATACATCATAGACAACAGAACTTTCTGTACAGACCTCTGCGGAACACCGCTAATCACAGATCAGTAGAATAAGTCCCTTCGTCCATCACCCTTTAGCTTTCATCGCCGTCATTTCTGAATCTACAATCCATGAATCCCATGCATCTTAATCTTCTGTATGAGCCTCTCCTGATTGATCCTGTCAAACAACTATTAAAATCACTTTAGAGAACATCCACAGTTGTTCCTTTATCATTCATTCGTCACCTCATCAAAAAAACTATCAAGTTAATTAGACATGACTTGTCCAGCAGAAAGACACACTGCCCTCCCCTAATTAGGCCACAGTTTTCCAAATGGTTACAGATCCAACCCTAAGAACTCTCTCCAGTAACTTCCCCTATGACTGACACGAGATTTATAGTTTCCAAGATTATCCCTGGTCCATTCTTGAATAATGGAACAAAATTAGCTGCTTGCAATTTCTTTGTTTTTCCCAACCATCTTATACATTTTGTTTTGTCACCTCCTAAGACATCATCAACTCTACGAGTCAACTGTGCGATTTACTGAGAAAGCAACACAGTAGCGAGAACTAAGTTGCCATCAAAGAGTGCATCAATAGGCATAAATTACTAATGTTGAAAATCAGCCTAATTTCCTTTTCTTTTGGAAAGTGCATGTTCTTTGAACCGTTTGTCAATTGTTTCCTGTTCCGGTGGTTAATAATCTGTATCCTTTCATAAGATCCACCACCAGCTCTGAATATCATCTCTTCCTTAGTCTTTGTTGCTGAGGCAAGCCGTGATATTTTTGTCAACTTTCATGTTTCCATCTTACCCTTGCATAATTTTATATATTGCTAAAAACTCCCATGACAAATTTCTGTAGATTCCAGAAAATATAGGAACAGACCATTCAATCTCTCTTCATAGATAAACCTTCTCATCTCTGGAATATATCTGGTGAACCTGATCTATACTGCTGCCAAAGACAGTAGGTCTTTCCTCATGTAAGGAGTCCAGAAATACACACAATACTCCAGGTGCAGCCTCACCAGTACAATTGCATTATAACCTCTCTGTTCTTTCAGCAATCCTTCTGGCAATGAAGGCCAATATTCCGTTTGCCTTATTGCTACCCTGTTGCAATTGCAAGTCAATTGTTCTTCTAATTAATGCATAAGCACTCTACTTTCCATCTGTATATCAGCATACTGCAACATTTCACTTTATAAATAAACCTCTTCTATTCATGTACTTATACAATTAGCTTTTCAAAAGTTATTATACCTCAACCGCTTCCTCTGGATGCTCAGTCCATTATATGCAACACCTTCTGCATGAAGAATTTTTCTCTCAGATCCCTTTTAAATCTTTCACCTGTCAACTTAAACCAATGCCATCTCGTCTTTAGTTCCCCTTCCCAATCTCTCACTGTAACTCAATGGCTCAAGTACAATCAGCACTCATTTCAATCTCCTTTGTACTCGAGCTTTATGATGACAGCTAATATTTTAAGATAATGTGCAGGCCAAATTTTCATTGGAGTGCTGGAACATGCTCCTGGGTGTATTGATAAATGCCTAAGAGGTATTTTGGTAGGTACAATCAGTAAATATGCAGGGAATAGAACGATGTGTATCACATGCAAGCAGAGTGATTAATTTACTTTGGCATTGCGGCCACATAAGCATTGTGAGCCAAATAACCTATTTGTGTGCTTTCTGTTCTAAACAATACCTGGAATAGGTAGGAAGTGCATGAGAGGCAGGTGGACAAGTTTGGCTTGTATCATTCCAGGTTAGAAGAGTGAGAGAGGATGAATGAAATCTGTCAGATACTGAGGGCTTGCACCCGGTGAGTGTGGACCGGATGTTTTCCCTTGTGGGGGGGGGGGTGTGATTCTGGACTTAGGAGTCGCTGGCCTAAAATAGTGAGTGAACAGTTTAAGACAGAAACAAGTTAGCATTTTCCTTTCTCTGAGTGTGGAAATGTGTGTAGAGAAATTATAGGTGGAGTTTAATACAAGCAAGTGTGATGTTCTGCAATTTTGGAGGTTAAATGTATGCGTTGAATGATAGGGATCTTATGAACATTGATGTACAGGGGAATCTTGGGGTCCTAGTCCATATTTGTCTGAAAGTGGCAACACAAATAGCGAGGGTGTTAAATAAGGGATACATCATTCTTGTTTTCATTGGGTGGGATGTTGAATATAATCATCAGTAAGTTATGTTTCATTTATATAAAACTTTGCCGCATTTGTAGTAACACCTCAGCATGACCTACTGGACACACCTTCCTTCTGTCAGAGTTTGCATTCTCTACCTGCTCACATTCACTCACTGAGCCCTGACGGTTAATCCTAGTTCACCCAATCAAAGCTATCCCCTCCCCCATCCTTACTGCATCATTCTCACAGATGACATCTGACAAGATCTGACATCCGTCAGATTTGGTTCTTAAAAAAAAAGCTGTAGAAGTAATCCAGGAAATTATAGGCCGGTAAATTTGACGTCAGAAGTAGGTAAGCTATTTGAAAGAGAACTAAGAGATAGGATCTGCAAGTATTTGGATAGACAGGGACTATTTAGGGAGAATCAACATGGCTTTGTGCGTGGTAGGTCACGTTTAACCAATCTATTAGAGTTTTTCGAGCACGTTACAAGAAAAGTGGATGAAGGGAAGGCAGTGGATGTTGTCTACATAGACTTCAGTAATGCCTTTGACAAGGTCCTGTATGGGAGGTTAGTTAAGAAGATTCAGTCGCTAGGTATACATGGTGAGGTAGTAAATTGGGTTAGACATTGGCTCAATGGGAGAAATCAGAGAGTGGTAGTGGAGGATTGCTTCTCTGAGTGGAGGCCTGTGACTAGTGGTGTGCCACAGGGATCAGTGCTGGGGCCATTGTTATTTGTCATCTATATCAATGATCTGGATGATAATGTGGTAAATTGGATCAGCAAATTTGCTGATGATACAAAGACTGGAGGTGTAGTGGACAGTGAGGAAGCTTTTCAATGCTTGCAGAGGGATTTGGATCAGCTGGAAAAATGAACTGAAAAATGGCAGATGGAGTTTAATGCAGCCAGGTGTGAGGTATTGCACTTTGAAAGGACAAACCAAGATAGAACATATAAGGTAAATGGTAGGACGCTGAGGAGTGCAGCAGAAGAAGGATCTGGGAATACAGATACAGAATTCCCTAAAAGTGGTGTCACAGGTTGATAGGGTCAGAAAGAGAGCTTTTGGTACATTGACCTTTCTAAATCAAAATATTGAGTAGAAGAGTTGGAATGTTATGATAAGGTTGTATAAAACATTGGTGAGGCTGAATTTGGAGTGCTGTGTGCAGTTTTTGTCACCAAGTTACAGGAAGGATATTAATAAAGTTGAAAGAATGCAGAGAAGGTTTACAAGGATTTTGCTGGGACTTGAGAAACTGAGTTACAGAGAAAGGTTGAATAGGTTAGGACTTTATTCCCTGGAGCGTAGAAGAATGAGGGGAGATTTGATAGAGGTATATAAAATTATGATTAGTATAGATACAGTGAATGCAAGCAGGCTTGTTCCACTGAGGCTAGAGGAGAAAAATACAAGAGGATATGGGTTAAGGGTGTAGGGGAAAAAGATTAAGAGGAACATTGGCGGGGGGCTTCTTCACACAGAGAATGTTGGGAGTGTGGAATGAGCTGCCAGATTAAGTGGTAAATGTAGGCTCACTTTGAACATTTAAGAAAAACTCTAAGACAGTTACATGAATGAGAGGTGCATGGAGGGATATGGTCCAGGTGCAGGTCAGTGGGACGAGGCAAAAAAAATGGTTCGGCACAGCCAAGAAGGCCCAAAGGGCCTGATTCTGTGCTGTAATGGTCTTGATCCTTAAACTATGACCCCTCATTCTGGACTTCTCCAACATCAGAAACAATCTTCCTGCTTCTAGCCTGTCCAATCCCTTTCAAATTTTATACGTTTCAATAAGATCCCCCCTCAATCTTCTAAATTCCAGTGAGTATAAGCCTAGTCGATCCAGTCTTTCTTCATATGAAAGTCCTGCCATTCCAGGAATCAATCTGTTGAACCTTCTTTGTACTCCCTCTATGACGAGAATGTATTTCCTCAGATTAGGGGATCAAAACTGCACACAATACTCTAGGTGTTGTCTCACCAAGACCTTGTACAACTGCAGTAGAACCTCCCTGTTACTGTACTCGAAACCTTTTGCTATGAATGCCAACATACCATTTGTCTTTTTCACCACCTGCTGTACCTGCATGCCCACCTTCAATGACTGGTGTACAATAACAACCAGGTCTCGTTACACCTCCCCTTTTCCTAATTGGCCACCATTCAGATAAAAATCTATTTTCCTGATCTTGCAACCAGAGTGGATAACCTCACATTTTTCCACACTAAATTGCATCTGCCATGAATTTGCCCACTCACCTAACCTATCCAAGTCACCCTGCATTCTCTTAGTATCCTCCTCACAGCTAACACCACTGCCCAGATTCTTGTCATCCGCATACTTGGATGACTGCATTTAATTCCCTCATTGAAATTATTAATACATATTATAAACAACTGGGGTCCCAGCACTGAGCCTTGCGGTACCCCACTAGTCACTGCCTGCCATTCTGAAAAGGTCTCTTTAATTCCCACTCTTTGATACCTGTTTGCCAACCAATTCTCTATTCACATCAATACCATACCCCCAATACCATGTGCTTTAAGTTTGCACACTAATCTCCTGAGGGGGACCTTCAAAACCCTTTTGAAATTCTAAATATACCACATCCACTGGCTCTCCCCTATCCACTCTACTAGTTACATCTTCAAAAAATCTATAAGATTCATCAGACATAATTTTCCTTTCACAAATCCATGCTGACTTTGTCTGATGATTTCACCGCTTTCCAAATGTGCTGTTATCACATCTTAGATAACCGACTCTAGCATTTTCCCCACCACCGATGTCAGACTAACTGGTCTATAATTCCCCGGTTTTTCTCTCCCTCCTTTCTAAAAAGTGGGGTTACATTAACCGTGCTCCAATCCTCAGGAACTAATCCAGAATCTAAGGAGGTTTGAAAAATTATCACTAAGGCATCCACCATTTCTAGGGCGACGTCCTTAAGCACGCTGGGATGCTGGCCATCTGGCCCTGGGGATTTAGCTGCCTTTAAACCCATCAATTTACCTAATACCACTTCCCTACTAACATGTATTTCACTCAGTCGCTCCATCTCACTAGACCCTTGGTCCCCTACTATTTCCCTATTATCTAAGCCTATAGTCTAACCCTATCATCTCTGGAATAAACCTACTGAACCTCTTCTGCACCGTCTCCAAAGTCAGTATATCCTTCCTCAAGTAGGAAGACCAGAAATGCATGCAGAAGTCCAGATGCGACCTCACCCGTACGCTATACAGTGCAGCATAATTCCCTGCTCTTAAATTTAATCACACTAGCAATGAAAACTAGCATTTCATTTGCCTTCTTGATAGCCTGCTTCACCTGCAATCAACCTTTTACGATTCATGCAAAAGCACTCCCAAATCCTTTTGCACAGTGGCATGTTTTAGTCTTTTACTATTTAAATAATAACGTGATCCTCATTTTTCCCTCCAAAGTGGATGATCTTGCATTTATCAACATTGTACTCCATCTGCCAGACCCTTGCCCACTAACTTAAACTATCTTATCCCTCTGTAGACTCTCCCTATCCTCTGGACAATTTGTTTTTCCACTCAATTTAGTGTCATCAGCAATCTTAGATATACTCCGTCCTCTCTTCCAGATCACCAGTCTATATCCTGAATAGTTGCTGGCCCAGCTCCGATCCCTGTGGCACATCGCTCACCTCTGGTTGTGAAACAGAGAAACACCAATGTATCCCAACTCTTATCTTTCTATTGTTTAACCAATTTTCTATCCATGCTAATACTTTACCCCAACTCTCTGCATCCTTATCTTATTGAATACCTTCTGGAAATTCAAGTAAATTACGTCCATCTGTTCCCCTCTATCTACTGTGTTTGTTATATCCTCAAAGAACTCCAGTAAGTTTGTGAAACAGGATTTGAATCTGATGACTTTGCTGAATCTGTGCTGCATCTGCCTGATGGAAGTATTTATTTCCAGATGCCTTGCTATTTCATCTTTAATGATAGCTTCAAGCATCTTCCAAACTACAAATATTAAACTAACTGGTCTATAGTTACCAGCCTTGTTGTCTACATTGTTTTTCAACAGTATGTGATATTCGCTTTCATTCAATCTGTAGTGACCTGCCCAGAGTCCAAGGAATTTTGGTAAATTATCATGAAAGCCTCAGCTGTAACCTCTGCTATTTCTGTACACTGGGAGGCATTACATCAGGAACAGGGGATTTGTCTGCTTTAGGCCCGTAAGTTTGCTCAGCAATAACTCTTTAATGATAGGTATTGTATCGAAAGCCTCACCTCCCATTGCCTCCACATCATCTCTCTTCGGCACGTTAAACATGCCCTTCACCATGAAAACCGGCACCAACTAGTCAAACAAAGCCCAGGCCATTTCCTCATTACGCAGTATCAATTCCACTCTTCTCGTCGTCCAAGGGAACTACGTCCACATTAGCGTCCCTTTTCTGCTATAGTTACAAAATCTTTTACTATCCGTTTTTATATTTTGTGCTAGTTTATTTTCATAATCTATCTTCCCATTCTTTATTGCTCGCTTAGTTCTTCCTTGGTGATTTTTAAAGTTGTCCCAATCTTCAGTTTCCCACTACACTTGGTGACATTATATGTTCAAGTTTGATACCTTCCTATATTTTCTTAGTTATCCATTCCTTGCTTTCTCCACCCTTACTATCCCTGTTTTTAAATGGGATATAGTTTTGTTGACCACCTGGAAAAATCTTCCACTGTTCCTCAACTGTCCCATCATATAGCCTGTGTTCCCAGTCCACAATATCCAACTCCTACCTCATCCTGTTGTAGTCTCCCTTGTTTTGGCATAATCCCTTGTTGAGATCGAACGATTGCACTGTCCATTTGTATGAGAAACTCAATTATGCTGTGATCACTCATTCCAAGAGGATCCGTAATGATAAGATTGCTAATTTTACCTGTTTCATTGCACAGGATTAGATCCAAGATAGCATGTTCCCATCTAAGTTCAGTAACATGCTTTTCAAGAAGACTATCAAGTATGCATTCCATGAAGTCTTCCTCAAGAGTGCCTCGACCACTTTGATTCAGCCAATCTATGTGCAAGTTAAAGTCCCCAATGATAACTGCTGTTCCATTCTTACATGCCTCAGATCTTTCTCGGTTTATTGCCTGTGCCACTGTAATGTTATTATTTGGTGGGCTATAGACTACTGCCATTAGTGTTTATTTCCCTTTACTATTTCTAATCTCTACCCAGATCTATTCAGCTACTTAGATCTTCTATTGTCTCTCACAATCGCCCTGATCTTATCCTTAATTGAGAGGGCCACCCCACCTTCCTTAACTTTCTGTCTATCCTTCCGTATTACCTGATATCCTCGGATATTTAATTTTGAATCATCTCCAACCTGCAACCATGTAATTGTTATGGCCATTAAAACATACCCCTTGGTACAGATTATTGTCAGAAGTGCAATTACCTTGTTACGGGTACTACAGGTATTCAGATAAAGTGCCCTTACACTCATGGTAATCTAGTAATCCTCATTTATGCACTTCACTTTTCTGAAGTCCACCCTTACTTTTCTCTTTTTTAACTTTTGACTTTACCTTTATCCACTTTTTTATTTTATCCATACTTCTCCAATTTTTTGAACCTACACCACCCTCCCACCTGCCAATATTTAGTTTATAGCCCTATTCACATCCCCAGCTATGTGATTCACCAGGATCCAGGTCCCACCACAGTTCAGGTGTAGCCCAACCCAGTGGAACAGCTCCCTCCATCCCCAATAATAGTGCCAGTTTCTCATGAATCCCTACCCACTTCTCACACACCAATCCTTGAGCCACATACCTAACTTTCTAATCTTTTAAACCTATGGCAATGTGCATGTTACTCAAGTAGTAATCCAGAGATGACCACCTTTTTGGTTCTGCTTTTGAATTTTGTCCCTAGCTGCTTACATTCCCTCAGCAGAACCTCTTTCCTCGCTTTACTTTGTCATTGATACCCACATGGACCACAAGCACAGGATCTTTCCCGTCTCACTGCAAATTCCTTTGCAGTTCAGATAAGATGTCCCTAACTTGGACAGTAGGGATTCTCTATTCCCGTGACAAAGAACTTTGTCTATTCCCCTAAGTAACAGGACTATTACCATTACATTTCTCTCCTCTCCCCCCTCTTAAATGGCTCCATGAACTACAATGCCACAACCAAGTTGCTCATCCTTCATACAGCTGCCACTCCGATCCAGACAGGGGCAAGAATCTCAGACCTGCTGGACAAGCTCAAGAGCCGAGGCTCTTCCAGCCTTGTCACATCCTCTTGTCCCTGACCTTCGGGGTCCCTGTGAGGCGACCAAACACAAGTTATATAAACAACTCGCCCATCATTAAAATAGAACAAAAGAATGTTACAGACCAAACCAAACAAACTTCTTTCTCACTCTCTTCTGTTACATATACACAACCACGTAAAAGTATCAGCAACAATAGAACGCCCCTGGGGTCTGGTTCTGCAACTAACACGCATTATTTTATTAGTAACTACTCATAATAGTAAACTTAAAACCAGGTAAATCAAGAGTTAACATTGTTATGCATATATAGGTGCAAATATATAGTCCTTAAAGATTAGGTGGTAAATAATAGTCTTACGCCGGTATGTGAGAGCAGATCAGTTCAAATGCACAGGTTAATTAATGCGAGATGTTTGTAATCCAAAGGCGAATGTTGTGAGAAGGCAATCACGTCAATATTCCACAGATTCCACGTCAGCAATACAAAATAACAATAGTAGTAGGTTTTATCTTCGAAGTTTTTCCACTCCACACACGAAGTATCACCGACAGCGATCTTCAACGAACATATTTTCAACACAAGTGGTACCACACCCGAATTCAGCTACAGGACATCTCAAAGTGGTGGCCACAGGATACTCAAACAAAATCCAATTGTGGATTATCACCAACAGTAGCTTATCACAAAGGGGACCATCTGCAAGGGAACCACCACCCAGTCAAGGGTGGACACATCGTAGATTCCAAAAGGTTACCCTAATCACACACAATGTGATAGCCACATATCCAGATCCACAAGATAAGAAAACAGTGATTTGCCACAGGGGTGCCTTTCTTCAGTGATTCGCAACACTCAGACAAAGGGTAAATAAACACGTTGTATTCACATAGGTTTTCCCCTCACCAGAGAACCCACTCCTGTGAATTAACTAAGTGACTGTCATACATTTGTATTCAATTCGAAACAAAATCACCCTTACAGGCTATTTGGAGAGAAAGTCGAAATAGTGATCTCTTTGTCACTAGGTTTCTTCTGTTTCAAACCTTCCTCTCCTCTCTTCTGTTCCTGTAAACTTTTTCTAGTTGCAGCAAACTTGTGAGTCATTTATCAATACTCTGGATTGATCTCAACTCACCCTTTTGGGCTATTGAAAGTTTAAACCAGCGACCAACTCACTGGTGTCTTCTATTGACCAAATCCATCTTGACTCTCACTGTGTGTGTCTGTGTGTCCTTGTACATTCAAAACAAGCTGCAGAGAAACCATAATATTTGATTGTCCATCAAATAACTCCACCTTTGCCACCATAGTAACCAAGCAACTCTGCAGTCAGCAGAAATCCAAGTGTCCAAAAGTCAGTCTCATTCTCTCAGCATTTTTAAGTAACAGTCCACAGAAAAAATGAATCTTATATGTATATAATACCCCCAAAGCAGCACACACAGTCAGACCGGAGCCTGAAATACCAGCACCAGCTCAACACGGAAGTCCACAGCTTGACCCAGAAGAATTGAAATCATAGCCAAACAATTCCTTAAGTGGGGCAAGTGCATGACTCACGCGAATTGGGCCAGAATGCCAGAAATTTGGCAGAGCCCATGTGACATTTTTCCATTCTTATTATGAGGCTGCAGTTCAATAATATAGAATATTTGTACAAAGACAGATTGTGTTGCCTGAACACGGAGTCCAGCATCACTCCCGTGATCTAAAAGTTTACAGAAGCAGTGCGTGCTATTTGAGAGACATTCCTCGGATGAGAACCTTGCACAAAAAAAAGTGAGTCTCAATACTTTGGGCCCATGTTTGCTTTACTTTGGAATGATTGGAAAGGTCAGGTTCCATTTTATTGCCACGTTTGACTCCGCTTCTTACTCAAATACAAATTACACTGTGCTCGCTGCTTCAGTCTTTCAAAGACTTCCAGAATTCCAGTTTGGACTTCACAAACCTCGCTGTACCCAACCAAATCTCTCTTGGTCTAGCCAAATACCCTTGTAATTTGTCCTACTCCAAGTGAATACACCCAGATAAAACCAATCAATTATCTTGTCTACTGCTACCTTAAATATTATAGTTGGAATTATGGTTTGCTCATTATTCTCCCACAGCAACTTCGATAATTTGCTAGTCTCATTGCCCACTAAGAAGTACAGTATTTGCCCTCCATTTGTTGGTTGATTTAAAACTTAATGTAAGAAACTCCTCTGAATACACCTAACAATTTCTACCCTGTCTGAACCTCCTGTACTACTAAGGTCCCAGTCAGTATCAGGATATCATCTACTCAAGATATCCATTGTTTTCACACATTTTCTTAACTTCTCTGCATATCTGTTCCTCAGGATATTGGTGGTCCATAGACCATAAGGTACAGGAGCAGAAATATGACATTTGCCCATCGAGTCTGCTCCACCATTCACTCATGGGCTGATCCAATTACTCCTGTCATCCCCACTCTCCTGCCCTCGGTCCATACTCTTTGATGTTCTGGTTAATCAAGAATCTATCTATCACAGCCTTAAATGCGCCAAATAACTTGGCCGTCACAACCGCTCGTGGCAACAAATTCCACAGATTTACTCTGACTAAAGTAAATATATCCACATCTCAGTTCTAAATGTGTGTCCTTAAATCCTGAAGTTGTGTCCTCTTTTCCAACACTCCCCCACCATGGAAAATAACTTTGCAATATCTAATCTGTTCATGCCTTTTAACATTCGGAATGTTTCTATGAGATCCCTCCTCGTCCTCCTCAATTCCAGGGAATACAGCCCAGGAGCTGTCAGACATTGCTTGTACAGTAACCCTTTCATTCCTGGTATCATTCTCATGAATCTTCTCTGAACCCTCTCCAATGTCAGCATAACCTTTCTAAAATTAGGATCCCAAAACTCCATAATACTCCGTGGGGCCTCATAAGTGCCTTATCAAGCCTCAACATTACATCCCTGCTCATATATTCTATACATCTAGAAATGAATGCCAACATTACATTTGCCTTCTTCACCACCGACTCAACCTGGAGGTTAACCTTTAGGGTATCCTGCACAGAAATTCCCAAGTCCCTTTGCATCTCCTCATTTTGAATTCTCTCCCATTCTAAATAATAGTCTGCTGTTTGTATCTTCCACCAAAGTGCATGACCATACTCTTTCCAACATTTCATTTCATTTGCCACTTCTTTAACCATTCCCCTAAACTATCAAAGTCTCTCTGCAGGCTCTCTGTTTCCTCAACACTACCCACTCTTCCACTGATCTTTGTACCATCAGTGAAGTTAGCCAAAAATCCATTAATCCCATAGTCCAAATCACTGACATACATTGTAAAAAGCAGCGGTCCCAACACCGACCCCTGTGGAACATGGCAATGGCACCATCCAAAGTAAGATCCATTTATTCCCACTCTCTGTTTCCTGCCAGTCATGCAATGCTCCACCCATGCTAGTGACTTCCCTGTAATTCCATGGGCTCTTATCTTGCCAAGCAGCCTCAAGTGTGGCAACTTGTCAAAGGCCTTCTGAAAATCCAAGTACGCCATAGAGACTGCATCTCTGTTGTATACCCTGCCTGTAAATTCCTGAAAAAATTTACGGTTGGTTAGTCAGGCAGGATTTTCCTGTCAGGAAACCATGCTGGCTTTGGCCTATCTTGTCATGTGCCATCTCATCCCTAGCAATCAATTCCAACAACTTCCCAACCACTGATCTCAGGCAAACAGGTCTGTAGTTTCCTTTCTGCTGCCTCCCACCCATCTTAAATATCGGAGTGACATTGGCAACTTGCGAGTCATCTGGTACAAAGTCTGAAACTATTGACTCTGGAAATATCATTGTTAATGCCTCTGCAATCTCTCCTGCTACTTTCTTGAGAACCCAAGGGTGCATTCTATCAGGTCCAGGAGATTGATCCACCCTCAGACCATTAAGCTTCCTCAGCACCACCTCAGTCGTAATTTTGACGGCACATACTGTACTTCCCTAATAATCCTGAATGTCCTGTATACTGCAGATGTCTTCCACTGTGAAGATTGATGCAAAATATGCATTCAGTTCCTCTGCCATCTCTGCATCTCTCATTTCAATATTTCAAATATCATTTCTATTAGTCTTATATCGACCCTCTACTCTCCTTTACCCTTTATATACTTAGAAAAAGTTCTTAGTATCTTCTTTGATGTTAGTTGCCAGCTTCCTTTCATAATTCATCTTCTTCCTAATGACGTTCTTACTTTCCTAGAAGTTTTTAAACGCTTCCCAATCCTCTATATTCCCACTAGCTTTGGCGTCCTTGTACACCTTCTCCTTTGCTTTTCCTTTGGCTCCGACTTCATCTGTCAGCTATGGTAGTGTTCTTCTTCTGTTTGAAAAGTTATTCTTATTTGGAATATTTCTGTCTTGCACTTCCTTCATTTCTCACAGGAACTCCAGCCATTGTTGCTCTGCTGACTTTCCTGCTAGTGTCCCTTTCCTGTCAACTTTGGCCAGTTCCCCACTCATGCTATTTTATTTTTCTTCATTCCACTGAAATACAGACACATTGGAATTTATTTTTTGCTTCTCAAATTTCAAAGTGAACTCGATAATGTTGTAATCACTGTTCCTAAGGGTTCTTTAAACTTAAACTTACTTATCACCTCCAGTTCATTGCACAATGCCTAATAAAGCACAGCCGATCCCCTAGTGGGCTCAACAACAAGCTGTTCTAAAAAGTCACCCTAAGGCATTCTACAAATTCACTCTCTCGAGGTCCAGTACCGACCTGTTTTTGCCATTCCACTTTCATGTTAAAATCCCTAACGACTATCATGACATTGCCCTTCTGACATGGCTTTTCTATCTCCTGCTGTAATTTGTAATCCACATCCTGGCAGCTGTTTGGAAGCCTGTATACAATTGCCACTAGGGTCCTTTTACCCTTGCCATTTCTTAAATCAACCCATGGAGACTCTGCACCTTCCGATCCTATGACATCCCTTTCTAATAATTTAACATTATTTCTTATACACAGGGCCACACCACCACCTCTGCCTACTAACCTATCTTTCTGATACACTGTATATCCTTGGACGTTCAGCTCCCAATGGCAGCCATCCTTTAGCCAAGTTTCAGAGATGGCCACAACATCATACTTGACAATCTGCAGCTGAATTTCAAGATCATCTATTTTATTTCTTATGCTGCGTGCATTCAAATATAACACTTTCAGTCCACTATTTGTTGCTTTCTGTTTGAACTGCACCATGCCTCTTTTCTTTTTCAATCTTTTTATTAATATCAACATGATAAGATTAGTACATAGATAATGGGATTACAAACTTACAAAATTAAAATGAACATGAAAGGATACGTAAGCACTAAGTACTTTATAGTTGTCTTCCCAAATCATGAATGATACAAATATCATATAAACGAGACAAAAAAACTAAGTAATTCATTTTGCAAAAAAAGAGAAAAAGAAAAAAATAAATATTAATACCCTAAGAAAAACTAAACTATTAAGAGAAAAAAGAAGGAAGGAAGGAGGAAAAAATATTTTAAAAAAATAAAATAAATGGGTTGTTTATAGTATCTATAAAAAATTACAAAATCATCAGTGTCCCCAACTCCGATCCTCTCTCTCTCTCTCTCTCTCTCTCTCTCTCTCTCTCTCTCTCTGTATATATATAATAAAAACCGGAAAAACAAATAGGTTTGGAACAGGGTAAAATTACATCATGTGAAAATATTGAATAAATGGCCTCCAAATCTTTTCAAATTTAAGAGAAGGGTCATATACAACGCTTCTACTTTTCTCCAAATTTAGATTAACATATTTTGAGAAAACCAATGAAATATGGTAGGGGGATTAATTTCTTTCCAATTCAACAAAATTCTAGCCATTAATGTAAGAAATGCAATCATCCGACAAGCAGAAGAAGATAAATGGATTGACCTCGTCATTGGTAAACCAAAGATTGCAGGAATAGGATGTGGTTGTAAATCAATGTTCAATACCCTAGAAATAATATCGAAAATGTCTTTCCAATATTTATTTAAAAACGGACATGACCGAAACATATGAGTTAAAGAAGCTATCTCAGAATGACATCTGTTACATATATGATTTATATGGGAATAAAAACGAGCCAATATATCCTTGGACATATGAGCCCTGTGCACAAATTTAAACTGTATCAATGAATGTTTAGCACATATAGAGGATAAATAACTATTTGAAGAATTTTATCCCAATTCTCAACAGGGATAATAAAGTTAAGTTCTCTTTCCCAATCATTTTTAATCTTATAAAAGGCCTCTGAATGTATGTTCATAATTATATTGTAAACATTTGATATTACACCTTTCTGAAAAGGATTTAGTTCTAACAATTTCTCCAAAATTCCCAAAGAATCAAAATTTGGAAAGGTAGGAAGTACAGTGTTTAAGAAATTCCCAATCTGTAAATATCTTAAAAAATGAGATCTGGGCAAATTATATTTATTAGATAATTGTTCAAAAGACATAAAACAATTATCCAAAAATAGATCAGAAAATCGTAGTATTCCTTTAGTCTTTCAAGCTGAATAGGCTTTGTCCATCATAGAAGGATGAAAAAAGAAATTGGATACAATGGGAATAGTTAAAATAAATTGATTCAACCCAAGTTATTTCCGAAATTGAAACCATATACGTAAAGTGTGTTTGACTATCAGATTGTCAATTCGTTTATGCAATTTAGAAAGAGAAAAGTGAAGAAAAGTTCCTAAAATAGAACCCAATGAAAATCCTTGTACAGATTTAGTTTCAAGATTTACAAAATGAGGGCTAGGAGATAAATCCCAATCCATTAACCAATATTTCAAATATCCAATATCAATTGCCCAATGATAAAATCTAAAGTTATGCAATGCCAATCCACCTTCCTTCCTTGCCTTCTGTAAATATATTTTACCTAATCTAGTATTTTTTGTTCTGCCATATATGAGGAAATTTTTGAATCAACATTGTCAAAAAGGATTTTGGAATAAAAATTGGTACCACTTGAAATATATATAAGAACTTGGGTAAAATAATCATCTTAATAGCATTAATCCGACCTATCAGAGATAAAGACAATGGTGACCATTCAGTGAACAAACATTTAATCTGATCAATTAAGGGTAAAAAATTAACCTTGAATAACTCTTTATGATTTTTTGTAATGTTAATCCTGAAGTATATAAAAAAGCCCTTAACTAATTTTAAAGTTAAATTTCCATAAATTGGAACCTGGCTATTTAAAGGGAAGAATTCACTCTTATTAAGATTGAATTTGTACCCGGAAAAATTACTAAACTGAGCCAACAATGATATAACTGCAGGAATGGATTTCTCAGGATCAGAAATGTATAACAAAAAGTCATCTGCATATAATGATAATTTATGTATATCCATCCCGCGAGTAATGCCAAAAATGTTAGGTTATTCTCTAATAGCAAAAGCCAAAGGTTCCAAAGCAATATCAAATAATATTGGACTAAGAGGACAACCTTGCCTGGTACCCCGAAATAAACGAAAAAAGGGAGATATTTGATTGTTAGTAAAAACAGAAGCCACTGGAGTATGATGTATCAATTTAATCCAGGATATAAATGTCGGACTAAAACTAAACTTCTCAAGCACAGTAAATAAATATGGCCATTCAACTCTTTCAAATGCTTTCTCCGCATCTAATGAAATGACACATTCTGAGGTGCTGCGTGAAGGAGTATAAACAATGTTCAATAATCTCCTAATATCGAAATAAGAATAGCGATTTTTAATAAAACCAGTTTGATCATCCGAGATAATTTGAGGCAATACCTTCTCCAGCCTGGTCGCCAGTAACTTGCAAAAGATCTTGGAATCTACATTCAATAAAAATATTGGTCTATTGGATGAGCAATCAGTAGGGTCTTTATCTTTTTTCAATAATAAAGAACGGAAACTCTAAAAAAAGATTGTGACAATTTACCCAGTCTAATTGCTTCTTCAAAAACCTTGCATAACCAAGGAGAAAGAGTAAAGGAAAAACACTTAAAAAATTCCACTGTATACCCATCTGAACCAGGTGCTTTCCCAGAATTCATAGAGGAATTAACAACATTAATTTCTGCATCCGTAATAGGAGTTTCTAATATTAAAAGTTCTTCTGATGATAATTTTGGAAAATTCAATTTCCCAAGAAGATCATGCATGGTATTATGATCATGAGGAAATTCAGAATGATACAGAGAGGTATAAAAATCTTGAATAGATTTGTTTATCTCATCATGATCAACTGTCAGTTCACCATTCTGTTGACGAACCTTAATAATATGACATTTAACCGAAGCATTTTTCAATTGGTTAGCTAACAGTTTACCCGATTTATCACTATGTATATAAAAATCAGATCTGGTTTTCATTAATTGATTTTCAATTGAGGATGGAAGTAATAAACTGTGTTCCATTTGAAGCTCAAACCTTTGTTTGTAAAGCTCCTTACTAGGAACAATCGAATATTTCTTGTCAATTTCTTTAATCTTATCAACTAATGAAAGAGTTTCCTTCTTAATACGTTTTCTCAAACCAAAAGAATAGGAGATAATCTGTCCACGTATATATGCTTTAAACGTGTCCCAAAGTATTCCGCAGGAAATTTCATCCGTGAAGTTAGTTGAAAAGAAGAAATCAATCTGTTCCTTCATAAATTTAATGAACTCCAGATCTTGCAGTAAGGTAGAATCAAATTGCCATTGTTTAGTGCTAGAAGCTGTATCCATTAATTTAATAGAAAGTTTCATTGGTGCATGATCAGAGATGGCTTTAATGTCATAATTACAACCAGTTACAGATGGAATAAATCGTGAGTCAATAAAAAATAGTCAATTCTCGAGTAAGAATGACAAGCATGTGAGTAAAATGAAAATACTTTGTCCTTAGGATGCAGAAATCTCCAAATATCGAAAATTCCATTATCAGTCAAAAAGGAATTGATGTAAGTGGCCGACTTACTTGGTAAAGACTGAATGGATATAGATCTGTCCAGCAAAGGATTTAAACAACAGTTGAAGTCATCACCCATTATTGACATATATTCATTTAGATTAGGTAGAGAAGTAAATAGACTTAAAGAAATCGGGATAATCCACATTTGGAGCATAAACATTAACCATAGCAACCTTCTTATTAAAATGTAACCCAGTAATTAACAAAAATCTACCACTCGGATCCGAAATAATATCGTGTTGAACAAAAGCAATAGAGGAGCCAATAAAAACTGAAACTCCCTGTACCTTAGCATTCGAATTCGAATGGTACTGTTGATTCTTCCAAAACCTTAAAAAAACGTTGATTGTCCTGTTTCCTCACATGAGTTTCTTGTACAAAAATAAGAAGCGCATTCAGTCTTTGGAATGCTTTAAAATGCTCTTTCCATTTAATCGGAAGGTTTAAGCCATTAGTATTCCAAGAAATAAAATTAATGGTCTGAGCCATATTTCGAAAATCAACCCTTTGGTATATAAAGAGTTTACCGAAGTATGTACTCATGCACGCGGAAAAGGAAGAAAAATAAGGGGAGAACCAGGAAATGACGACACGGTGGACATTTTAGTAGTTTGAATATAACCCAAATGAAAAAACAAACAGAAAAACTAATGAAAAGAGCAATAGAATTTAAAGGGAACCTGCCGCCCACCACCCACGAAAAAAAAGATCCTCCTGAGCCTGAAGGAGGCCAGGAAAAATAGAAATTCTGAGACTAAATCTAACCCCATGTCTCCAGAAGGCGAATCCAGATATATAAAGGTGAAAAAAAGATGCACCCAAGATCCTAAAATGTAATTAACACTATACTAAAACAGACTTCTTAATATAATTGCTAGTAAAAAAAAAGAAGAATATAAACACTGGTAACTTATAAATCGGAGTAAAACCCGAACAAATAAAAGTTAGGATGTGATAAGAAAGGCACAAAAATACGACAAAAAAGACGAAATTTTAAAAAAAGTAAGACACATTTTAGAAAATAAACCGCCATCTTAGTTACACAAAAAAATGAAAAAGATATGTATCAAAAGGTTATAAAATTCACCTTCAAACGATTAATAATAATAACCAAAAATAAAGTACAATGGTTAAAGTAAGTAAATTAAAAAGATTAGCTAGTACGTCGATAAAGAAAAACTTTAATTGGAATATAAAATGTAAAATAAACCTACACCAATAGTCAGAAACAAAATCTGGTTTTGGAAACAAAAACGATCTTGTCACGATCAAAACCATACTTTTATTAGAGATGAGAATCCGAAACAGTAGGATAGTTCTCATCCAGAAAGCTTCGAACATCAGATGTGGAGAGAAAAACACGACGTGGTGCATTCAAAGGCGAGATTCTAAGTTTCGCAGGGTATAAAAGCGCTGGTTTTAGGTTTTTCTCATAACATTCGGGCAGTGAGAGAGTGATAGTAAATGTTCGGACTGGAGGCCTGTAACTAGTGCGAAACGGTGTTGGATCAATTGTGTTATGTCATATACATCAACAATCTGGATGATAATGTGGTAAACTTAATCAGTAAATTTGCAGATCAAACCAACATTGGTGGTGTATTGGAGAACAATGAAGGATCAATCAGGGTAGGTCTTATACAGTGAACAGTAGAACACTGTGGAGTGTAGTAGAACAAAGAAACCTGGGAATTCAAGTCCATGATTCTTTGACATTGGCATCACGGCTAGATAGGGTAGCAAAGAAAACTCTTGGCCCATTGGCCGTCATAAATCAAAGTACTCAGACTGACCTTAAGACCATAAGACAGAGGAGCAGAATTAAACCCATCAGGTCTGCTCCACCATTCAATTATGGCTAATACTTTTTACTTCCTCTTCCCAACCCCAGTTCCTGGCCTCCCCGTAACCTTTGATGCCATGTCCAATCAAGTGACTATCCATCTCTGCCTTAAACACACCCAACGACCTGTCCTCCACAGCTGCATCCACAAATTCATCAGCTTTTGGCGAAATAATTTTCTCTCCATCTCTGTATTGAAAGGACGCCTCTCTATCCTGAGGTTGTGCCCTCTTGTCCTAGTCTCCCACCATGGGAAACGTACTTTCCACATATACTTTGTCTAGGCCTTTCAACATTCGTAAAGTTTCAGTGAGATCCCCCTCATCCATCTGAATTCCGGCGTGTACAGACTTAGAACCATCAAACGTTCTTCGTATGATAACACTGTCATTCCTGGTACCATCCTTGTGAACCTCATCTGAACCCGCTCCAATGCCCACACATCTTTCCCAAGATGAGGGGCATAAAACTATTCTCAATACTCAAGGTGAGGCCTCATCAGTGCCTTTTAAAGCCTCAGCATCACATCCTTGGTCTTGTATTCTAGATATCTTGAAATTAATACTAACGTGGCATTTACCTTCCTCACCACCGACTCAACTTGCAAGCTAACCTTCAGGGTGTTCTGCAGAAGGAATCTCAAGACGCTCTTCATCTCAGATTCCTGGCTTTACTCCCCGTTTAGCAGATAGCCAACACATTTATTTCTAGTACCAAAGTGCATGATCATGCATTTTTCAAAATTCTAATTAATTTCCACTTTCTTACCCATTCTCCTAATTTGTCTATGCCGGTCTGAATCCTACTTGTTTCCTCAACACTACCTGCCCCTCCACTAATCTTCGTAGCATCTGCATACTTGGTAACAAAGCCATCTATTCCATCATCTAAATCACTTATATACAGCATAAAAAAAACAGTAGTCCCAACACGGACCTCCTGCGGAACACCACTGGTCACCAACAGCCAACCAGAAAAGACTCATTTTATTCCCATTCGCTACCTCCTATAATCAGTCAATGTCAGTGTCCGTAATTTTCCTGTAATAGTAATACCATGAGCTCTTAACTTGGTAAGCAGCAGCATGTAAAAGGCTTTCTGAAAGTCCAAATATACAGCATACACTGTATCCCCTTTATCTATCCAGCAAGCAAATTGAGGTGCTATTCCATCCCAGTGGATGAAGATGAAATTACTTCAGCAAGCACAGATGTGGTCTTTTCAACCACTGATGCACAAGTCACAGCGATTCGCTCTGGAGAGAGTAATCATACTCCAGGTCAGACAAGAGATAACCCAGGTCAGGTTGCAGACCACAGTCCCCAGGTAGATCCTTCACATGATGGTGATGGTGAGGTGGTAGAGAAGCAGAGGAAGGTCAAGTGGCCAGCAATGGCAGATGAGAAGGCTTGGCGTGTGTTTGATGAGGATATCAGTATGATGTTGGAGAACACTCTCAGGTGAACATCAAAGAGAAAGTTGGAAGTGATGGACGATATGATTTATAATGTTTTAAAGTACAGGTTTGGTTTAGTTGAGGTGAAGAAAGCAAAGCCTACACAGCAACTAAGCAGTCGCCAAGAAGAGATGAGTAGGTTGAGGAGAGAGCTTAGATCGCTGAGACAGAGGTGGAAGGTAGCAGGTGAGGGTGACAAGCCTGCTGATCTCCGAGAGCAGTTTCGAATAAAGTTAGCATCACTCCATCGTGCAGAGCCACAGCGTAAAAAGAGAAAGAAGAGAGAGAAGACAAGAAAGGCATTCTTTGAGAACTCTCACCAGTTCACAAAGAGATTGTTTGAACAAAATAAGAGCGGGCAGTTTAACATCTCTCAGCAAGAACGTGAGGATCACCTGGCAAGTACTGACTGTAATGAACAGCAGGAGGCGCCTTTGCCTGACATTTCAAGGTTTGTGAAGCCTACTGAGCCAGGAGTGAAGTTCGATCGGTCAGAACCCAAACCGGCAGAAGTCGAGCGGTTCATCAAAAAGGCAAGGTCAGGTTCAGTGCCAGGGCCTAATGGAGTGCCATATAAGGTGTCCAAGAAGTGTGAAGAGCTGAGGAAATACTTGTGGAGATCGTTAAAGGTGGTGTGGAGACAAGGAGTTGTTCCTTTGTCATGGAGTGAGGCTGAAGGAGTAAACATCCCGAAGGACGAGATTTCTACAACATTGAATCAGTTCCGACCAATTTCACTCCTGAATGTAGAAGGGAAGATTATGTTTGGCATTCGAGCAGAAAGAATATCTTCATTTGTTATAGAGAACGGATTGGTAAATACATCTGTGCAGAAGACAGGAATACCAGGCTTCCCGGGATGCCTTGAACATACTAGCATGATATGGCATACCATCCAGGAGTCGAAAAGGTTGAGAAGAAATCTGGCTGTAGTTTGGCTTGATCTTGGAAAGTCATATGGTTCCGTTCCCCGTGTCCTGATTGAATTTCCAATGGAATTACTATGGATTCCTGCTAAGGTGAGGAAATTCGTTATGCAGTATTACAATGATTTCCGGATGAGGTTTTCCACTCAGCAGTTTACAACTAGGTGGCAGAGCTAGGAAATTGGAATCCCAATGGGATGTACGATTTCACCCATCCTTTTTGTGTTAGCCATGGAGGTCATTGTGAGGGCTGTAGAATCAGTGGGACCAGGTGTCACACTTGATGGCGGAGCTGAGTTTCCACCAATACGAGCGTTCATGGACGATCTCACCCTTTTGGGTCCTAGCACGGAGGCAGTGGAAAGTGTACTGTCTAGACTCGAGGAGCTAATTGATTGGGGACGAATGAAGTTCAAGACCAAGAAGTCAAGGAGCCTTTTTCTTAGGAGAGGAAAGCTGGTTGACTTTTATTTCACTCTTTGTGTAGAGGATATTCCGTCCATTCAGGACCAACCAGTTAAGAGCCTTGAGCGATGGTACATAGAGGAGCTGAGAGAGGCCAAGAGAGTTCAAGAGACGGGAGAACAGATCAGCAGAGGTCTGATGTCTGTCGACAATTATGGCTTGCCTGGCAAGTTGAAGTTGTGGTGCTTGCAGTATGGACTGATGCCACGGATAATGTAGCCACTAACTGTGTATGAAGTGGCAATGTCACATGTTGAGGCAATAGAACGGAAGATCAACAAGTATGTTAAGAAGTGGCTTGGAGTACCGAGCAGCCTCACTAATATTGCAATCCACAGTCACCAGACAAAGTTTACCATCCCAGTGCAATCCCTTGTTGTAGAGGTCAAGGTAGCCAAGGTAGGATCATTCTTGATGCTTCGAGACACAAAAGACCCTGTCATCAAGAACATCCAGCCGGATGTGAGGTCAGGCAGGAAGTGGTCAGCCCGGGCAGCAGTTGATGAGGCAGGGTCTAGACTGAAGCACAACGAGATGGTTGGGGCTACCCAGCTAGGCCGCCAGGGACTTAGATGGACAACCCACAAGTGGTGGTCATCTTCGACATGTAAGGAGCGTCGTGAGCTTGTAACACATGAAATACGAGAGGTAGAAGCGGATAAGTGGTTAGTTAAAGCAGCTGGCCTGGCCAAGCAAGGGGTGTGGACCTGGTGGGAAAGTGTATGACCTTCTCTCAAAACCTGCCAGCCTCAGCACCTGGTATGAAGATCAGACAGGTGTGTTGCTTGTGCCGTGGCCTTATTGCGTTCACTTTCCAGAAGTGGATGATTGACCTTGGCTTTACTGGAAGAGAGATGAAGTCAACCAGCAGGGCTGCAGCTCAGGCAGCAGAGGCAGGATCATCATGGGTGTGGACTAAGTACGTCCAGAGGGGCAGATAGTCGTACAGAATATCCAAGTTTTGTAAACTCTTCAGTAGCTGCATAGATACCTGAAGAGTAGACTATCTGTTAGATAGAAGCGACCAACAACTCTGAAAGGGGCTAATGCCAAGTTTTTAAGCTCATCAGTGGGAGATGGTGCTTTAACACCGTTGGCCCACGACCTCGAGGGAGTCTTCATCATAAGCGGGCCGAAACTCCTGAGGACAGGTAGCAGATGAACTGATGATCCCACTGATGATAGCACAGGACAGTTAACAACTTATTCCAAGTGCATTATTAATTCTACCCTACTTGTAATCCCCTCAAAGGGTTCCAACAGGTTCGTCAGGCAGGATTTTCCCTGAAGGAAACCTTGCTGACTTGGTACCATCTTGTCCTGTGTCACCAAGTACTCCAACACCTCATCCTTAACAATTGATTCTAACATCTTTCCAATCATTGAGATCAGGCTAACTGGTCTATAATTTGTATTCCGCTGCCTTCCTCTTTTCTTAAAGAGTTGGGTGACATTTGCGATTTTCCGGTCCTGTGGCACCATGCTAGAGTACAATGATTTCTGAAAGGTCATTTCTAATGCCACCAAAATCTCTGACGCTGCCTCTTTCAGAACCCTAGGACGCAATTCATCTGGTAGATGAGATAGTAAATGGGATGTTATATTGAATTTGTGGAAAACAATTATGAGGCCTAATTTGGAGAACTTTGTGCGGTCTTCGCCACCTATCTAAAGGAAAAACATGAATAAGTTTGAAAGAGTCCAGAGAAAATTTTCAAGGTTATTGTCGGATTTTGATGACATCAGTTACAAGGAAAGATTGAATAGATTAGAATTTTCTTCATTGGAACGTAGAAGATTGAAAGGAGATTTGATGGCGATGTGCAAAAACACGAGGGATATAAATAGGGTAAAGCAAGCATGCTTTTTTCCACTAACTGAGCTTGGGATTACAGCCAGGGGTGTTGGATTAAAGGTTCAAAAGGTACAATTTAATGCCAAAGAAATGTATACAATCCTGAAATGATTTTCCTTCTGGTTGACATAGGAAAAGTTTAATGGGAACTTCTTCAGCTAGAGGGTCGTGAGACTGTGGAATAATCTACCAGCAGAAATGGTGTATGCGAGTTCGATTGCAACGTTTAAGCGAAATTTGGATTGGTCACTGGACAGTGGGGGGCATGGAGGGCTACATTCCCGGTGCACGTCGATCGGAGAGGGCAGTTTAAATAGTTTCAGCAGAGACTAGATGGGCCCAAGTGCCTGTTTCTGCGCTGTACTCTTCTATATCTCTATAACTCCATAATAAGCATGATTGATTCTGATGATGGAGCGTTGCGCATTGGAGCGTGGGAGACGGGGAGGTGACCCCGCAATAGCGTCTTTAATCATAGACGGCTTAGATTTTGTGATTCCCCTTTGTGTTTTTATCATGAGCTAGAAACTGAAGAACTGTAGGGCTTCGATTTAAGATGAGAGTGGAGATAATTTACTTGGAAACTAAAGCGCAGCGCCTTCACCCAGAGAGTGATCTGTGTATGCAACAAGCTGCCAGGGAATTTTCTGGAAGGAGAAGCCATGTCATTTCTCAAATACCTGATAGCCAGGAAGCTAGGGAGACAGATCACGTGTAGGCAGCCAGGAGCAATTATTTTAGTATATATAGAATATATATAACAGTGCAGCATATTATGGCCTTGTTTTGGACATAGATATTGTGAACTCAATGGCCTGTTCCTGCGCTTTACAATGTTTTCTGTTCTATATAGGTGTAAGATTTCTATAACATGGCGACATCACATTTCTCATTGTGAACGTGCCTCTCGATGGTGATGAAGGCAAAAAACTGTATTAAACCCAGGACAACTTTAGGCATATTTCGTGCAAACAAGATGCAGGTTGTCATTGGGTTGTGGGTATCGTGTGATGAAGCTCAAATTCACCGTTAATTCGATAAATAAATCACAATCTGCTGTAGCCTGAATTTCATTTGATTGACGCAATCGTTTTGTAGACATGATTTGGAAACATTTATTTTTAAATATGTTTAAATCTGTCCCCACGGAGATCGTTAAACAGTATACAAAAAGGGGCTGCCCTGCTTCAACACTTCATTGCGTGAGTTCGGCTGAAGCACGGTGGGACGCGTCAGTGGGCGGTAAAAAAGATAGTAAAATGGTGTATATGTTCTATAACACGGAGAAAATATTGTACGTGTTCATTGCCGTCATTGGAGTTACCGGTAGGTGAACAAAGTATTTCATGCTCTCTCTCTCTCTCTCTCTCTCTCTCTCTCTCTCTCTCTCTCTCTCTCTCTCTCTCTCTCTCTCTCTCTCTCTCTCTCTCTCTCTCTCTCTGTGTCTCTCTCTCCTATCTCTCTGTCTCTCCTCTCTCTCTCTCTCTCTCTCTCTCTCTCTCTCTCTCTCTCTCTCTCTCTCTCTCTCTCTCTCTCTGTCTCTGTAACTTGGTGTGACCATATTATTAATATTATAGAAGCGTCCAATTTGGTGATCGTGGCACAGACATTGAGCTTTTCAATAACTTTCTCATTCTGCAACAGCCTCACTTTCTTCTTACTCGCATTTTCCATTTCGAATGTCTCTCTTACTTGTAGCGGCACCTTGCGTAAAATCGTGCAAGGGTTGGGGGCAGGCAGCTACTCGGGAATGGATAACCGGGAGGGTGTTAGATCGTGAAGTTTATCGTTTCTGAGTTATTGATCAGAGTAAGCACCCAGTGCTGTGGACATGGTTCCCTGTGGAAACCGTCAGCATCCGATTACACTGCCTGTTTGCCAATAATTGGTTCCAAACTGCAGTGATAAATCACTGAAACCGACAATAGCAGTGACCGGTATCAGGATTAACCCCACTGAAAGGATAATTTCCCTCGTTGTTGTTTAAGACCGCTCGCTTAGTCCCCGTCGTTTACCACACCCATCGCTCCATTTCTTGATACGTGTTTGAGCCCGATTGGGCCCGTCTCTGACGTTATTAAATTTGCCAGTGCTCAACGACACCAACTGTCCTGCTCGTTATCTAAAACCGACTCCATGCCCAGACCGTAGAATTTGTCCAGCAAAGTCCATCATTTGCTCTTTTCTCTCCTTTTAGTAAATATAGCAGCAATTGTGATCCTATCACGGGGAAAGTGCGGCCTCTCCACGTGCACCACCCGCTACCTGGTGGCCATGGCAGCAGCGGATCTATTGGTCATTGTGACTGAGGTCATTATATATCAAATGAAATATCATTACTTTCCGGGGATTTTCCTGGATCTCGCCCCGATGTGCAGCATTACCGAGGTAGTGAAGTACGCAGCCACAGACTGTTCTGTCTGGTTCACTGTCGCTTTCACCTTTGACCGGTTTGTTGCCATTTGTTGCCAGAATCTGAAAACAAAATATTGCACCAAGAAAAATGCGACTGTTGTCATAACAACAACCGGGGTCCTGTTCTGTCTGAAAAATGTACCCCGTTATTTCACACAAGAACCCGGAGAAATCATCAACAATGTGTCGTGGGGCTGTGTCTACATGGAGAGTTATTTCACTGACCCGGGATGGGTGGGATTTGATTGGTTCGATACGGTTTTAACTCCGCTCCTCCCTTTCGCTATAATTTTGCTGCTTAATTTTCTGACAGTCAGGCACATTTTAGTGGGCAGTCGTGTCCGTAGGATGCTGATAAGTCAAAGCAAGAGGGAGAACTGCAGTGACCCGGAAATGGAGAACAGGAGGAGGTCAATGGTTCTGCTCTACGCCCTCTCTGGCAGCTTCATCCTCCTGTGGGTGACGTATGTTGCAGAATTCATCTATTATCAGTTGACAGGAACAGGGACAAATTACAACCATTCGGAGTGGATCTTGGACAATATCGGACTTTTGCTGAGGAACACAAGCTGCTGCACCAATACATTTATTTACGCGGTGACGCAGTCAAAGTTCAGGGAGCAGGTGAAGATCGCGGTGAAATATCCGTTCACCTCTGTGCTTCAGTTCATTAATAAAGCCGCTCACAAGTTTCTGGTATAGACGAAAACACATTGTGTTTTCGTGCATAATGAGTAAACATATTTGCCAACACCATCGCTTTGTTTATTGAAGTCTGATGCGATCAACATCTCCCAATAGCATTTCGCTGCACACAGACAATTCAGTACCGAACCTCTGTCTATTGATATATGGTGTGTACAAACACATTCCACCACCTCGCAAGTGTGCACCTGTGCAAGTCGTGTACATGGAACATACACAATTAGAACACAATGGAGGCTCTTCGGCACGCGATATTTGCAGGCCATCAAACTATACGAATTTGAATCAGATAAATTGCACTGAACAACTTCCATGCTTCTCGTGATCTTCACGTGAACATGCGACTCAAAACAACATGCCCCTGTTTATTGGTGTCTGGTGTGTACACAATCTCCACCACGCCACTCGATTTTATATACCTCTATCAAAATTCCCCGCAATCTTCGACTTTCTAGGGAATACCGTTCCAACCTATTCAATCTTTCTTTATAACTAAGGTCCTCTAGTCCGGCAAATATCCCTGTACAATTCCCTGCACCCTTCTAATCTTATTTACACCTTTCTTGCAAATAGGTGACCGAATTTGCACGCGTTACTCCAAATTAAGCCCCAGCAACGTCTAATACAACATGAACATTCCATCTGAACTCCGGTACTCAATACTTTGATCTGTGAAGGCCTGTGTTCCAAAACCTTTCTTTACGATCCTATCTCCATACCTGCGACGCCACTTTCAATGAATTACAGACCAGTATTCCCAGATCCCTTTAATCTCAGTGTCCGAACTAATCACTATCTTACGGTTCACTGTGTAAGACCTACGGAAGTTCACACCAAATTGCAACACCTCGCATCTGTCTGCATTAAATTCCATCTGCCATTTTCAGTCCATTTTCCAGCTCGTCCTGATTTAGCTGCAAGCCATGGTAGCCTTCTTCACTTTTCACTATATTCCTCAATCTTGGTGTCACCCGCAAATTATCTGATCCCGTTAACCACATTATCATCTAGATCTTTGTTATAAATGACAAACAACAACGGAGCCAACACTGATTCTTGCGGCACGTCAATCATCACACGTCTCCACTAGGAGAGGTAGCCACCTATTACCATTCTCTGGCTTTTCGTACAAAACTAATGTCTGATCTGCTTGACTATTTCCTTTCCCATGCCAAGCGACTGAACCTTCTTGATCAACCTCCCATGCATGACCTTGTCACATGCCTTGCTTAAATCCATGCAGGCAACATTTAACTGCATTGCCTTCTTCCACGTTCCCGGAAACTTCATCGAAAAAATAAATAATTTGATTAGACATGACCCACCAGGCAAGAAACTATGCCAACTGTCCTTTATGTTCCATGTCGAGTGAAGTAATTATATATTCCGTCCCTTAGAATGATTCCTATAATGTTACAGCTACCAATGTTTTGGCTCCTGGTTTATTTTTGGATCCTTTCTTAAACAACGGATCAAAGTTAGCATTCCTCTAATCCTCCTGTACCTCACCTGTCACTAAGGATTATTTAAGTATTTCTGCTAGGGCCCTTAATACTTTGCATTTGCCTCCCACAGTGTCAGAGGAAACAATACGCTGAACTGTATACAAAGTGGTAAACTTATTATTGAAGGGGCATCCACAGGGATACTATGCATTGGCTGTTTATCCTCTTTCCCCTGTCTGTCAGGCTGTTTCCTATATCCTGCAACTTACGAGTATCTACCTCTCTATATGTCCCATCTATCACCCCGTCTGTCTCCGAAATGATTCGGTCTTCATCCAGTTCGAGCTGTAACTGCTTAGCGCGCAGCTGCTGCGGGATGCACTTCTCACAGCTGAATTCGCCTGGGAAACTGAAAAGGTCCCTGTCTTCCTGCATCCCGCAAATGAAGCACTCATCTATCCTGCCCGGCAGCACTACTGTTCAAATTGTGCAAGTATAAGAAAGAAGCAATACATAAACTAGACAAAAATCAACGTAAATTATTGTAACCTCTCTCACTCAAGGTTCTTTTAGCTGAAGCCTTGAAGAGCTAAGACCTCAAATAACCACTCTCCCACACCATCAATAGCTGCTACAATAAAAACCGGTCGGCCTGCCCCGCCTTGTTTTTATTTGTTCTTGCTTATTAATCCCAATCGCCGATTGTATGTTGTTCCAACGCCAAACTGCTTGCTCCTCCTGCAACCAAGCGTCACTGATGACGAACATATAATTCCATCTGTCGATGGAATCAATTTTTAGTTGGTGGAATCAAAACATCAGTTTTTCATACAATAACGTCTTGCATTGAAATATTTGTAACTCAGAACAGTAGTGCCACCATGCTCAACCTTTTGCTTCTTGAATTTCAGGTCTTAACAACATCTGTCTCCGCAGCAACTCTACTATCTATTCTCGCACCATGGCTCACATCCTCCCACAATTCTAGCTTAAACACTCCTCCATCCCGTGCAGTTCTGGCTAAACAACCTGCTGGGAGTAATGTTTCCGGTCATTTGTGTATATAAGAAGACCATATCACAGGATGTAGGTGCTCTGGGCTGTATTTACACACCACACACAGGAACACAGGGCGGGCGGTGTTGCCAGTTACGTATGCATGCAAGACGGCAGTACACATGGAACATCCTCGGTTCTCTGTCAAAAGTACATAGAGGACTGTGTTGGCAGTTGTGTGTACACAACAGACATAACTACACAGAAAGCAGCTTTGGGAGGCATGTGCACACCCTAGACCGGTGCACTGGGGACGGAGTTGTTGGGAAGCTTTTGTATAGACCAAATACCAATACACATGGGATAATTATGGGAGGTGTGTAGACCCAACAAAATTAGTAAACGGGGATGGGGGGTGGATGCTGTTTAGTGCAGCGGGAGCTGTGTTGGGTCGTTTATGTACAGACCAGTAACATTCGGGATTGTGATGGGTGGCATGTGTACACAATAGGTATAAGTACTCAACGGTTGGTCTTCAAATGTTTGTTAACGTGGAGAACGGGTGATTTGTCCAATGTCTCAAGGAGTCTGTAAGATGAACATTATCTTTTTTTTATTGCTCTGGGTACAGTGACAGTCGAATGAAACTCTTGCATTTGTTCGGTGTCGGTTATGATTCTTTAGTGTCAGTATCAATCAGTGGCAATTAAGAAGATACTTTCAGTCTGAGTCTCTGGGTCACATGGAGGCGGAGATTTACTTCTAGCTCCTGGAATCGGGGGGAGAGGAATTTCACGGCTGTCTGCATATTCCCACGGAGAAATGAAGATTTCTTATTACTTTGGAAGTTCACGGGAGTGTAAAGTAGAAAAGGAACCTTAGGAGATCTGCACAGTTGCAGTTGCAGTACACAGCACTGATGTGCATCCCTACCAGGATAACATACATGCAGTTCCCTTCAACACTCCATTTTCTCATCATTCATTCTTATTGCTCTTAGACACCCTGCCGCAGAGTCACTCTATGGCTTCTTTCTCTATGGTCGGGATGTGATTGGCCTGCACCTCGACTATAGCCGTCTTTGTTGTGTTGCCATCTACACAACCCATTTCATGTACTTATGGAAACCGTTCTTAATTATGCAAACAAACTGGATTCTGTTGCTTCCTCGGGTTGCTCAATCCACGCTGGCGTCAACCTCAGTGTAACAGTGTTCCAACTCAGGTTCTCCTTAAATATTTCAGCTTTCACATTAACCTATACCTCCTAGTTCTATTCTCAGCCAACCTCAATAGAGAAAGAGCCGGCGTGATTTCAAACTATTTGTAACCCTGATAGATTCATGTACTTCTCCCAAATCTCATTTTTTTCTTCTCTTTCATTCATCAAATAATATCTCAAACTAGTCAGACTTTCCACTTAACCGTTTGTCAAATACTGTAAGTACAAGTAATTTGTACATTTTCTCTGTACGAGTTAAACCTTATTGATACATTTCCTGTTGGCAGATAACTAGAAATGTGCATATTGCTCCGAATTTGGTCTCACCAATGCTTTACATAGTGCAACATAATATTCCAACTCTTGCAGTCAATTTTTGATTTTTTTTTGTAACTTATTTTTTATTGAAGTTCATCATCAAACAAACATTTCCATAAGATGTATTTCAGACATTGTACATATATATCATATAATCATATGTATCAGAAATCTCCACAAAGTATTTAAACTGAGGTATACACTTATAGAAAACAGCGCAAAGAAAAAAAAAACAAGCAAAAGGAAAACAGTATGTGCAAGTAGGGAGCGATTTTTTTTACAACCTATTCATTGATTTGTGAGAATAAAATCAGTCATATGAGGCATTGTGCAGTTAACACATCTTTCCAAGTATGTATCAAATTGTTCCAGCTTATGATTAACAGATGCTGTTATCTTACCATTTTGTAAATGCCCATTGTAATTTCCATCCATGCGTTTAAAGTTAGGCTCTCCCATGTAACCGTTTCTAGTAAGAGACTTTTTTACCAGCCACCAACAGTATATTCATTAAATATTTATCTCTTTTTAACCATTCTTGAGGTATATATCCAAAATATATTGTCTTACTCTCCAAGGGTATTTTACATTTTAAGATGTCTTATAGGGCATTGTATATCACCCTCCAATTGTTTTTGATAACAGGGAAGTCCCAAAAAATATGATAATGATTTGCATTTTGCTTTCCACAATTTCTCCAGCAAACAGGGAGGTTATTATCATAATGGGATTTCTGAGAGGGTGTAATAAAATATATTATCAAGTTTTTCTATCCAATCTCCTCCATTTCTGTGAACTGGTACACTTCCATTGATACCTCCATATTATTGTCCATTCTTCCTCAGATATTATTATCCCTCCTTCCTTTACCCACTTTGTTTTAATGTATGAAGTCGAATGTGTTTTACGATTTGACAACCCCTAATACCTGATTGAAATGATTCCACTACCGTTATGTGAATTATATGCTTTTCTAGATAACTCTATCAAGCATGTACTTGCCTTGATTACGTTTTTACACGTCTTATTAACATATTGTCGCATCTGTAAATACCGATAAAACACTTGTTTTACAAATAAGTGTTTCTCTTTAAGCATTTTAAAACTGAACAGTATTCCTTCTTTCATTATGTTGCAAAGAACTGTTATTCCTTTACCTGTCCAGTCCGTAAATCTGGCATCCAATTTATTTGGTGTAAAATCCGAGTCATCTGCACGCCATTTAAGAATTGCAATATCTCTGTCTAGATTATATTCTTTTATAGTAGTTTTCCATATTTTAAGAGTCAATTTCACCCATGGGTTATCAATAGTATTTATGTACTTTGCAGGTTGGTGTTAGCCAAAATTGCTTGTATGGTGACGGGAAGTACCCGCTCCTCAATGTTTTTCCATTGAGCGTCATATGATGGGTTGCATCAGCATATCACAGCTCTCAACTGTGCTGCAGAATAATAATCTTTAAGAAACGGTGGGCCCCATCCCCACTTTTCCTTTGCTAACTGCAATTTTTTGAGACGATCTCTAGGCCTTTTACCTTGCCAAATATACCTTGATAACATCTTATTCCATTCATTGAATTGATTTTGATTAATCTCTATTGGTAGGGTCTGACAGAGATATAACAGTCTGTGCAGTACATTCATTTTAATGGGCTCAATCCTTGAACTGAGACTGAAAAAAGGAATCAGTTCCATCTTGCCATATCTTCCTTAATTTTTTTATATGAAGGCTGATAATTACATTCTGACGATTTAGCCAAATCTTTTGGCATAATGATGCCCAAATATTTGAAATACTCTGTGTGCCATGCCCAGGGTTATCTACTTTCAATTTCCCTTGGTGGGCTATAGTAATATGAAAGCAATTGGGTTTTATCTATGTTGATCTTGTATCTTGATAACTGACGATATTGTTCGAAAGATTGCATCAATTTAGGTAAAGAGTATGTTGGTTGCCCTAAATAGATCAAAATGTCATCTGCGTAACAAGCCAATTGATGCTCTGTCCCTTTAGAGTAATTCCCCTGAACTCTTTATTTTGTCTGATGTATTGAGCTAATGGTGCCAGATATAATGCTAAGAGTAGCAGTGACCATGCACAATCCTGTCTCGTGCTCCTTTCTAGAGTAAGACTATTTGATAAATATCCATTGATTTTAATCCTAGCAGTAGGATTGTCATATCGTGTCTGTATAGTTTTAATAATTGTGTCTTGGATACCAAATCTATGTAAAACTCTGTATAGAAAATTTCAAATAACTGAATCAAATGCCTTTGCAGCTTCCACGCTTATCACTATTCCTTCGATTTTTTTTGTATATGATCCATAATGTGAAGTATCCTTCGTATATTGTCTTGTGTCTAGCATTGTCGTATAAAACCTGCCTGATCGTTACGTATCAGTATGGGTAGAAACTCCTCTAATCGTTTGGCCATGATGGAGGTAAATAATCTACAATCTACATTAAGAACGGATATTGGTCTAAATGGCCGGCATTTCATTTTATCCTTACCTTCTTTCGGTACAGCTGAGATTATCGCTTCCTTCCAATTGGGTGGCATTGGTGCCTTTTTTTGAGCCCAGTTCAGTGTGGGGAGTAAAACAGGAATTAACACATTTTTCAATTCTTTCTACCGCTCTGACGTATACCCATCTGATCGTGGTGAATTGCTTAATTTAAGCCAACTAATTGCAGCTTTTAATTCAACTTCAGTTATGTCAGCAGTCATCGTTCTATTTTGTTCTTCACTTAAAGTGGGTAACTCGAGAGAATTCAAGAAGGTGTCAATTTGGGTTATGCTTCCCCATGGAACATTGGAATATAGAGTTTTGTAATACACTTGAAAAGCTTCTTGAATTTCACTTAGCTTATTTTTTTAATCATTTTTGTTCTTGTGTCCCTAATTCTATGAATTGTATTTTCTGCTTTTTTTCAGTTTCCACGCCAGTATTGTCATAGATTTTGATCCACTCTCACAATGTCTCTGTTTCAGAATCATTACATTTTTCCTGATTTCTTGCGTAGCCAATCAATTAATTTCATTGCTAATTCTTTTAATTTCCCCTAATGTATCCCGTGCCAAATTCAATTTGTGTTTTTCTCCAGTTCCGTCAGCCTATTTTGTAATTCCTCTAATATTTTATTCCTTAGTTTTTTTTTCTTATATGAAGATATCGCTATAATTTTCCCTCTTAAGGCAGCCTTCAGAGTATCCCATAAAATGGGAGGTGAAAGCTCTCCATTATCATTAAATTCTAAGTAGAGATCAATTTCTTTTTAAAATTTGTTCCTTAAAGTACGTATCATTGAGTAGACTTGAATTTAGTTTCCAACTAGTATTCTTTGGTTGTAGGTCAAAATCAACAGATAAATATATAGGTGCATGGTCACTTACATCTATTGTCCCAATTCCACAGGTCTTTTCCAAATGTTAGGAAATAGTCTATTCTTGTATTTACAGAATGGGGAGCAGAATAATGAGTGTAATCCCTACTGTCGGGGAATACGTCTCTCAATATATCAATTAAACCAACATCTTCAAAAAGTGTATTAACTTTCATATGTAAGGATTTTGTTTCATTGGTTTTTCTATTGGAAGAGTCTAAGTTCGGCTGTAATTGTAAATTTAAGTCTCCACACATATCAGGAGACCTTCTGTTTCTGCTGCCATGGTATCAGTAATTTTCTGAAAGAAGCCAATATCACTTCCCGCGGGTGCGTATATATTCAATAGAGTAACTGGATTTCCTTCTATATTCCCCCTTACCAGAATATATCCGCCATCTTTATCTCCGATTTCGAATACTATTGTAAAATTTAGCTTACTTGAGATAAGAATAGCAAATCCTCTCCTATGCCCTGATTTATATGAGGAGAAAAACACATCAGTGAAGCTCATTCTCTTTAGCTTTCTATGCTCACTATCACTAAACGAGTTTGTTGTAAATATACTATATGGGCTTGTTCTGTTTACATTTTCGATAAAATTCTATTACGTTTGATTGGATTCAATAGCTCATCGACCTTAAAATAAATGAATTTTACTTTATTGTTAGCCATCTGTATTTATCTGTCAATGTATAATTGAAATTAGCAGAATAAAACTTAACCGATCTACTCCCTGAACAAATAAGAACCAAGAAACGCAGATAATAACAAGAATGGCAAACAACGTGTGATTCCAAGGCTGAGGTCTCTAGTAGATGATCCTGCGTTAAGCTGGAGGAAATGTCTAGCTGTGGGTGTAACCCCTCTTACTTGTGAGTTGAGGGCCTCCATTTCAGTATTCATAAATGTCTGAAAGTCAGTGATAAATCCGTTCTACAGAGGTTTCTCTGTGTACTTTATATACGCATTTATTTACATATATATATACATACATACATACACACACACACACACACACACACACACACACACACACACACACACACACATATTGCACACATACACACATATATATATATATACATTCTCATTTTGGTGGGGAAAAAGGAATAAGTGAGCGAATAAAGAATAACAACTTAGTAATATAAAATCCACATTATAATAAGTATTTCTCGAGATAGATATATCACGGTCTACATTTGCTTCCATTTAGCTTCTCAACATTTTTAAAGTTAGCCAGACCTTATGTCTCTTCTGAAGGAGGCGAAAACTGTCTTTGAGAAATTCCCGGTCTCTTCCTGATATACTTCTCTCATTCTCTCAGCCTCCTCCCGGCTCCTGCCTTCTGGATTCACGCACTATTTCCCAAAGTGGAGCGGGATAATTCCTCTGCCAGGCTTTCTCTCGATTGATCGCGCTGACGGGCAACCCTCTGGCCTTCATGTCTGTAGTCGCCTCTTCCTCTGTCTGGTATAACCGCGTCCGTCGTCATAAAGCACTCGAAGTTTAGCAGGGCACTTGTACACTGTGTGTACACTGATTCAGAGAGAGAGAGAGAGAGAGAGACGAGAGAGAGAGAGAGAGAGAGAGAAGAGAGAGAGAGAGAGAGAGGGAGAGGGAGAGGAGAGGAGAGAGAGAGAGAGAGAGAGAGAGAGAGAGACGAGAGAGAGACGA